>NW_028259176.1:1967859-2295835 GCF_977971745.1 Zootermopsis nevadensis | reverse complement strand
GTTCCCTCAAAGCGACATAAGTTTTGTCTCTCAGATTCCTACAGATCGGGAGATATTTGCCTTTTCAAAAATTGACTTTCGAATAATCACGAAAAATTAAAATGTCTCTATCCTCCAAACCCTTGCACATATATTGACGAGACTCTGACATGAAGTTGATATTTTCGTTATCTCAAAGTGACATACGTTTTGTCTCTCAGATTATTACAGATCGGGAGATATTTGCCTTTTAATAATTCACTTTCGAATAATCTCGAAAAATTAAAATGTCTTTATCGCCCAAACCCTTGGACATACATTGACGAGACTCTGACACGAAGTTGACATATGCGTTCCCTCTAAGTGACATAAGTTTTGTCTCTCAGATTCCTACAGATCGGGAGATATTTGCCTTTTAAAAATTGACTTTCGAATAATCTCTAAAAATTTAAATGTCTCTATCCTCCAAACCCTTGGACATACATTGACGTGACTCTGACAGGAAGTTGACATATACGTTCCCTCAAAGTGACATAAGATTTGTCTCTCATATTAATACAGATCGGGAGATATTTGCCTTTTCAAAAATTGACTTTCGAATAATATCGAAAAATTAAAATGTCTCTATCCTCCAAACCCTTGGACATACATTGACGAGACTCTGACATGAAGTTGACATATGCGTTCCCTCAAAGTGACATAATGTTTGTCTCTCAGATGCCCACAGATTGGGAGATATTTGCCTTTTAAAAATTGACTTTCGAATAATCTCGAAAAATTAAAATGTGTCTATCCTTCAAACCCTTTTTCGTACATTGTCGTGACTCTGACATGAAGTTGATATGTAAATGTCATGATAGTGACATGAGTTGTGTTTCTCAGATTCCTACATATCGAGAGATATATGCCTCTGAATAATTGACTTTCGAATAACCCTGAAAAATTAAAATGTCTGTATCCTGGAAACCCTTGGGCATACATTGACGTGACTCTGACATGACGATGACGTATGCGTTCCCTCAAAGTGACATTAGTTTTGTCTCTCAGATTCCTACAGATCGGGAGATATTTGCCTTTTCACAACTTGACTTTCGAATAATCTCGAAAAATTAAAATGTCTCTATCCTCCAAACCGTTGGACATACATTGACGTGACTCTGACTGGAAGTTTACATATACGTTCCCTCAATGTGACATAAGTTTTGATTCTCACATTCCTACAGATCGGGAGATATTTGCCTTTTAAGAATTGACTTTCGAATAATCTCTAAAAATTTAAATGTCTCTATCCTCCAAACCCTTGGACATACATTGACGTGTCTGTGACATGAAGTTGACATATACGTTCCCTCAAAGTGACTTACGTTTTGTCTCTCAGGTTCCTACAGATCGGGAGATATTTGCCTTTTCAAAAATTGACTTACGAATAATCACGAAAAATTAAAATGTCTCTATCCTCCAAAACCTTGGACATATATTGACGAGACTCTGACATGAAGTTGATATATTCGTTCCCTCAAAGTGACATACTTTTTGTCTCTCAGATGCCTACAGATCGGGAGATATTTGCCTTTAAATATTTACTTTCGAATAATCTCGAAAAATTCAAATGTCTCTATCCTCCAAACGTTTGGACATACATTGACGAGACTCTGACATGTAGTTGACATATACGTTCCCTCAAAGTGGCATAAGTTTCGTCTCTCAGATTCCTACAGATCGGGTGATATTTGCCTTTTAAAAATTGACTTTCGAATAATCTCGAAAAATTAAAATGTGTCTATCCTTCAAACCCTTTTTCGTACATTGTCGTGACTCTGACATGAAGTTGATATGTAAATGTCATGATAGTGACATGAGTTGTGTTTCTCAGATTCCTACATATCGAGAGATATATGCCTCTGAATAATTGACTTTCGAATAACCCTGAAAAATTAAAATGTCTGTATCCTGGAAACCCTTGGGCATACATTGACGTGACTCTGACATGACGATGACGTATGCGTTCCCTCAAAGTGACATTAGTTTTGTCTCTCAGATTCCTACAGATCGGGAGATATTTGCCTTTTCACAACTTGACTTTCGAATAATCTCGAAAAATTAAAATGTCTCTATCCTCCAAACCGTTGGACATACATTGACGTGACTCTGACTGGAAGTTTACATATACGTTCCCTCAATGTGACATAAGTTTTGATTCTCACATTCCTACAGATCGGGAGATATTTGCCTTTTAATAATTGACTTTCGAATAATCTCTAAAAATTTAAATGTCTCTATCCTCCAAACCCTTGGACATACATTGACGTGACTGTGACATGAAGTTGACATATACGTTCCCTCAAAGTGACTTACGTTTTGTCTCTCAGGTTCCTACAGATCGGGAGATATTTGCCTTTTCAAAAATTGACTTACGAATAATCACGAAAAATTAAAATGTCTCTATCCTCCAAAACCTTGGACATATATTGACGAGACTCTGACATGAAGTTGATATATTCGTTCCCTCAAAGTGACATACTTTTTGTCTCTCAGATGCCTACAGATCGGGAGATATTTGCCTTTAAATATTTACTTTCGAATAATCTCGAAAAATTCAAATGTCTCTATCCTCCAAACGTTTGGACATACATTGACGAGACTCTGACATGTAGTTGACATATACGTTCCCTCAAAGTGGCATAAGTTTCGTCTCTCAGATTCCTACAGATCGGGTGATATTTGCCTTTTAAAAATTGACTTTCGAATAATCTCGTAAAATTAAAATGTCTCTATCCTCCAAACCCTTGGACATACATTGACGTGACTCTGACAGGACATTTACATATACGTTCCCTCAAGGTGACATAAGTTTTGCCTCTCAGATTCATACAGATCGGGAGATATTTGCCTTTTAAAAATTGACTTTCGAATACTCTAGAAAAATTAAATGTCTCTATCCTCCAAACCCTTGGACATACATTGACGTGACTCTGACAGGAAGTTGACATATATGTTCCCTCAAAGTGACGAAAGTTTTGTCTCTCAGATTCCTACAGATCGGGAGATATTTGCCTTTTAAAAATTGACTTTCAAGTAATCTCGAAAAATTAAAATGTCTCTATCGCCCAAACCCATGGACATACATTGACGAGACTCTGACATGAAGTTGACATATGCGTTTCCTCAAAGTGACATAAGGTTTGTCTCGCAGATGCCTACAGATCGGGACATATTTGGCTTTTAATAATTGACTTTCAAATAATCTCGAAAAATTTAAATGTCTCTATCCTCCAAACCCTTGGACATACATTGACGTGACTCTGACAGGAAGTTGACATATATGTTCCCTCAAAGTGACGAAAGTTTTGTCTCTCAGATTCCGACAGATCGGGAGATATTTGCCTTTTAAAAATTGACTTTCAAGTAATCTCGAAAAATTAAAATGTCTCTATCGCCCAAACCCTTGGACATACATTGACGAGACTCTAACATGAAGTTGACATATGCGTTCCCTCAAAGTGACATAAGGTTTGTCAAGCAGATGCCTACAGATCGGGACATATTTGCCTTTTAAAAATTGACTTTCGAATAATCTCTAAAAATTTAAATGTCTCTATCGTCCAAACCCTCGGACATACATTGACGAGATTCTGACATGAAGTTGACATATACGTTCCCACAAAGTGACATAAGGTTTGTCTCTCAGGTTCCTACAGATCGGGAGATATTTGCCTTCTAAAAATTGACTTTCGAATAATCTCGTAAAATGAAAATGTCTCTATCCTCCAAACCCTTGGACATACATTGACGTGACTCTGACAGGACATTTACATATACGTTCCCTCAAAGTGACATAAGTTTTGTCTCTCAGATTCCTACAGTTCGGGAGATATTTGCATTTTAAAAATTGACTTTCGAATAATCTCTAAAAATTAAATGTCTCTACCCTCCAAACCCTTCGACATACATTGACGTGACTCTGACAGGAAGTTAACATATATGTTCCCTCAAAGTGACATATGTTTTGTCTCTCAAATTCCTACAGATCGGGAGATATTTGCCTTTTAAAAATTGACTTTCGAATAATCTCTAAACATTTAAATGTTTCTATCCTCCAAACCCTTTGACATACATTGACGTGACTCTGACAGGAAGTTGACATATATATTACCTCAAAGTGACATTAGTTTTGTCTCTCAGATTCCTACAGATCGGGAGATATTTGCCTTTTTTTATTTCACTTTCGAATAATCTCGAAAAATTAAAATGTCTCTATCGCCCAAACCCTTGGACATACATTGACGAGACTCTGACATGAAGTTGACATATGCGTTCCCTCAAAGTGACATAAGGTTTGTCTCGCAGATGCCTACAGATCGGGACATATTTGGCTTTTAATAATTGACTTTCAAATAATCTCGAAAAATTTAAATGTCTCTATCCTCCAAACCCTTGGACATACATTGACGTGACTCTGACAGGAAGTTGACATATACGTTCCCACAAAGTGACATAAGTTTTGTCTCTCAGGTTCCTACAGATCGGGAGATATTTGCCTTCTAAAAATTGACTTTCGAATAATCTCGTAAAATGAAAATGTCTCTATCCTCCAAACCCTTGGACATACATTGACGTGGCTCTGACAGGACATTTACATATACATTCCCTCAAAGTGACATAAGTTTTGTCTCTCAGATTCCTACAGTTCGGGAGATATTTGCATTTTAAAAATTGACTTTCGAATAATCTCTAAAAATTAAATGTCTCTACCCTCCAAACCCTTGGACATACATTGACGTGACTCTGACAGGAAGTTAACATATATGTTCTCTCAAAGTGACATATGTTTTGTCTCTCAAATTCCTACAGATCGGGAGATATTTGCCTTTTAAAAATTGACTTTCGAATAATCTCTAAACATTTAAATGTTTCTATCCTCCAAACCCTTGGACATACATTGACGTGGCTCTGACAGGAAGTTGACATATATATTACCTCAAAGTGACATTAGTTTTGTCTCTCAGATTCCTACAGATCGGGAGATATTTGCCTTTTAATAATTCACTTTCGAATAATCTCGAAAAATTAAAATGTCTCTATACTCCAAACCCTTGGACATACATTGACGAGACTCTGACATGAAGTTGACATATGTGTTCCCTCAAAGCGACATAAGGTTTGTCTCTCAGATGAATACAGATCGGGAGATATTTGCCTTTTAAAAATTTACTTTCAAATAATCTCGAAAGATTAAAATGTCTCTATCGCCCAAACCTTTGGACATACATTGACGAGACTCTGACATGAAGTTGACATATGCGTTCCCTCAAAGTGACATAAGGTTTGTCTCTCAGATGCCTACAGATCGGGACATATTTGCCTTTTAAAAATTGACTTTCGAATAATCTCGAAAAATTAAAATATCTCTATAGTCCAAACCCTTGGACATACCTTGACGAGATTCTGATAGGAAGTTGCCATATACGTTCCCTCAAAGTGACATAAGTTTTGTCTCTCAGATTCCTACAGATCGGGAGATATTTGCCTTTTAATAGTTGACTTTAGAATAATCTCTAAAAATTTAAATGTCCCTATCCTCCAAACCCTTGGACATACATTGACGTGACTCTGACAGGAAGTTGACATATACGTTCCCTCAAAGTGACATAAGTTTTGTCTCTCAGATTCCTACAGATCGGGAGATATTTGCCTTTTAAAAGTTGACTTTAGAATAATCTCTAAAAATTTAAATGTCCCTATCCTCCAAACCCTTGGACATACATTGACGTGACTCTGACAGGAAGTTGACATATACGTTCCCTCAAAGTGACATAAGTTTTGTCTCTCAGATTCCTACAGATCGGGAGATATTTGCCTTTTAATAATTGACTTTCGAATAATCTCTAAAAATATAAATGTCTCTATCCACCAAACCCTTGTACATACATTGACGTGACTCTGAAAGGAATTTGACATATACGTTCCCTCAAAGTGACATAAGTTTTGTCTTTCAGATTCCTACAGATCGGGAGATATTTGCCTTTTAAAAATTGACTTTCAAATAATCTCTAAAAATTTAAATGTCTCTATCCTCCAAACCCTTGGACATACATTGACGTGACTCTGACAGGAAGTTGACATATACGTTCCCTCAAAGTGACATAAGTTTTGTCTCTCAGATTCCTACAGATCGGGAGATATTTGCCTTTTAAAAGTTGACTTTAGAATAATCTCTAAAAATTTAAATGTCCCTATCCTCCAAACCCTTGGACATACATTGACGTGACTCTGACAGGAAGTTGACATATACGTTCCCTCAAAGTGACATAAGTTTTGTCTCTCAGATTCCTACAGATCGGGAGATATTTGCCTTTTAATAATTGACTTTCGAATAATCTCTAAAAATATAAATGTCTCTATCCACCAAACCCTTGTACATACATTGACGTGACTATGACATGAAGTTGACATATACGTTCCCTCAAAGTGACATAAGGTTTGTCTCTCAAATGCCTACAGATCGGGAGATATTTGCCTTTTAAAAATTGACTTTCAAATAATCTCGAAAAATTAAAATGTCTCTATCGTCCAAACCCTTGGACATACATTGACGAGACTCTGACATGAATTTGACATATGCGTTCCCTCAAAGTGACATAAGGTTTCTCTCAGATGCCTACAGATCGGGAGATATTTGCCTTTAAAAATTGACTTTCGAATAATCTCTAAAAATTAAAATGTCTCTATCGTCCAAACCCTTGGACATACATTGACGAGATTCTGACATGAAGTTGACATATGCGTTCCCTCAAAGTGACATAAGGTTTGTCTCTCAGATGCCTACAGATCGGGAGATATTTGCCTTTTAATAATTGACTTTCGAATAATCTCGAAAAATTAACATATCTCTATCGTCCAAATCCTTGGACATACATTGACGAGATTCTGACATGTAGTTGATATATACGTTCCCTCAAAGTGACATAAGGTTTGTCTCTCAGATGCCTACAGATCGGGAGATATTTGCCTTTTAAAAATTGACTTTCAAATAATCTCTAAAAATTTAAATGTCTCTATCCTCCAAACCGTTGGACATACATTGACGTGCCTCTGACAGCAAGTTAATATATGCGTTCCCTCAAAGTGACATCAATTTTGTCTCTCAGATTCCTACAGATCGGGAGATATTTGCCTTTAAAAATTGACTTTCGAATAATCTCAAAAATTAAAATGTCTCTATCCTCCAAACCCTTGAACATACATTGACGAGACTCTGACATGACGTTGACATATGCGTTCCCTCAAAATGACATAAGGTTTGTCTCTCAGATGCCTACAGATCGGGAGATATTTGCCTTTTAAAAATTGACTTTCGAATAATCTCGAAAAATTAAAATATCTCTATCGTCCAAACCCTTGGACATACATTGACGAGATTCTGACATGTAGTTGACATATACGTTCCCTCAAAGTGACATAAGTTTTGTCTCTCAGATTAATACAGATCGGGAGATATTTGTCTTTTAAAAATTGACTTTCGAAAAATCTCGAAAAATGAAAATGTCTCTATCCTCCAAACCCTTGGACATACATAGACGTGACTCTGACAGGACATTTACATATACGTTCTCTCAAAGTGACATAAGTCTTGTCTCTCAGATTCCTACAGATCGGGAGATATTTGCCTTTTTAAAATTGACTTTCAAATAATCTCTAAGAATTTAAATGTCTCTATCCTCCAAACCCTTGGACATACATTGACGTGACTCTGACAGGAAGTTGACATATATGTTCCCTCAAAGTGACATTAGTTTTGTCTCTCAGATTCCTACAGATCGGGAGATATTTGCCTTTTTTTATTTCACTTTCGAATAATCTCGAAAAATTAAAATGTCTCTATCGCCCAAACCCTTGGACATACATTGACGAGACTCTGACATGAAGTTGACATATGCGTTCCCTCAAAGTGACATAAGGTTTGTCTCGCAGATGCCTACAGATCGGGACATATTTGGCTTTTAATAATTGACTTTCAAATAATCTCGAAAAATTTAAATGTCTCTATCCTCCAAACCCTTGGACATACATTGACGTGACTCTGACAGGAAGTTGACATATATGTTCCCTCAAAGTGACGAAAGTTTTGTCTCTCAGATTCCTACAGATCGGGAGATATTTGCCTTTTAAAAATTGACTTTCAAGTAATCTCGAAAAATTAAAATGTCTCTATCGCCCAAACCCTTGGACATACATTGACGAGACTCTGACATGAAGTTGACATATGCGTTCCCTCAAAGTGACATAAGGTTTGTCTCGCAGATGCCTACAGATCGGGACATATTTGCCTTTTAAAAATTGACTTTCGAATAATCTCTAAAAATTTAAATGTCTCTATCGTCCAAACCCTTGGACATACATTCACGAGACTCTGACATGAAGTTGACATACGCGTTCCCTCAAAGTGACATAAGTTTTGTCTCTCAGATTCCTACAGATCGGGAGATATTTGCCTTTTAAAAGTTGACTTTAGAATAATCTCTAAAAATTTAAATGTCCCTATCCTCCAAACCCTTGGACATACATTGACGTGACTCTGACAGGAAGTTGACATATACGTTCCCTCAAAGTGACATAAGTTTTGTCTCTCAGATTCCTACAGATCGGGAGATATTTGCCTTTTAATAATTGACTTTCGAATAATCTCTAAAAATATAAATGTCTCTATCCACCAAACCCTTGTACATACATTGACGTGACTCTGAAAGGAATTTGACATATACGTTCCCTCAAAGTGACATAAGTTTTGTCTTTCAGATTCCTACAGATCGGGAGATATTTGCCTTTTAAAAATTGACTTTCAAATAATCTCTAAAAATTTAAATGTCTCTATCCTCCAAACCCTTGGACATACACTGACGTGACTCTGAAAGGAATTTGACATATACGTTCCCTCAAAGTGACATAAGTTTTGTCTTTCAGATTCCTACAGATCGGGTGATATTTGCCTTTTAAAAATTGACTTTCGAATAATCTCTAAAAATTTAAATGTCTCTATCCTCCAGACCCTTCGACATACATTGACGTGATTATGACATGAAGTTGACATATACGTTCCCTCAAAGTGACATAGGTTTTGTCTCTCATATTAATACAGATCGGGAGATATTTGCCTTTTCAAAAATTGACTTTCGAATAATCTCGAAAAATTAAAATGTCTCTATCCTCCAAACCCTTGGACATACATTGACGAGACACTGACATGAAGTTGACATATGCGTTCCCTCAAAGTGACATAAGGTTTGTCTCTCAGATGCCTACAGATCGGGAGATATTTGCCTTTAAAAATTGACTTTCGAATAATGTCGTAAAATTAAAATGTCTCTATCCTCCAAACCCTTGGACATACATTGACGTGACTCTGACAGGACATTTACATAAATGTTCCCTCAGAGAGACATAAGTTTTGTCTCTCTGATTCCTACAGATCGGGACATATTTGCCTTTTAAAAATTGACTTTCGAATAATCTCGAAAAATTAAATGTCTCTATCCTCCAAACCCTTGGACAGACATTGCCGTGACTCTGACATGAAGTTGACATATATGTTCCCTCAAAGTGACATAAGTTTTGTCTCTCAGATTCCTACAGATCGGAAGATATTTGCCTTTTCAAAAATTGACTTTCGAATAATCACGAACAATTAAAATGTCTCTATCCTCCAAACCCTTGGACATATATTGACGAGACTCTGACATGAAGTTGATATTTTCGTTCTCTCAAAGTGACATACGTTTTGTCTCTCAGATGCCTACAGATCGGGAGATATTTGCCTTTAAAAATTAACTTTCGAATAATCTCGAAAAATTCAAATGTCTCTATCCTCCAAACGTTTGGACATACTTTGACGAAACTCTGACATGTAGTTGACATATACGTTACCTCAAAGTGGCTTTAGTTTTGTCTCTCAGAATCCTACAGATCGGGAGATATTTGCCTTTTAAAAATTGACTTTCGAATAATCTCGAAAAATTTAAATGTCTCTATCCTCCAAACTCTTGGACATACAATGACGTAACTCTGACAGGACATTTACATATACGTTCCCTCAAGGTGACATAAGTTTTGTCTCTAAGATTCCTACAGATCGGGAGATATTTGCCTTTTAAAAATTGACTTTAGAATAATCTCTAAAAATTTAAATGTCTCTATCCTCCAAACCCTTGGACATACATTGACGTGACTCTGGCAGGAAGTTGACATATACGTTCCCTCAAAGTGACATAAGATTTGTCTCTCAGATTCCTACAGATCGGGAGATATTTGCCTTTTAAAAATTGACTTTCGAATAATCTCGAAAAATTAAAATGTCTCTATCCTCCAAACCCTTGGACATGCATTGACGAGACTCTGACATGAAGTTGACATAAGCGTTCCCTCAAAGTGACATAAGGTTTGTCTCTCAGATGCCTATAGATCGGGAGATATTTGCCTTTTAAAAATTGACTTTCGAATAATCTCGAAAAATTAAAATGTCTCTATCGTCCAAAACCTTGGACATACATTGACGAGACTCTGACATGAAGTTGACATATGCGTTCCCTCAAAGTGACATAAGTTTTGTCTCTCAGATGCCTACAGATCGGGAGATATTTGCCTTTTAAAAATTGACTTTCAAATAATCTCTAAAAATTTAAATGTCTCTATCCTCCAAACCCTTGGACATACATTGACGTGACTATGACATGAAGTTGACATATACGTTCCCTCAAAGTGACATAAGATTTGTCTCTCAAATGCCTACAGATCGGGAGATATTTGCCTTTTAAAAATTGACTTTCAAATAATCTCGAAAAATTAAAATGTCTCTATCGTCCAAACCCTTGGACATACATTGACGAGACTCTGACATGAATTTGACATATGCGTTCCCTCAAAGTGACATAAGGTTTCTCTCAGATGCCTACAGATCGGGAGATATTTGCCTTTAAAAATTGACTTTCGAATAATCTCTAAAAATTAAAATGTCTCTATCGTCCAAACCCTTGGACATACATTGACGAGATTCTGACATGAAGTTGACATATGCGTTCCCTCAAAGTGACATAAGGTTTGTCTCTCAGATGCCTACAGATCGGGAGATATTTGCCTTTTAAAAATTGACTTTCGAATAATCTCGAAAAATTAACATATCTCTATCGTCCAAATCCTTGGACATACATTGACGAGATTCTGACATGTAGTTGATATATACGTTCCCTCAAAGTGACATAAGGTTTGTCTCTCAGATGCCTACAGATCGGGAGATATTTGCCTTTTAAAAATTGACTTTCAAATAATCTCTAAAAATTTAAATGTCTCTATCCTCCAAACCGTTGGACATACATTGACGTGCCTCTGACAGCAAGTTAATATATGCGTTCCCTCAAAGTGACATAAATTTTGTCTCTCAGATTCCTACAGATCGGGAGATATTTGCCTTTAAAAATTGACTTTCGAATAATCTCAAAAATTAAAATGTCTCTATCCTCCAAACCCTTGAACATACATTGACGAGACTCTGACATGACGTTGACATATGCGTTCCCTCAAAATGACATAAGGTTTGTCTCTCAGATGCCTACAGATCGGGAGATATTTGCCTTTTAAAAATTGACTTTCGAATAATCTCGAAAAATTAAAATATCTCTATCGTCCAAACCCTTGGACATACATTGACGAGATTCTGACATGTAGTTGACATATACGTTCCCTCAAAGTGACATAAGTTTTGTCTCTCAGATTAATACAGATCGGGAGATATTTGTCTTTTAAAAATTGACTTTCGAAAAATCTCGAAAAATGAAAATGTCTCTATCCTCCAAACCCTTGGACATACATAGACGTGAATCTGACAGGACATTTACATATACGTTCTCTCAAAGTGACATAAGTCTTGTCTCTCAGATTCCTACAGATCGGGAGATATTTGCCTTTTTAAAATTGACTTTCAAATAATCTCTAAGAATTTAAATGTCTCTATCCTCCAAACCCTTGGACATACATTGACGTGACTCTGACAGGAAGTTGACATATATGTTCCCTCAAAGTGACATTAGTTTTGTCTCTCAGATTCCTACAGATCGGGAGATATTTGCCTTTTAATAATTCACTTTCGAATAATCTCGAAAAATTTAAATGTCTCTATACTCCAAACCCTTGGACATACATTGACGAGACTCTGACATGAAGTTGACATATGTGTTCCCTCAAAGCGACATAAGGTTTGTCTCTCAGATGAATACAGATCGGGAGATATTTGCCTTTTAAAAATTTACTTTCAAATAATCTCGAAAGATTAAAATGTCTCTATCGCCCAAACCTTTGGACATACATTGACGAGACTCTGACATGAAGTTGACATATGCGTTCCCTCAAAGTGACATAAGGTTTGTCTCTCAGATGCCTACAGATCGGGACATATTTGCCTTTTAAAAATTGACTTTCGAATAATCTCGAAAAATTAAAATATCTTTATAGTCCAAACCCTTGGACATACCTTGACGAGATTCTGATAGGAAGTTGCCATATACGTTCCCTCAAAGTGACATAAGTTTCGTCTCTCAGATTCCTACAGATTGGGAGATATTTGCCTTTTAAAAGTTGACTTTAGAATAATCTCTAAAAATTTAAATGTCTCTATCCTCCAAACCCTTGGACATACATTGACGTGACTCTGACAGGAAGTTGACATATACGTTCCCTCAAAGTGACATAAGTTTTGTCTCTCAGATTCCTACAGATCGGGAGATATTTGCCTTTTAATAATTGACTTTCGAATAATCTCTAAAAATATAAATGTCTCTATCCACCAAACCCTTGTACATACATTGACGTGACTCTGAAAGGAATTTGACATATACGTTCCCTCAAAGTGACATAAGTTTTGTCTTTCAGATTCCTACAGATCGGGAGATATTTGCCTTTTAAAAATTGACTTTCAAATAATCTCTAAAAATTTAAATGTCTCTATCCTCCAAACCCTTGGACATACACTGACGTGACTCTGAAAGGAATATGACATATACGTTCCCTCAAAGTGACATAAGTTTTGTCTTTCAGATTCCTACAGATCGGGTGATATTTGCCTTTTAAAAATTGACTTTCGAATAATCTCTAAAAATTTAAATGTCTCTATCCTCCAGACCCTTCGACATACATTGACGTGATTATGACATGAAGTTGACATATACGTTCCCTCAAAGTGACATAGGTTTTGTCTCTCATATTAATACAGATCGGGAGATATTTGCCTTTTCAAAAATTGACTTTCGAATAATCTCGAAAAATTAAAATGTCTCTATCCTCCAAACCCTTGGACATACATTGACGAGACACTGACATGAATTTGACATATGCGTTCCCTCAAAGTGACATAAGGTTTGTCTCTCAGATGCCTACAGATCGGGAGATATTTGCCTTTAAAAATTGACTTTCGAATAATCTCTAAAAATTTAAATGTCTCTATCGTCCAAACCCTCGGACATACATTGACGAGATTCTGACATGAAGTTGACATATACGTTCCCACAAAGTGACATAAGTTTTGTCTCTCAGGTTCCTACAGATCGGGAGATATTTGCCTTCTAAAAATTGACTTTCGAATAATCTCGTAAAATGAAAATGTCTCTATCCTCCAAACCCTTGGACATACATTGACGTGGCTCTGACAGGACATTTACTAATACGTTCCCTCAAAGTGACATAAGTTTTGTCTCTCAGATTCCTACAGTTCGGGAGATATTTGCATTTTAAAAATTGACTTTCGAATAATCTCTAAAAATTAAATGTCTCTACCCTCCAAACCCTTGGACATACATTGACGTGACTCTGACAGGAAGTTAACATATATGTTCCCTCAAAGTGACATATGTTTTGTCTCTCAAATTCCTACAGATCGGGAGATATTTGCCTTTTAAAAATTGAATTTCGAATAATCTCTAAACATTTAAATGTTTCTATCCTCCAAACCCTTCGACATACATTGACGTGGCTCTGACAGGAAGTTGACATATATATTACCTCAAAGTGACATTAGTTTTGTCTCTCAGATTCCTACAGATCGGGAGATATTTGCCTTTTAATAATTCACTTTCGAATAATCTCGAAAAATTAAAATGTCTCTATACTCCAAACCCTTGGACATACATTGACGAGACTCTGACATGAAGTTGACATATGTGTTCCCTCAAAGCGACATAAGGTTTGTCTCTCAGATGAATACAGATCGGGAGATATTTGCCTTTTAAAAATTTACTTTCAAATAATCTCGAAAGATTAAAATGTCTCTATCGCCCAAACCTTTGGACATACATTGACGAGACTCTGACATGAAGTTGACATATGCGTTCCCTCAAAGTGACATAAGGTTTGTCTCTCAGATGCCTACAGATCGGGACATATTTGCCTTTTAAAAATTGACTTTCGAATAATCTCGAAAATTTAAAATATCTCTATAGTCCAAACCCTTGGACATACCTTGACGAGATTCTGATAGGAAGTTGCCATATACGTTCCCTCAAAGTGACATAAGTTTCGTCTCTCAGATTCCTACAGATCGGGAGATATTTGCCTTTTAAAAGTTGACTTTAGAATAATCTCTAAAAATTTAAATGTCTCTATCCTCCAAACCCTTGGACATACATTGACGTGACTCTGACAGGAAGTTGACATATACGTTCCCTCAAAGTGACATAAGTTTTGTCTCTCAGATTCCTACAGATCGGGAGATATTTGCCTTTTAATAATTGACTTTCGAATAATCTCTAAAAATATAAATGTCTCTATCCACCAAACCCTTGTACATACATAGACGTGACTCTGAAAGGAATTTGACATATACGTTCCCTCAAAGTGACATAAGTTTTGTCTTTCAGATTCCTACAGATCGGGAGATATTTGCCTTTTAAAAATTGACTTTCAAATAATCTCTAAAGATTTAAATGTCTCTATCCTCCAAACCCTTGGACATACACTGACGTGACTCTGAAAGGAATTTGACATATACGTTCCCTCAAAGTGACATAAGTTTTGTCTTTCAGATTCCTACAGATCGGGTGATATTTGCCTTTTAAAAATTGACTTTCGAATAATCTTTAAAAATTTAAATGTCTCTATCCTCCAGACCCTTCGACATACATTGACGTGATTATGACATGAAGTTGACATATACGTTCCCTCAAAGTGACATAGGTTTTGTCTCTCATATTAATACAGATCGGGAGATATTTGCCTTTTCAAAATTGACTTTCGAATAATCTCGAAAAATTAAAATGTCTCTATCCTCCAAACCCTTGGACATACATTGACGAGACACTGACATGAAGTTGACATATGCGTTCCCTCAAAGTGACATAAGGTTTGTCTCTCAGATGTCTACAGATCGGGAGATATTTGCCTTTAAATATTGACTTTCGAATAATCTCGTAAAATTAAAATGTCTCTATCCTCCAAACCCTTGGACATACATTGACGTGACTCTGACAGGACATTTACATAAATGTTCCCTCAGAGAGACATAAGTTTTGTCTCTCAGATTCCTACAGATAGGGACATATTTGCCTTTTAAAAATTGACTTTCGAATAATCTCGAAAAATTAAATGTCTCTATCCTCCAAACCCTTGGACATACATTGCCGTGACTCTGACATGAAGTTGACATATATGTTCGCTCAAAGTGACATAAGTTTTGTCTCTCAGATTCCTACAGATCGGAAGATATTTGCCTTTTCAAAAATTGACTTTCGAATAATCACGAACAATTAAAATGTCTCTATCCTCCAAACCCTTGGACATATATTGACGAGACTCTGACATGAAGTTGATATTTTCGTTCTCTCAAAGTGACATACGTTTTGTCTCTCAGATGCCTACAGATCGGGAGATATTTGCCTTTAAAAATTAACTTTCGAATAATCTCGAAAAATTTAAATGTCTCTATCCTCCAAACGTTTGGACATACTTTGACGAGACTCTGACATGTAGTTGACATATACGTTACCTCAAAGTGGCTTTAGTTTTGTCTCTCAGAATCCTACAGATCGGGAGATATTTGCCTTTTAAAAATTGACTTTCGAATAATCTCGAAAAATTTAAATGTCTCTATCCTCCAAACTCTTGGACATACAATGACGTGACTCTGACAGGACATTTACATATACGTTCCCTCAAGGTGACATAAGTTTTGTCTCTAAGATTCCTACAGATCGGGAGATATTTGCCTTTTAAAAATTGACTTTAGAATAATCTCTAAAAATTTAAATGTCTCTATCCTCCAAACCCTTGGACATACATTGACGTGACTCTGGCAGGAAGTTGACATATACGTTCCCTCAAAGTGACATAAGATTTGTCTCTCAGATTCCTACAGATCGGGAGATATTTGCCTTTTAAAAATTGACTTTCGAATAATCTCGAAAAATTAAAATGTCTCTTTCCTCCAAACCTTTCGACATACATTAACGTGACTATGACATGAAGTTGACATATACGTTCCCTCAAAGTGACATAAGTTTTGTCTCTCAGATTAATACAGATCGGGAGATATTTGCCTTTTCAAAAATTGACTTTCGAATAATCTCGAAAAATTAAAATGTCTCTATCCTCCAAACCCTTGGACATGCATTGACGAGACTCTGACATGAATTTGACATAAGCGTTCCCTCAAAGTGACATAAGGTTTGTCTCTCAGATGCCTATAGATCGGGAGATATTTGCCTTTTAAAAATTGACTTTCGAATAATCTCGAAAAATTAAAATGTCTCTATCGTCCAAAACCTTGGACATACATTGACGAGACTCTGACATGAAGTTGACATATGCGTTCCCTCAAAGTGACATAAGGTTTGTCTCTCAGATGCCTACAGATCGGGAGATATTTGCCTTTAAATATTGACTTTCGAATAATCTCGTAAAATTAAAATGTCTCTATCCTCCAAACCCTTGGACATACATTGACGTGACTCTGACAGGACATTTACATAAATGTTCCCTCAGAGAGACATAAGTTTTGTCTCTCAGATTCCTACAGATAGGGACATATTTGCCTTTTAAAAATTGACTTTCGAATAATCTCGAAAAATTAAATGTCTCTATCCTCCAAACCCTTGGACATACATTGCCGTGACTCTGACATGAAGTTGACATATATGTTCGCTCAAAGTGACATAAGTTTTGTCTCTCAGATTCCTACAGATCGGAAGATATTTGCCTTTTCAAAAATTGACTTTCGAATAATCACGAACAATTAAAATGTCTCTATCCTCCAAACCCTTGGACATATATTGACGAGACTCTGACATGAAGTTGATATTTTCGTTCTCTCAAAGTGACATACGTTTTGTCTCTCAGATGCCTACAGATCGGGAGATATTTGCCTTTAAAAATTAACTTTCGAATAATCTCGAAAAATTTAAATGTCTCTATCCTCCAAACGTTTGGACATACTTTGACGAGACTCTGACATGTAGTTGACATATACGTTACCTCAAAGTGGCTTTAGTTTTGTCTCTCAGAATCCTACAGATCGGGAGATATTTGCCTTTTAAAAATTGACTTTCGAATAATCTCGAAAAATTTAAATGTCTCTATCCTCCAAACTCTTGGACATACAATGACGTGACTCTGACAGGACATTTACATATACGTTCCCTCAAGGTGACATAAGTTTTGTCTCTAAGATTCCTACAGATCGGGAGATATTTGCCTTTTAAAAATTGACTTTAGAATAATCTCTAAAAATTTAAATGTCTCTATCCTCCAAACCCTTGGACATACATTGACGTGACTCTGGCAGGAAGTTGACATATACGTTCCCTCAAAGTGACATAAGATTTGTCTCTCAGATTCCTACAGATCGGGAGATATTTGCCTTTTAAAAATTGACTTTCGAATAATCTCGAAAAATTAAAATGTCTCTTTCCTCCAAACCTTTCGACATACATTAACGTGACTATGACATGAAGTTGACATATACGTTCCCTCAAAGTGACATAAGTTTTGTCTCTCAGATTAATACAGATCGGGAGATATTTGCCTTTTCAAAAATTGACTTTCGAATAATCTCGAAAAATTAAAATGTCTCTATCCTCCAAACCCTTGGACATGCATTGACGAGACTCTGACATGAATTTGACATAAGCGTTCCCTCAAAGTGACATAAGGTTTGTCTCTCAGATGCCTATAGATCGGGAGATATTTGCCTTTTAAAAATTGACTTTCGAATAATCTCGAAAAATTAAAATGTCTCTATCGTCCAAAACCTTGGACATACATTGACGAGACTCTGACATGAAGTTGACATATGCGTTCCCTCAAAGTGACATAAGGTTTGTCTCTCAGATGCCTACAGATCGGGAGATATTTGCCTTTTAAAAATTGACTTTCAAATAATCTCTAAAAATTTAAATGTCTCTATCCTCCAAACCCTTGGACATACATTGACGTGACTATGACATGAAGTTGACATATACGTTCCCTCAAAGTGACATAAGGTTTGTCTCTCAAATGCCTACAGATCGGGAGATATTTGCCTTTTAAAAATTGACTTTCAAATAATCTCGAAAAATTAAAATGTCTCTATCGTCCAAACCCTTGGACATACATTGACGAGACTCTGACATGAATTTGACATATGCGTTCCCTCAAAGTGACATAAGGTTTCTCTCAGATGCCTACAGATCGGGAGATATTTGCCTTTTAAAAATTGACTTTCGAATAATCTCTAAAAATTAAAATGTCTCTATCGTCCAAACCCTTGGACATACATTGACGAGATTCTGACATGAAGTTGACATATGCGTTCCCTCAAAGTGACATAAGGTTTGTCTCTCAGATGAATACAGATCGGGAGATATTTGCCTTTTAAAAATTTACTTTCAAATAATCTCGAAAGATTAAAATGTCTCTATCGCCCAAACCTTTGGACATACATTGACGAGACTCTGACATGAAGTTGACATATGCGTTCCCTCAAAGTGACATAAGGTTTGTCTCTCAGATGCCTACAGATCGGGACATATTTGCCTTTTAAAAATTGACTTTCGAATAATCTCGAAAATTTAAAATATCTCTATAGTCCAAACCCTTGGACATACCTTGACGAGATTCTGATAGGAAGTTGCCATATACGTTCCCTCAAAGTGACATAAGTTTCGTCTCTCAGATTCCTACAGATCGGGAGATATTTGCCTTTTAAAAGTTGACTTTAGAATAATCTCTAAAAATTTAAATGTCTCTATCCTCCAAACCCTTGGACATACATTGACGTGACTCTGACAGGAAGTTGACATATACGTTCCCTCAAAGTGACTTAAGTTTTGTCTCTCAGATTCCTACAGATCGGGAGATATTTGCCTTTTAATAATTGACTTTCGAATAATCTCTAAAAATATAAATGTCTCTATCCACCAAACCCTTGTACATACATTGACGTGACTCTGAAAAGAATTTGACATATACGTTCCCTCAAAGTGACATAAGTTTTGTCTTTCAGATTCCTACAGATCGGGAGATATTTGCCTTTTAAAAATTGACTTTCAAATAATCTCTAAAGATTTAAATGTCTCTATCCTCCAAACCCTTGGACATACACTGACGTGACTCTGAAAGGAATTTGACATATACGTTCCCTCAAAGTGACATAAGTTTTGTCTTTCAGATTCCTACAGATCGGGTGATATTTGCCTTTTAAAAATTGACTTTCGAATAATCTTTAAAAATTTAAATGTCTCTATCCTCCAGACCCTTCGACATACATTGACGTGATTATGACATGAAGTTGACATATACGTTCCCTCAAAGTGACATAGGTTTTGTCTCTCATATTAATACAGATCGGGAGATATTTGCCTTTTCAAAATTGACTTTCGAATAATCTCGAAAAATTAAAATGTCTCTATCATCCAAACCCTTGGACATACATTGACGAGACACTGACATGAAGTTGACATATGCGTTCCCTCAAAGTGACATAAGGTTTGTCTCTCAGATGTCTACAGATCGGGAGATATTTGCCTTTAAATATTGACTTTCGAATAATCTCGTAAAATTAAAATGTCTCTATCCTCCAAACCCTTGGACATACATTGACGTGACTCTGACAGGACATTTACATAAATGTTCCCTCAGAGAGACATAAGTCTTGTCTCTCAGATTCCTACAGATAGGGACATATTTGCCTTTTAAAAATTGACTTTCGAATAATCTCGAAAAATTAAATGTCTCTATCCTCCAAACCCTTGGACATACATTGCCGTGACTCTGACATGAAGTTGACATATATGTTCGCTCAAAGTGACATAAGTTTTGTCTCTCAGATTCCTACAGATCGGAAGATATTTGCCTTTTCAAAAATTGACTTTCGAATAATCACGAACAATTAAAATGTCTCTATCCTCCAAACCCTTGGACATATATTGACGAGACTCTGACATGAAGTTGATATTTTCGTTCTCTCAAAGTGACATAGGTTTTGTCTCTCAGATGCCTACAGATCGGGAGATATTTGCCTTTAAAAATTAACTTTCGAATAATCTCGAAAAATTTAAATGTCTCTATCCTCCAAACGTTTGGACATACTTTGACGAGACTCTGACATGTAGTTGACATATACGTTACCTCAAAGTGGCTTTAGTTTTGTCTCTCAGAATCCTACAGATCGGGAGATATTTGCCTTTTAAAAATTGACTTTCGAATAATCTCGAAAAATTTAAATGTCTCTATCCTCCAAACTCTTGGACATACAATGACGTGACTCTGACAGGACATTTACATATACGTTCCCTCAAGGTGACATAAGTTTTGTCTCTAAGATTCCTACAGATCGGGAGATATTTGCCTTTTAAAAATTGACTTTAGAATAATCTCTAAAAATTTAAATGTCTCTATCCTCCAAACCCTTGGACATACATTGACGTGACTCTGGCAGGAAGTTGACATATACGTTCCCTCAAAGTGACATAAGATTTGTCTCTCAGATTCCTACAGATCGGGAGATATTTGCCTTTTAAAAATTGACTTTCGAATAATCTCGAAAAATTAAAATGTCTCTTTCCTCCAAACCTTTCGACATACATTAACGTGACTATGACATGAAGTTGACATATACGTTCCCTCAAAGTGACATAAGTTTTGTCTCTCAGATTAATACAGATCGGGAGATATTTGCCTTTTCAAAAATTGACTTTCGAATAATCTCGAAAAATTAAAATGTCTCTATCCTCCAAACCCTTGGACATGCATTGACGAGACTCTGACATGAATTTGACATAAGCGTTCCCTCAAAGTGACATAAGGTTTGTCTCTCAGATGCCTATAGATCGGGAGATATTTGCCTTTTAAAAATTGACTTTCGAATAATCTCGAAAAATTAAAATGTCTCTATCGTCCAAAACCTTGGACATACATTGACGAGACTCTGACATGAAGTTGACATATGCGTTCCCTCAAAGTGACATAAGGTTTGTCTCTCAGATGCCTACAGATCGGGAGATATTTGCCTTTTAAAAATTGACTTTCAAATAATCTCTAAAAATTTAAATGTCTCTATCCTCCAAACCCTTGGACATACATTGACGTGACTATGACATGAAGTTGACATATACGTTCCCTCAAAGTGACATAAGGTTTGTCTCTCAAATGCCTACAGATCGGGAGATATTTGCCTTTTAAAAATTGACTTTCAAATAATCTCGAAAAATTAAAATGTCTCTATCGTCCAAACCCTTGGACATACATTGACGAGACTCTGACATGAATTTGACATATGCGTTCCCTCAAAGTGACATAAGGTTTCTCTCAGATGCCTACAGATCGGGAGATATTTGCCTTTTAAAAATTGACTTTCGAATAATCTCTAAAAATTAAAATGTCTCTATCGTCCAAACCCTTGGACATACATTGACGAGATTCTGACATGAAGTTGACATATGCGTTCCCTCAAAGTGACATAAGGTTTGTCTCTCAGATGCCTACAGATCGGGAGATATTTGCCTTTTAAAAATTGACTTTCGAATAATCTCGAAAAATTAACATATCTCTATCGTCCAAATCCTTGGACATACATTGACGAGATTCTGACATATAGTTGATATATACGTTCCCTCAAAGTAACATAAGATTTGTCTCTCAGATGCCTACAGATCGGGAGATATTTGCCTTTTAAAAATTGACTTTCAAATAATCTCTAAAAATTTAAATGTCTCTATCCTCCAAACCGTTGGACATACATTGACGTGCCTCTGACAGCAAGTTAATATATGCGTTCCCTCAAAGTGACATAAATTTTGTCTCTCAGATTCCTACAGATCGGGAGATATTTGCCTTTAAAAATTGACTTTCGAATAATCTCAAAAATTAAAATGTCTCTATCCTCCAAACCCTTGAACATACATTGACGAGACTCTGACATGACGTTGACATATGCGTTCCCTCAAAATGACATAAGGTTTGTCTCTCAGATGCCTACAGATCGGGAGATATTTGCCTTTTAAAAATTGACTTTCGAATAATCTCGAAAAATTAAAATATCTCTATCGTCCAAACCCTTGGACATACATTGACGAGATTCTGACATGTAGTTGACATATACGTTCCCTCAAAGTGACATAAGTTTTGTCTCTCAGATTAATACAGATCGGGAGATATTTGTCTTTTAAAAATTGACTTTCGAAAAATCTCGAAAAATGAAAATGTCTCTATCCTCCAAACCCTTGGACATACATAGACGTGACTCTGACAGGACATTTACATATACGTTCTCTCAAAGTGACATAAGTCTTGTCTCTCAGATTCCTACAGATCGGGAGATATTTGCCTTTTTAAAATTGACTTTCAAATAATCTCTAAGAATTTAAATGTCTCTATCCTCCAAACCCTTGGACATACATTGACGTGACTCTGACAGGAAGTTGACATATATGTTCCCTCAAAGTGACATTAGTTTTGTCTCTCAGATTCCTACAGATCGGGAGATATTTGCCTTTTAATAATTCACTTTCGAATAATCTCGAAAAATTAAAATGTCTCTATACTCCAAACCCTTGGACATACATTGACGAGACTCTGACATGAAGTTGACATATGTGTTCCCTCAAAGCGACATAAGGTTTGTCTCTCAGATGAATAAAGATCGGGAGATATTTGCCTTTTAAAAATTTACTTTCAAATAATCTCGAAAGATTAAAATGTCTCTATCGCCCAAACCTTTGGACATACATTGACGAGACTCTGACATGAAGTTGACATATGCGTTCCCTCAAAGTGACATAAGGTTTGTCTCTCAGATGCCTACAGATCGGGACATATTTGCCTTTTAAAAATTGACTTTCGAATAATCTCGAAAAATTAAAATATCTCTATAGTCCAAACCCTTGGACATACCTTGACGAGATTCTGATAGGAAGTTGCCATATACGTTCCCTCAAAGTGACATAAGTTTCGTCTCTCAGATTCCTACAGATCGGGAGATATTTGCCTTTTAAAAGTTGACTTTAGAATAATCTCTAAAAATTTAAATGTCTCTATCCTCCAAACCCTTGGACATACATTGACGTGACTCTGACAGGAAGTTGACATATACGTTCCCTCAAAGTGACATAAGTTTTGTCTCTCAGATTCCTACAGATCGGGAGATATTTGCCTTTTAATAATTGACTTTCGAATAATCTCTAAAAATATAAATGTCTCTATCCACCAAACCCTTGTACATACATTGACGTGACTCTGAAAGGAATTTGACATATACGTTCCCTCAAAGTGACATAAGTTTTGTCTTTCAGATTCTTACAGATCGGGAGATATTTGCCTTTTAAAAATTGACTTTCAAATAATCTCTAAAAATTTAAATGTCTCTATCCTCCAAACCCTTGGACATACACTGACGTGACTCTGAAAGGAATATGACATATACGTTCCCTCAAAGTGACATAAGTTTTGTCTTTCAGATTCCTACAGATCGGGTGATATTTGCCTTTTAAAAATTGACTTTCGAATAATCTCTAAAAATTTAAATGTCTCTATCCTCCAGACCCTTCGACATACATTGACGTGATTATGACATGAAGTTGACATATACGTTCCCTCAAAGTGACATAGGTTTTGTCTCTCATATTAATACAGATCGGGAGATATTTGCCTTTTCAAAAATTGACTTTCGAATAATCTCGAAAAATTAAAATGTCTCTATCCTCCAAACCCTTGGACATACATTGACGAGACACTGACATGAGGTTGACATATGCGTTCCCTCAAAGTGACATAAGGTTTGTCTCTCAGATGCCTACAGATCGGGAGATATTTGCCTTTAAAAATTGACTTTCGAATAATCTCGTAAAATTAAAATGTCTCTATCCTCCAAACCCTTCGACATACATTGACGTGACTCTGACAGGACATTTACATAAATGTTCCCTCAGAGAGACATAAGTTTTGTCTCTCAGATTCCTACAGATCGGGACATATTTGCCTTTTAAAAATTGACTTTCGAATAATCTCGAAAAATTAAATGTCTCTATCCTCCAAACCCTTGGACATACATTGCCGTAACTCTGACATGAAGTTGACATATATGTTCCCTCAAAGTGACATAAGTTTTGTCTCTCAGATTCCTACAGATCGGAAGATATTTGCCTTTTAAAAAATTGACTTTCGAATAATCACGAACAATTAAAATGTCTCTATCCTCCAAACCCTTGGACATATATTGACGAGACTCTGACATGAAGTTGATATTTTCGTTCTCTCAAAGTGACATACGTTTTGTCTCTCAGATGCCTACAGATCGGGAGATATTTGCCTTTAAAAATTAACTTTCGAATAATCTCGAAAAATTGAAATGTCTCTATCCTCCAAACGTTTGGACATACTTTGACGAGACTCTGACATGTAGTTGACATATACGTTACCTCAAAGTGGCTTTAGTTTTGTCTCTCAGATTCCTACAGATCGGGAGATATTTGCCTTTAAAAATTGACTTTCGAATAATCTCAAAAATTAAAATGTCTCTATCCTCCAAACCCTTGAACATACATTGACGAGACTCTGACATGACGTTGACATATGCGTTCCCTCAAAATGACATAAGGTTTGTCTCTCAGATGCCTACAGATCGGGAGATATTTGCCTTTTAAAAATTGACTTTCGAATAATCTCGAAAAATTAAAATATCTCTATCGTCCAAACCCTTGGACATACATTGACGAGATTCTGACATGTAGTTGACATATACGTTCCCTCAAAGTGACATAAGTTTTGTCTCTCAGATTAATACAGATCGGGAGATATTTGTCTTTTAAAAATTGACTTTCGAAAAATCTCGAAAAATGAAAATGTCTCTATCCTCCAAACCCTTGGACATACATAGACGTGACTCTGACAGGACATTTACATATACGTTCTCTCAAAGTGACATAAGTCTTGTCTCTCAGATTCCTACAGATCGGGAGATATTTGCCTTTTTAAAATTGACTTTCAAATAATCTCTAAGAATTTAAATGTCTCTATCCTCCAAACCCTTGGACATACATTGACGTGACTCTGACAGGAAGTTGACATATATGTTCCCTCAAAGTGACATTAGTTTTGTCTCTCAGATTCCTACAGATCGGGAGATATTTGCCTTTTAATAATTCACTTTCGAATAATCTCGAAAAATTAAAATGTCTCTATACTCCAAACCCTTGGACATACATTGACGAGACTCTGACATGAAGTTGACATATGTGTTCCCTCAAAGCGACATAAGGTTTGTCTCTCAGATGAATAAAGATCGGGAGATATTTGCCTTTTAAAAATTTACTTTCAAATAATCTCGAAAGATTAAAATGTCTCTATCGCCCAAACCTTTGGACATACATTGACGAGACTCTGACATGAAGTTGACATATACGTTACCTCAAAGTGGCTTTAGTTTTGTCTCTCAGAATCCTACAGATCGGGAGATATTTGCCTTTTAAAAATTGACTTTCGAATAATCTCGAAAAATTTAAATGTCTCTATCCTCCAAACTCTTGGACATACAATGACGTGACTCTGACAGGACATTTACATATACGTTCCCTCAAGGTGACATAAGTTTTGTCTCTAAGATTCCTACAGATCGGGAGATATTTGCCTTTTAAAAATTGACTTTAGAATAATCTCTAAAAATTTAAATGTCTCTATCCTCCATACCCTTGGACATACATTGACGTGACTCTGGCAGGAAGTTGACATATACGTTCCCTCAAAGTGACATAAGATTTGTCTCTCAGATTCCTACAGATCGGGAGATATTTGCCTTTTAAAAATTGACTTTCGAATAATCTCGAAAAATTAAAATGTCTCTTTCCTCCAAACCTTTCGACATACATTAACGTGACTATGACATGAAGTTGACATATACGTTCCCTCAAAGTGACATAAGTTTTGTCTCTCAGATTAATACAGATCGGGAGATACTTGCCTTTTCAAAAATTGACTTTCGAATAATCTCGAAAAATTAAAATGTCTCTATCCTCCAAACCCTTGGACATGCATTGACGAGACTCTGTCATGAATTTGACATAAGCGTTCCCTCAAAGTGACATAAGGTTTGTCTCTCAGATGCCTATAGATCGGGAGATATTTGCCTTTTAAAAATTGACTTTCGAATAATCTCGAAAAATTAAAATGTCTCTATCGTCCAAAACCTTGGACATACATTGACGAGACTCTGACATGAAGTTGACATATGCGTTCCCTCAAAGTGACATAAGGTTTGTCTCTCAGATGCCTACAGATCGGGAGATATTTGCCTTTTAAAAATTGACTTTCAAATAATCTCTAAAAATTTAAATGTCTCTATCCTCCAAACCCTTGGACATACATTGACGTGACTATGACATGAAGTTGACATATACGTTCCCTCAAAGTGACATAAGGTTTGTCTCTCAAATGCCTACAGATCGGGAGATATTTGCCTTTTAAAAATTGACTTTCAAATAATCTCGAAAAATTAAAATGTCTCTATCGTCCAAACCCTTGGACATACATTGACGAGACTCTGACATGAATTTGACATATGCGTTCCCTCAAAGTGACATAAGGTTTCTCTCAGATGCCTACAGATCGGGAGATATTTGCCTTTTAAAAATTGACTTTCGAATAATCTCTAAAAATTAAAATGTCTCTATCGTCCAAACCCTTGGACATACATTGACGAGATTCTGACATGAAGTTGACATATGCGTTCCCTCAAAGTGACATAAGGTTTGTCTCTCAGATGCCTACAGATCGGGAGATATTTGCCTTTTAAAAATTGACTTTCGAATAATCTCGAAAAATTAACATATCTCTATCGTCCAAATCCTTGGACATACATTGACGAGATTCTGACATATAGTTGATATATACGTTCCCTCAAAGTGACATAAGATTTGTCTCTCAGATGCCTACAGATCGGGAGATATTTGCCTTTTAAAAATTGACTTTCAAATAATCTCTAAAAATTTAAATGTCTCTATCCTCCAAACCGTTGGACATACATTGACGTGCCTCTGACAGCAAGTTAATATATGCGTTCCCTCAAAGTGACATAAATTTTGTCTCTCAGATTCCTACAGATCGGGAGATATTTGCCTTTAAAAATTGACTTTCGAATAATCTCAAAAATTAAAATGTCTCTATCCTCCAAACCCTTGAACATACATTGACGAGACTCTGACATGACGTTGACATATGCGTTCCCTCAAAATGACATAAGGTTTGTCTCTCAGATGCCTACAGATCGGGAGATATTTGCCTTTTAAAAATTGACTTTCGAATAATCTCGAAAAATTAAAATATCTCTATCGTCCAAACCCTTGGACATACATTGACGAGATTCTGACATGTAGTTGACATATACGTTCCCTCAAAGTGACATAAGTTTTGTCTCTCAGATTAATACAGATCGGGAGATATTTGTCTTTTAAAAATTGACTTTCGAAAAATCTCGAAAAATGAAAATGTCTCTATCCTCCAAACCCTTGGACATACATAGACGTGACTCTGACAGGACATTTACATATACGTTCTCTCAAAGTGACATAAGTCTTGTCTCTCAGATTCCTACAGATCGGGAGATATTTGCCTTTTTAAAATTGACTTTCAAATAATCTCTAAGAATTTAAATGTCTCTATCCTCCAAACCCTTGGACATACATTGACGTGACTCTGACAGGAAGTTGACATATATGTTCCCTCAAAGTGACATTAGTTTTGTCTCTCAGATTCCTACAGATCGGGAGATATTTGCCTTTTAATAATTCACTTTCGAATAATCTCGAAAAATTAAAATGTCTCTATACTCCAAACCCTTGGACATACATTGACGAGACTCTGACATGAAGTTGACATATGTGTTCCCTCAAAGCGACATAAGGTTTGTCTCTCAGATGAATAAAGATCGGGAGATATTTGCCTTTTAAAAATTTACTTTCAAATAATCTCGAAAGATTTAAATGTCTCTATCGCCCAAACCTTTGGACATACATTGACGAGACTCTGACATGATGTTGACATATGCGTTCCCTCAAAGTGACATAAGGTTTGTCTCTCAGATGCCTACAGATCGGGACATATTTGCCTTTTAAAAATTGACTTTCGAATAATCTCGAAAAATTAAAATATCTCTATAGTCCAAACCCTTGGACATACCTTGACGAGATTCTGATAGGAAGTTGCCATATACGTTCCCTCAAAGTGACATAAGTTTCGTCTCTCAAATTCCTACAGATCGGGAGATATTTGCCTTTTAAAAGTTGACTTTCGAATAATCTCTAAAAATTTAAATGTCTCTATCCTCCAAACCCTTGGACATACATTGACGTGACTCTGACAGGAAGTTGACATATACGTTCCCTCAAAGTGACATAAGTTTTGTCTCTCAGATTCCTACAGATCGGGAGATATTTGCCTTTTAATAATTGACTTTCGAATAATCTCTAAAAATATAAATGTCTCTATCCACCAAACCCTTGTACATACATTGACGTGACTCTGAAAGGAATTTGACATATACGTTCCCTCAAAGTGACATAAGTTTTGTCTTTCAGATTCTTACAGATCGGGAGATATTTGCCTTTTAAAAATTGACTTTCAAATAATCTCTAAAAATTTAAATGTCTCTATCCTCCAAACCCTTGGACATACACTGACGTGACTCTGAAAGGAATATGACATATACGTTCCCTCAAAGTGACATAAGTTTTGTCTTTCAGATTCCTACAGATCGGGTGATATTTGCCTTTTAAAAATTGACTTTCGAATAATCTCTAAAAATTTAAATGTCTCTATCCTCCAGACCCTTCGACATACATTGACGTGATTATGACATGAAGTTGACATATACGTTCCCTCAAAGTGACATAGGTTTTGTCTCTCATATTAATACAGATCGGGAGATATTTGCCTTTTCAAAAATTGACTTTCGAATAATCTCGAAAAATTAAAATGTCTCTATCCTCCAAACCCTTGGACATACATTGACGAGACACTGACATGAAGTTGACATATGCGTTCCCTCAAAGTGACATAAGGTTTGTCTCTCAGATGCCTACAGATCGGGAGATATTTGCCTTTAAAAATTGACTTTCGAATAATCTCGTAAAATTAAAATGTCTCTATCCTCCAAACCCTTGGACATACATTGACGTGACTCTGACAGGACATTTACATAAATGTTCCCTCAGAGAGACATAAGTTTTGTCTCTCAGATTCCTACAGATCGGGACATATTTGCCTTTTAAAAATTGACTTTCGAATAATCTCGAAAAATTAAATGTCTCTATCCTCCAAACCCTTGGACATACATTGCCGTGACTCTGACATGAAGTTGACATATATGTTCCCTCAAAGTGACATAAGTTTTGTCTCTCAGATTCCTACAGATCGGAAGATATTTGCCTTTTAAAAAATTGACTTTCGAATAATCACGAACAATTAAAATGTCTCTATCCTCCAAACCCTTGGACATATATTGACGAGACTCTGACATGAAGTTGATATTTTCGTTCTCTCAAAGTGACATACGTTTTGTCTCTCAGATGCCTACAGATCGGGAGATATTTGCCTTTAAAAATTAACTTTCGAATAATCTCGAAAAATTGAAATGTCTCTATCCACCAAACGTTTGGACATACTTTGACGAGACTCTGACATGTAGTTGACATATACGTTACCTCAAAGTGGCTTTAGTTTTGTCTCTCAGAATCCTACAGATCGGGAGATATTTGCCTTTTAAAAATTGACTTTCGAATAATCTCGAAAAATTTAAATGTCTCTATCCTCCAAACTCTTGGACATACAATGACGTGACTCTGACAGGTCATTTACATATACGTTCCCTCAAGGTGACATAAGTTTTGTCTCTAAGATTCCTACAGATCGGGAGATATTTGCCTTTTAAAAATTGACTTTAGAATAATCTCTAAAAATTTAAATGTCTCTATCCTCCAAACCCTTGGACATACATTGACGTGACTCTGGCAGGAAGTTGACATATACGTTCCCTCAAAGTGACATAAGATTTGTCTCTCAGATTCCTACAGATCGGGAGATATTTGCCTTTTAAAAATTGACTTTCGAATAATCTCGAAAAATTAAAATGTCTCTTTCCTCCAAACCTTTCGACATACATTAACGTGACTATGACATGAAGTTGACATATACGTTCCCTCAAAGTGACATAAGTTTTGTCTCTCAGATTAATACAGATCGGGAGATATTTGCCTTTTCAAAAATTGACTTTCGAATAATCTCGAAAAATTAAAATGTCTCTATTTTCCAAACCCTTGGACATGCATTGACGAGACTCTGACATGAAGTTGACATAAGCGTTCCCTCAAAGTGACATAAGGTTTGTCTCTTAAGATGCCTATAGATCGGGAGATATTTGCCTTTTAAAAATTGACTTTCGAATAATCTCGAAAAATTAAAATGTCTCTATCGTCCAAAACCTTGGACATACATTGACGAGACTCTGACATGAAGTTGACATATGCGTTCCCTCAAAGTGACATAAGGTTTGTCTCTCAGATGCCTACAGATCGGGAGATATTTGCCTTTTAAAAATTGACTTTCAAATAATCTCTAAAAATTTAAATGTCTCTATCCTCCAAACCCTTGGACATACATTGACGTGACTATGACATGAAGTTGACATATACGTTCCCTCAAAGTGACATAAGGTTTGTCTCTCAAATGCCTACAGATCGGGAGATATTTGCCTTTTAAAAATTGACTTTCAAATAATCTCGAAAAATTAAAATGTCTCTATCGTCCAAACCCTTGGATATACATTGACGAGACTCTGACATGAATTTGACATATGCGTTCCCTCAAAGTGACATAAGGTTTCTCTCAGATGCCTACAGATCGGGAGATATTTGCCTTTTAAAAATTGACTTTCGAATAATCTCTAAAAATTAAAATGTCTCTATCGTCCAAACCCTTGGACATACATTGACGAGATTCTGACATGAAGTTGACATATGCGTTCCCTCAAAGTGACATAAGGTTTGTCTCTCAGATGCCTACAGATCGGGAGATATTTGCCTTTTAAAAATTGACTTTCGAATAATCTCGAAAAATTAACATATCTCTATCGTCCAAACCCTTGGACATACATTGACGAGATTCTGACATGTAGTTGATATATACGTTCCCTCAAAGTGACATAAGGTTTGTCTCTCAGATGCCTACAGATCGGGAGATATTTGCCTTTTAAAAATTGACTTTCAAATAATCTCGAAAAATTAAAATATCTCTATCGTCCAAACCCTTGGACATACATTGACGTTCCTCTGACAGCAAGTTAATATATGCGTTCCCTCAAAGTGACATAAATTTTGTCTCTCAGATTCCTACAGATCGGGAGATATTTGCCTTTAAAAATTAACTTTCGAATAATCTCAAAAATTAAAATGTCTCTATCCTCCAAACCCTTGAACATACATTGACGAGACTCTGACATGACGTTGACATATGCGTTCCCTCAAAATGACATAAGGTTTGTCTCTCAGATGCCTACAGATCGGGAGATATTTGCCTTTTAAAAATTGACTTTCGAATAATCTCGAAAAATTAAAATATCTCTATCGTCCAAACCCTTGGACATACATTGACGAGATTCTGACATGTAGTTGACATATACGTTCCCTCAAAGTGACATAAGTTTTGTCTCTCAGATTAATACAGATCGGGAGATATTTGTCTTTTAAAAATTGACTTTCGAAAAATCTCGAAAAATGAAAATGTCTCTATCCTCCAAACCCTTGGACATACATAGACGTGACTCTGACAGGACATTTACATATACGTTCTCTCAAAGTGATATAAGTCTTGTCTCTCAGATTCCTACAGATCGGGTGATATTTGCCTTTTTAAAATTGACTTTCAAATAATCTCTAAGAATTTAAATGTCTCTATCCTCCAAACCCTTGGACATACATTGACGAGACACTGACATGAAGTTGACATATGCGTTCCCACAATGTGACATAAGGTTTGTCTCTCAGATGCCTACAGATAGGGAGATATTTGCCTTTTAAAAATTGACTTTCGAATAATCTCTAAAAATTAAAATGTCTCTATCTTCCAAACCCTTGGACATACATTGACGAGACTCCGACATGAAGTTGACATATGCGTTCCCTCAAGGTGACATAAGGTTTGTCTCTCAGATGCCTATAGATCGGGAGATATTTGCCTTTTAAAAATTGATTTTCGAATAATCTCGAAAAATTAAAATGTCTCTATCGTCCAAAACCTTGGACATACATTGACGAGACTCTGACATGAAGTTGACATATGCGTTCCCTCAAAGTGACATAAGGTTTGTCTCTCAGATATCTACAGATCGGGAGATATTAGCCTTTTAAAAATTGACTTTCAAATAATCTCGAAAATTTTAAATGTCTCTATCCTCCAAACCCTTGGACATGCATTGACGAGACTCCGACATGAAGTTGACATATGCGTTCCCTCAAGGTGACATAAGGTTTGTCTTTCAGATGCCTATAGATCGGGAGATATTTGCCTTTTAAAAATTGATTTTCGAATAATCTCGAAAAATTAAAATGTCTCTATCGTCCAAAACCTTGGACATACATTGACGAGACTCTGACATGAAGTTGACATATGCGTTCCCTCAAAGTGACATAAGGTTTGTCTCTCAGATGCCTACAGACCGGGAGATATTTGCCTTTTAAAAATTGACTTTCAAATAATCTCTAAAAATTTAAATGTCTCTATCCTCCAAACCCTTGGACATACATTGACGTGACTATGACATGAAGTTGACATATACGTTCCCTCAAAGTGACATAAGGTTTGTCTCTCAAATGCCTACAGATCGGGAGATATTTGCCTTTTAAAAATTGACTTTCAAATAATCTCGAAAAATTAAAATGTCTCTATCGTCCAAACCCTTGGACATACATTAACGAGACTCTGACATGAATTTGACATATGCGTTCCCTCAAAGTGACATAAGGTTTCTCTCAGATGCCTACAGATCGGGAGATATTTGCCTTTTAAAAATTGACTTTCGAATAATCTCTAAAAATTAAAATGTCTCTATCGTCCAAACACTTGGACATACATTGACGAGATTCTGACATGAAGTTGACATATGCGTTCCCTCAAAGTGACATAAGGTTTGTCTCTCAGATGCCTACAGATCGGGAGATATTTGCCTTTTAAAAATTGACTTTCGAATAATCTCGAAAAATTTACATATCTCTATCGTCCAAACCCTTGGACATACATTGACGAGATTCTGACATGTAGTTGATATATACGTTCCCTCAAAGTGACATAAGGTTTGTCTCTCAGATGCCTACAGATCGGGAGATATTTGCCTTTAAAAAATTGATTTTAGAATAATCTCTAAAAATTAAAATATCTCTATCCTCCAAACCCTTGAACATACGTTGACGTGACTCTGACAGGACATTTACATATACGTTCCCTCAAAGTGACATAAGTTTTGTCTCTAAGATTCCTGCAGATCGGGAGATATTTGCCTTTTAAAAATTGACTTTAGAATAATCTCTAAAAATTTAAATGTCTCTATCCTCCAAACCCTTGGACATACATTGACGTGACTCTGGCAGGAAGTTGACATATACGTTCCCTCAAAGTGACATAAGATTTGTCTCTCAGATTCCTACAGATCGGGAGATATTTGCCTTTTAAAAATTGACTTTCGAATAATCTCGAAAAATTAAAATGTCTCTTTCCTCCAAACCTTTCGACATACATTAACGTGACTATGACATGAAGTTGACATATACGTTCCCTCAAAGTGACATAAGTTTTGTCTCTCAGATTAATACATATCGGGAGATATTTGCCTTTTCAAAAATTGACTTTCGAATAATCTCGAAAAATTAAAATGTCTCTATCCTCCAAACCCTTGGACATGCTTTGACGAGACTCTGACATGAAGTTGACATAAGCGTTCCCTCAAAGTGACATAAGGTTTGTCTCTCAGATGCCTATAGATCGGGAGATATTTGCCTTTTAAAAATTGACTTTCGAATAATCTCGAAAAATTAAAATGTCTCTATCGTCCAAAACCTTGGACATACATTGACGAGACTTTGACATGAAGTTGACATATGCGTTCCCTCAAAGTGACATAAGGTTTGTCTCTCAGATTCCTACAGATCGGGAGATATTTGCCTTTTTAAAATTGACTTTCAAATAATCTCTAAGAATTTAAATGTCTCTATCCTCCAAACCCTTGGACATACATTGACGTGACTCTGACAGGAAGTTGACATATATGTTCCCTCAAAGTGACATTAGTTTTGTCTCTCAGATTCCTACAGATCGGGAGATATTTGCCTTTTAATAATTCACTTTCGAATAATCTCGAAAAATTCAAATGTCTCTATCCTCCAAACCCTTGGACATACATTGACGAGACACTGACATGAAGTTGACATATGCGTTCCCACAATGTGACATAAGGTTTGTCTCTCAGATGCCTACAGATAGGGAGATATTTGCCTTTTAAAAATTGACTTTCGAATAATCTCTAAAAATTAAAATGTCTCTATCTTCCAAACCCTTGGACATACATTGACGAGACTCCGACATGAAGTTGACATATGCGTTCCCTCAAGGTGACATAAGGTTTGTCTCTCAGATGCCTATAGATCGGGAGATATTTGCCTTTTAAAAATTGATTTTCGAATAATCTCGAAAAATTAAAATGTCTCTATCGTCCAAAACCTTGGACATACATTGACGAGACTCTGACATGAAGTTGACATATGCGTTCCCTCAAAGTGACATAAGGTTTGTCTCTCAGATATCTACAGATCGGGAGATATTAGCCTTTTAAAAATTGACTTTCAAATAATCTCGAAAATTTTAAATGTCTCTATCCTCCAAACCCTTGGACATGCATTGACGAGACTCCGACATGAAGTTGACATATGCGTTCCCTCAAGGTGACATAAGGTTTGTCTCTCAGATGCCTATAGATCGGGAGATATTTGCCTTTTAAAAATTGATTTTCGAATAATCTCGAAAAATTAAAATGTCTCTATCGTCCAAAACCTTGGACATACATTGACGAGACTCTGACATGAAGTTGACATATGCGTTCCCTCAAAGTGACATAAGGTTTGTCTCTCAGATGCCTACAGACCGGGAGATATTTGCCTTTTAAAAATTGACTTTCAAATAATCTCTAAAAATTTAAATGTCTCTATCCTCCAAACCCTTGGACATACATTGACGTGACTATGACATGAAGTTGACATATACGTTCCCTCAAAGTGACATAAGGTTTGTCTCTCAAATGCCTACAGATCGGGAGATATTTGCCTTTTAAAAATTGACTTTCAAATAATCTCGAAAAATTAAAATGTCTCTATCGTCCAAACCTTTGGACATACATTAACGAGACTCTGACATGAATTTGACATATGCGTTCCCTCAAAGTGACATAAGGTTTCTCTCAGATGCCTACAGATCGGGAGATATTTGCCTTTTAAAAATTGACTTTCGAATAATCTCTAAAAATTAAAATGTCTCTATCGTCCAAACACTTGGACATACATTGACGAGATTCTGACATGAAGTTGACATATGCGTTCCCTCAAAGTGACATAAGGTTTGTCTCTCAGATGCCTACAGATCGGGAGATATTTGCCTTTTAAAAATTGACTTTCGAATAATCTCGAAAAATTAACATATCTCTATCGTCCAAACCCTTGGACATACATTGACGAGATTCTGACATGTAGTTGATATATACGTTCCCTCAAAGTGACATAAGGTTTGTCTCTCAGATGCCTACAGATCGGGAGATATTTGCCTTTAAAAAATTGATTTTAGAATAATCTCTAAAAATTAAAATATCTCTATCCTCCAAACCCTTGAACATACGTTGACGTGACTCTGACAGGACATTTACATATACGTTCCCTCAAAGTGACATAAGTTTTGTCTCTAAGATTCCTGCAGATCGGGAGATATTTGCCTTTTAAAAATTGACTTTAGAATAATCTCTAAAAATTTAAATGTCTCTATCCTCCAAACCCTTGGACATACATTGACGTGACTCTGGCAGGAAGTTGACATATACGTTCCCTCAAAGTGACATAAGATTTGTCTCTCAGATTCCTACAGATCGGGAGATATTTGCCTTTTAAAAATTGACTTTCGAATAATCTCGAAAAATTAAAATGTCTCTTTCCTCCAAACCTTTCGACATACATTAACGTGACTATGACATGAAGTTGACATATACGTTCCCTCAAAGTGACATAAGTTTTGTCTCTCAGATTAATACATATCGGGAGATATTTGCCTTTTCAAAAATTGACTTTCGAATAATCTCGAAAAATTAAAATGTCTCTATCCTCCAAACCCTTGGACATGCTTTGACGAGACTCTGACATGAAGTTGACATAAGCGTTCCCTCAAAGTGACATAAGGTTTGTCTCTCAGATGCCTATAGATCGGGAGATATTTGCCTTTTAAAAATTGACTTTCGAATAATCTCGAAAAATTAAAATGTCTCTATCGTCCAAAACCTTGGACATACATTGACGAGACTTTGACATGAAGTTGACATATGCGTTCCCTCAAAGTGACATAAGGTTTGTCTCTCAGATGCCTACAGATCGGGAGATATTTGCCTTTTAAAAATTGACTTTCAAATAATCTCTAAAAATTTAAATGTCTCTATCCTCCAAACCCTTGGACATACATTGACGTTCCTCTGACAGCAAGTTAATATATGCGTTCCCTCAAAGTGACATAAATTTTGTCTCTCAGATTCCTACAGATCGGGAGATATTTGCCTTTAAAAATTAACTTTCGAATAATCTCAAAAATTAAAATGTCTCTATCCTCCAAACCCTTGAACATACATTGACGAGACTCTGACATGACGTTGACATATGTGTTCCCTCAAAATGACATAAGGTTTGTCTCTCAGATGCCTACAGATCGGGAGATATTTGCCTTTTAAAAATTGACTTTCGAATAATCTCGAAAAATTAAAATATCTCTATCGTCCAAACCCTTGGACATACATTGACGAGATTCTGACATGTAGTTGACATATACGTTCCCTCAAAGTGACATAAGTTTTGCCTCTCAGATTAATACAGATCGGGAGATATTTGTCTTTTAAAAATTGACTTTCGAAAAATCTCGAAAAATGAAAATGTCTCTATCCTCCAAACTCTTGGACATACATAGACGTGACTCTGACAGGACATTTACATATACGTTCTCTCAAAGTGACATAAGTGTTGTCTCTCAGATTCCTACAGATCGGGAGATATTTGCCTTTTTAAAATTGACTTTCAAATAATCTCTAAGAATTTAAATGTCTCTATCCTCCAAACCCTTGGACATACATTGACGTGACTCTGACAGGAAGTTGACATATATGTTCCCTCAAAGTGACATTAGTTTTGTCTCTCAGATTCCTACAGATCGGGAGATATTTGCCTTTTAATAATTCACTTTCGAATAATCTCGAAAAATTCAAATGTCTCTATCCTCCAAACCCTTGGACATACGTTGACGAGACACTGACATGATGTTGACATATGCGTTCCCACAATGTGACATAAGGTTTGTCTCTCAGATGCCTACAGATAGGGAGATATTTGCCTTTTAAAAATTGACTTTCGAATAATCTCTAAAAATTAAAATGTCTCTATCTTCCAAACCCTAGGACATACATTGACGTGACTCTGACAGGACATTTACATATGCGTTCCCTCAAAGTGACATAAGGTTTGTCTCTCAGATATCTACAGATCGGGAGATATTAGCCTTTTAAAAATTGACTTTCAAATAATCTCGAAAATTTTAAATGTCTCTATCCTCCAAACCCTTGGACATGCATTGACGAGACTCCGACATGAAGTTGACATATGCGTTCCCTCAAGGTGACATAAGGTTTGTCTCTCAGATGCCTATAGATCGGGAGATATTTGCCTTTTAAAAATTGATTTTCGAATAATCTCGAAAAATTAAAATGTCTCTATCGTCCAAAACCTTGGACATACATTGACGAGACTCTGACATGAAGTTGACATATGCGTTCCCTCAAAGTGACATAAGGTTTGTCTCTCAGATGCCTACAGACCGGGAGATATTTGCCTTTTAAAAATTGACTTTCAAATAATCTCGAAAAATTAAAATGTCTCTATCGTCCAAACCCTTGGACATACATTGAAGAGACTCTGACATGAATTTGACATATGCGTTCCCTCAAAGTGACATAAGGTTTCTCTCAGATGCCTACAGATCGGGAGATATTTGCCTTTTAAAAATTGACTTTCGAATAATCTCTAAAAATTAAAATGTCTCTATCGTCCAAACCCTTGGACATACATTGACGAGATTCTGACATGAAGTTGACATATGCGTTCCCTCAAAGTGACATAAGGTTTGTCTCTCAGATGCCTACAGATCGGGAGATATTTGCCTTTTAAAAATTGACTTTCGAATAATCTCGAAAAATTAACATATCTCTATCGTCCAAACCCTTGGACATACATTGACGAGATTCTGACATGTAGTTGATATATACGTTCCCTCAAAGTGACATAAGGTTTGTCTCTCAGATGCCTACAGATCGGGAGATATTTGCCTTTAAAAAATTGATTTTAGAATAATCTCTAAAAATTAAAATATCTCTATCCTCCAAACCCTTGAACATACGTTGACGTGACTCTGACAGGACATTTACATATACGTTCCCTCAAAGTGACATAAGTTTTGTCTCTAAGATTCCTACAGATCGGGAGATATTTGCCTTTTAAAAATTGACTTTAGAATAATCTCTAAAAATTTAAATGTCTCTATCCTCCAAACCCTTGGACATACATTGACGTGACTCTGGCAGGAAGTTGACACATACGTTCCCTCAAAGTGACATAAGATTTGTCTCTCAGATTCCTACAGATCGGGAGATATTTGCCTTTTAAAAATTGACTTTCGAATAATCTCGAAAAATTAAAATGTCTCTTTCCTCCAAACCTTTCGACATACATTAACGTGACTATGACATGAAGTTGACATATACGTTCCCTCAAAGTGACATAAGTTTTGTCTCTCAGATTAATACATATCGGGAGATATTTGCCTTTTCAAAAATTGACTTTCGAATAATCTCGAAAAATTAAAATGTCTCTATCCTCCAAACCCTTGGACATGCTTTGACGAGACTCTGACATGAAGTTGACATAAGCGTTCCCTCAAAGTGACATAAGGTTTGTCTCTCAGATGCCTATAGATCGGGAGATATTTGCCTTTTAAAAATTGACTTTCGAATAATCTCGAAAAATTAAAATGTCTCTATCGTCCAAAACCTTGGACATACATTGACGAGACTCTGACATGAAGTTGACATATGCGTTCCCTCAAAGTGACATAAGGTTTGTCTCTCAGATGCCTACAGATCGGGAGATATTTGCCTTTTAAAAATTGACTTTCAAATAATCTCTAAAAATTTAAATGTCTCTATCCTCCAAACCCTTGGACATACATTGACGTGACTATGACATGAAGGTGACATATACGTTCCCTCAAAGTGACATAAGTTTCGTCTCTCAGATTCCTACAGATCGGGAGATATTTGCCTTTTAAAAGTTGACTTTAGAATAATCTCTAAAAATTTAAATGTCTCTATCCTCCAAACCCTTGGACATACATTGACGTGACTCTGACAGGAAGTTGACATATACGTTCCCTCAAAGTGACATAAGTTTTGTCTCTCAGATTCCTACAGATCGGGAGATATTTGCCTTTTAATAATTGACTTTCGAATAATCTCTAAAAATATAAATGTCTCTATCCACCAAACCCTTGTACATACATTGACGTGACTCTGAAAGGAATTTGACATGTACGTTCCCTCAAAGTGACATAAGTTTTGTCTTTCAGATTCCTACAGATCGGGAGATATTTGCCTTTTAAAAATTGACTTTCAAATAATCTCTAAAAATTTAAATGTCTCTATCCTCCAAACCCTTGGACATACACTGACGTGACTCTGAAAGGAATTTGACATATACGTTCCCTCAAAGTGACATAAGTTTTGTCTTTCAGATTCCTACAGATCGGGTGATATTTGCCTATTAAAAATTGACTTTCGAATAATCTCTAAAAATTTAAATGTCTCTATCCTCCAGACCCTTCGACATACATTGACGTGATTATGACATGAAGTTGACATTTACGTTCCCTCAAAGTGACATAGGTTTTGTCTCTCATATTAATACAGATCGGGAGATATTTGCCTTTTCAAAAATTGACTTTCGAATAATCTCGAAAAATTAAAATGTCTCTATCCTCCAAACCCTTGGACATACATTGACGAGACACTGACATGAAGTTGACATATGCGTTCCCTCAAAGTGACATAAGGTTTGTCTCTCAGATGCCTACAGATCGGGAGATATTTGCCTTTAAAAATTGACTTTCGAATAATCTCGTAAAATTAAAATGTCTCTATCCTCCAAACCCTTGGACATACATTGACGTGACTCTGACAGGACATTTACATAAATGTTCCCTCAGAGAGACATAAGTTCTGTCTCTCAGATTCCTACAGATCGGGACATATTTGCCTTTTAAAAATTGACTTTCGAATAATCTCGAAAAATTAAATGTCTCTATCCTCCAAACCCTTGGACATACATTGCCGTGACTCTGACATGAAGTTGACATATATGTTCCCTCAAAGTGACATAAGTTTTGTCTCTCACATTCCTACAGATCGGAAGATATTTGCCTTTTCAAAAATTGACTTTCGAATAATCACGAACAATTAAAATGTCTCTATCCTCCAAACCCTTGGACATATATTGACGAGACTCTGACATGAAGTTGATATTTTCGTTCTCTCAAAGTGACATACGTTTTGTCTCTCAGATGCCTACAGATCGGGAGATATTTGCCTTTAAAAATTAACTTTTGAATAATCTCGAAAAATTCAAATGTCTCTATCCTCCAAACGTTTGGACATACTTTGACGAGACTCTGACATGTAGTTGACATATACGTTACCTCAAAGTGGCTTTAGTTTTGTCTCTCAGAATCCTACAGATCGGGAGATATTTGCCTTTTAAAAATTGACTTTCGAATAATCTCGAAAAATTTAAATGTCTCTATCCTCCAAACTCTTGGACATACAATGACGTGACTCTGACAGGACATTTACATATACGTTCCCTCAAGGTGACATAAGTTTTGTCTCTAAGATTCCTACAGATCGGGAGATATTTGCCTTTTAAAAATTGACTTTAGAATATTCTCTAAAAATTTAAATGTCTCTATCCTCCAAACCCTTGGACATACATTGACGTGACTCTGGCAGGAAGTTGACATATACGTTCCCTCAAAGTGACATAAGATTTGTCTCTCAGATTCCTACAGATCGGGAGATATTTGCCTTTTAAAAATTGACTTTCGAATAATCTCGAAAAATTAAAATGTCTCTTTCCTCCAAACCTTTCGACATTAATTAACATGACTATGACATGAAGTTGACATATACGTTCCCTCAAAGTGACATAAGTTTTGTCTCTCAGATTAATACAGATCGGGAGATATTTGCCTTTTCAAAAATTGACTTTCGAATAATCTCGAAAAATTAAAATGTCTCTATCCTCCAAACCCTTGTACATGCATTGACGAGACTCTGACATGAAGTTGACATAAGCGTTCCCTCAAAGTGACATAAGGTTTGTCTCTCAGATGCCTATAGATCGGGAGATATTTGCCTTTTAAAAATTGACTTTCGAATAATCTCGAAAAATTAAAATGTCTCTATCGTCCAAAACCTTGGACATACATTGACGAGACTCTGACATGAAGTTGACATATGCGTTCCCTCAAAGTGACATAAGGTTTGTCTCTCAGATGCCTACAGATCGGGAGATATTTGCCTTTTAAAAATTGACTTTCAAATAATCTCTAAAAATTTAAATGTCTCTATCCTCCAAACCCTTGGACATACATTGACGTGACTATGACATGAAGTTGACATATACGTTCCCTCAAAGTGACATAAGGTTTGTCTCTCAAATGCCTACAGATCGGGAGATATTTGCCTTTTAAAAATTGACTTTCGAATAATCTCGAAAAATTAAAATGTCTCTATCGTCCAAACCCTTGGACATACATTGACGAGACTCTGACATGAATTTGACATATGCGTTCCCTCAAAGTGACATAAGGTTTCTCTCAGATGCCTACAGATCGGGAGATATTTGCCTTTTAAAAATTGACTTTCGAATAATCTCTAAAAATTAAAATGTCTCTATCGTCCAAACCCTTGGACATACATTGACGAGATTCTGACATGAAGTTGACATATGCGTTCCCTCAAAGTGACATAAGGTTTGTCTCTCAGATGCCTACAGATCGGGAGATATTTGCCTTTTAAAAATTGACTTTCGAATAATCTCGAAAAATTAACATATCTCTATCGTCCAAACCCTTGGACATACATTGACGAGATTCTGACATGTAGTTGATATATACGTTCCCTCAAAGTGACATAAGGTTTGTCTCTCAGATGCCTACAGATCGGGAGATATTTGCCTTTTAAAAATTGACTTTCAAATAATCTCTAAAAATTTAAATGTCTCTATCCTCCAAACCGTTGGACATACATTGACGTGCCTCTGACAGCAAGTTAATATATGCGTTCCCTCAAAGTGACATAAATTTTGTCTCTCAGATTCCTACAGATCGGGAGATATTTGCCTTTAAAAATTGACTTTCGAATAATCTCAAAAATTAAAATGTCTCTATCCTCCAAACCCTTGAACATACATTGACGAGACTCTGACATGACGTTGACATATGCGTTCCCTCAAAATGACATAAGGTTTGTCTCTCAGATGCCTACAGATCGGGAGATATTTGCCTTTTAAAAATTGACTTTCGAATAATCTCGAAAAATTAAAATATCTCTATCGTCCAAACACTTGTACATACATTGACGAGATTCTGACATGTAGTTGACATATACGTTCCCTCAAAGTGACATAAGTTTTGTCTCTCAGATTAATACAGATCGGGAGATATTTGTCTTTTAAAAATTGACTTTCGAAAAATATCGAAAAATGAAAATGTCTCTATCCTCCAAACCCTTGGACATACATAGACGTGACTCTGACAGGACATTTACATATACGTTCTCTCAAAGTGACATAAGTCTTGTCTCTCAGATTCCTACACATCGGGAGATATTTGCCTTTTTAAAATTGACTTTCAAATAATCTCTAAGAATTTAAATGTCTCTATCCTCCAAACCCTTGTACATACATTGACGTGACTCTGACAGGAAGTTGACATATATGTTCCCTCAAAGTGACATTAATTTTGTCTCTCAGATTCCTACAGATCGGGAGATATTTGCCTTTTAATAATTCACTTTCGAATAATCTCGAAAAATTCAAATGTCTCTATCCTCCAAACCCTTGGACATACATTGACGAGACACTGACATGAAGTTGACATATGCGTTCCCACAATGTGACATAAGGTTTGTCTCTCAGATGCCTACAGATAGGGAGATATTTGCCTTTTAAAAATTGACTTTCAAATAATCTCTAAAAATTAAAATGTCTCTATCTTCCAAACCCATGGACATACATTGACGTGACTCTGACAGGACATTTACATATGCGTTCCCTCAAAGTGACATAAGGTTTGTCTCTCAGATATCTACAGATCGGGAGATATTAGCATTTTAAAAATTGACTTTCAAATAATCTCGAAAAATTTAAATGTCTCTATCCTCCAAACCCTTGGACATGCATTGACGAGACTCCGACATGAAGTTGACATATGCGTTCCCTCAAGGTGGCATAAGGTTTGTCTCTCAGATGCCTATAGATCGGGAGATATTTGCCTTTTAATAATTGATTTTCGAATAATCTCGAAAAATTAAAATGTCTCTATCGTCCAAAACCTTGGACATACATTGACGAGACTCTTACATAAAGTTGACATATGCGTTCCCTCAAAGTGACATAAGGTTTGTCTCTCAGATGCCTACAGATCGGGAGATATTTGCCTTTTAAAAATTGACTTTCAAATAATCTCTAAAAATTTAAATGTCTCTATCCTCCAAACCCTTGGACATACATTGACGTGACTATGACATGAAGTTGACATATAGGTTCCCTCAAAGTGACATAAGGTTTGTCTCTCAAATGCCTACAGATCGGGAGATATTTGCCTTTTAAAAATTGACTTTCAAATAATCTCGAAAAATTAAAATGTCTCTATCGTCCAAACCCTTGGACATACATTGACGAGACTCTGACATGAATTTGACATATGCGTTCCCTCAAAGTGACATAAGGTTTCTCTCAGATGCCTACAGATCGGGAGATATTTGCCTTTTAAAAATTGACTTTCGAATAATCTCTAAAAATTAAAATGTCTCTATCGTCCAAACCCTTGGACATACATTGACGAGATTCTGACATGAAGTTGACATATGCGTTCCCTCAAAGTGACATAAGGTTTGTCTCCTAGATGAATACAGATCGGGAGATATTTGCCTTTTAAAAATTGACTTTCGAATAATCTCGAAAAATTAACATATCTCTATCGTCCAAACCCTTGGACATACATTGACGAGATTCTGACATGTAGTTGATATATACGTTCCCTCAAAGTGACATAAGGTTTGTCTCTCAGATGCCTACAGATCGGGAGATATTTGCCTTTTAAAAATTGACTTTCAAATAATCTCTAAAAATTTAAATGTCTCTATCCTCCAAACCGTTGGACATACATTGACGTTCCTCTGACAGCAAGTTAATATATGCGTTCCCTCAAAGTGACATAAATTTTGTCTCTCAGATTCCTACAGATCGGGAGATATTTGCCTTTAAAAATTGAGTTTCGAATAATCTCAAAAATTAAAATGTCTCTATCCTCCAAACCCTTGAACATACATTGACGAGACTCTGACATGACGTTGACATATGCGTTCCCTCAAAATGACATAAGGTTTGTCTCTCAGATGCCTACAGATCGGGAGATATTTGCCTTTTAAAAATTGACTTTCGAATAATCTCGAAAAATTAAAATATCTCTATCGTCCAAACCCTTGGACATATATTGACGAGATTCTGACATGTAGTTGACATATACGTTCCCTCAAAGTGACATAAGTTTTGTCTCTCAGATTAATACAGATCGGGAGATATTTGTCTTTTAAAAATTGACTTTCGAAAAATCTCGAAAAATGAAAATGTCTCTATCCTCCAAACCCTTGGACATACATAGACGTGACTCTGACAGGCATTTACATATACGTTCTCTCAAAGTGACATAAGTCTTGTCTCTCAGATTCCTACAGATCGGGAGATATTTGCCTTTTTAAAATTGACTTTCAAATAATCTCTAAGAATTTAAATGTCTCTATCCTCCAAACCCTTGGACATACATTGACGTGACTCTGACAGGAAGTTGACATATATGTTCCCTCAAAGTGACATTAGTTTTGTCTCTCAGATTCCTACAGATCGAGAGATATTTGCCTTTTAATAATTCACTTTCGAATAATCTCGAAAAATTCAAATGTCTCTATCCTCCAAACCCTTGGACATACATTGACGAGACACTGACATGAAGTTGACATATGCGTTCCCACAATGTGACATAAGGTTTGTCTCTCAGATGCCTACAGATAGGGAGATTTTTGCCTTTTAAAAATTGACTTTCGAATAATCTCTAAAAATTAAAATGTCTCTATCTTCCAAACCCTTGGACATACATTGACGTGACTCTGACAGGACATTTACATATGCGTTCCCTCAAAGTGACATAAGGTTTGTCTCTCAGATATCTACAGATCGGGAGATATTAGCCTTTTAAAAATTGACTTTCAAATAATCTCGAAAAATTTAAATGTCTCTATCCTCCAAACCCTTGGACATGCATTGACGAGACTCCGACATGAAGTTGACATATGCGTTCCCTCAAGGTGACATAAGGTTTGTCTCTCAGATGCCTATAGATCGGGAGATATTTGCCTTTTAAAAATTGATTTTCGAATAATCTCGAAAAATTAAAATGTCTCTATCGTCCAAAACCTTGGACATACATTGACGAGACTCTGACATGAAGTTGACATATGCGTTCCCTCAAAGTGACATAAGGTTTGTCTCTCAGATGCCTACAGACCGGGAGATATTTGCCTTTTAAAAATTGACTTTCAAATAATCTCTAAAAATTTAAATGTCTCTATCCTCCAAACCCTTGGACATACATTGACGTGACTATGACATGAAGTTGACATATACGTTCCCTCAAAGTGACATAAGGTTTGTCTCTCAAATGCCTACAGATCGGGAGATATTTGCCTTTTAAAAATTGACTTTCAAATAATCTCGAAAAATTAAAATGTCTCTATCGTCCAAACCCTTGGACATACATTGACGAGACTCTGACATGAATTTGACATATGCGTTCCCTCAAAGTGACATAAGGTTTCTCTCAGATGCCTACAGATCGGGAGATATTTGCCTTTTAAAAATTGACTTTCGAATAATCTCTAAAAATTAAAATGTCTCTATCGTCCAAACCCTTGGACATATATTGACGAGATTCTGACATGAAGTTGACATATGCGTTCCCTCAAAGTGACATAAGGTTTGTCTCAAAGATGCCTACAGATCGGGAGATATTTGCCTTTTAAAAATTGACTTTCGAATAATCTCGAAAAATTAACATATCTCTATCGTCCAAACCCTTGGACATACATTGACGAGATTCTGACATGTAGTTGATATATACGTTCCCTCAAAGTGACATAAGGTTTGTCTCTCAGATGCCTACAGATCGGGAGATATTTGCCTTTAAAAAATTGATTTTAGAATAATCTCTAAAAATTAAAATATCTCTATCCTCCAAACCCTTGAACATACGTTGACGTGACTCTGACAGGACATTTACATATACGTTCCCTCAAAGTGACATAAGTTTTGTCTCTAAGATTCCTACAGATCGGGAGATATTTGCCTTTTAAAAATTGACTTTAGAATAATCTCTAAAAATTTAAATGTCTCTATCCTCCAAACCCTTGGACATACATTGACGTGACTCTGGCAGGAAGTTGACATATACGTTCCCTCAAAGTGACATAAGATTTGTCTCTCAGATTCCTACAGATCGGGAGATATTTGCCTTTTAAAAATTGACTTTCGAATAATCTCGAAAAATTAAAATGTCTCTTTCCTCCAAACCTTTCGACATACATTAACGTGACTATGACATGAAGTTGACATATACGTTCCCTCAAAGTGACATAAGCTTTGTCTCTCAGATTAATACATATCGGGAGATATTTGCCTTTTCAAAAATTGACTTTCGAATAATCTCGAAAAATTAAAATGTCTCTATCCTCCAAACCCTTGGACATGCTTTGACGAGACTCTGACATGAAGTTGACATAAGCGTTCCCTCAAAGTGACATAAGGTTTGTCTCTCAGATGCCTATAGATCGGGAGATATTTGCCTTTTAAAAATTGACTTTCGAATAATCTCGAAAAATTAAAATGTCTCTATCGTCCAAAACCTTGGACATACATTGACGAGACTCTGACATGAAGTTGACATATGCGTTCCCTCAAAGTGACATAAGGTTTGTCTCTCAGATGCCTACAGATCGGGAGATATTTGCCTTTTAAAAATTGACTTTCAAATAATCTCTAAAAATTTAAATGTCTCTATCCTCCAAACCCTTGGACATACATTGACGTGACTATGACATGAAGTTGACATATACGTTCCCTCAAAGTGACATAAGTTTCGTCTCTCAGATTCCTACAGATCCGGAGATATTTGCCTTTTAAAAGTTGACTTTAGAATAATCTCTAAAAATTTAAATGTCTCTATCCTCCAAACCCTTGGACATACATTGACGTGACTCTGACAGGAAGTTGACATATACGTTCCCTCAAAGTGACATAAGTTTTGTCTCTCAGATTCCTACAGATCGGGAGATATTTGCCTTTTAATAATTGACTTTCGAATAATCTCTAAAAATATAAATGTCTCTATCCACCAAACCCTTGTACATACATTGACGTGACTCTGAAAGGAATTTGACATATACGTTCCCTCAAAGTGACATAAGTTTTGTCTTTCAGATTCCTACAGATCGGGAGATATTTGCCTTTTAAAAATTGACTTTCAAATAATCTCTAAAAATTTAAATGTCTCTATCCTCCAAACCCTTGGACATACACTGACGTGACTCTGAAAGGAATTTGACATATACGTTCCCTCAAAGTGACATAAGTTTTGTCTTTCAGATTCCTACAGATCGGGTGATATTTGCCTTTTAAAAATTGACTTTCGAATAATCTCTAAAAATTTAAATGTCTCTATCCTCCAGACCCTTCGACATACATTGACGTGATTATGACATGAAGTTGACATTTACGTTCCCTCAAAGTGACATAGGTTTTGTCTCTCATATTAATACAGATCGGGAGATATTTGCCTTTTCAAAAATTGACTTTCGAATAATCTCGAAAAATTAAAATGTCTCTATCCTCCAAACCCTTGGACATACATTGCCGTGACTCTGACAGGACATTTACATAAATGTTCCCTCAGAGAGACATAAGTTTTGTCTCTCAGATTCCTACAGATCGGGACATATTTGCCTTTTAAAAATTGACTTTCGAATAATCTCGAAAAATTAAATGTCTCTATCCTCCAAACCCTTGGACATACATTGCCGTGACTCTGACATGAAGTTGACATATATGTTCCCTCAAAGTGACATAAGTTTTGTCTCTCAGATTCCTACAGATCGGAAGATATTTGCCTTTTAAAAATTGACTTTCGAATAATCTCTAAAAATTTAAATGTCTCTATCCTCCAGACCCTTCGACATACATTGACGTGATTATGACATGAAGTTGACATTTACGTTCCCTCAAAGTGACATAGGTTTTGTCTCTCATATTAATACAGATCGGGAGATATTTGCCTTTAAAAATTAACTTTCGAATAATCTCGAAAAATTCAAATGTCTCTATCCTCCAAACGTTTGGACATACTTTGACGAGACTCTGACATGTAGTTGACATATACGTTACCTCAAAGTGCCTTTAGTTTTGTCTCTCAGAATCCTACAGATCGGAAGATATTTGCCTTTTAAAAATTGACTTTCGAATAATCTCTAAAAATTTAAATGTCTCTATCCTCCAGACCCTTCGACATACATTGACGTGATTATGACATGAAGTTGACATTTACGTTCCCTCAAAGTGACATAGGTTTTGTCTCTCATATTAATACAGATCGGGAGATATTTGCCTTTTAAAAATTGACTTTCGAATAATCTCGAAAAATTTAAATGTCTCTATCCTCCAAACTCTTGGACATACAATGACGTGACTCTGACAGGACATTTACATATACGTTCCCTCAAGGTGACATAAGTTTTGTCTATAAGATTCCTACAGATCGGGAGATATTTGCCTTTTAAAAATTGACTTTAGAATATTCTCTAAAAATTTAAATGTCTCTATCCTCCAAACCCTTGGACATACATTGACGTGACTCTGGCAGGAAGTTGACATATACGTTCCCTCAAAGTGACATAAGATTTGTCTCTCAGATTCCTACAGATCGGGAGATATTTGCCTTTTAAAAATTGACTTTCGAATAATCTCGAAAAATTAAAATGTCTCTTTCCTCCAAACCTTTCGACATTAATTAACGTGACTATGACATGAAGTTGACATATACGTTCCCTCAAAGTGACATAAGTTTTGTCTCTCAGATTAATACAGATCGGGAGATATTTGCCTTTTCAAAAATTGACTTTCGAATAATCTCGAAAAATTAAAATGTCTCTATCCTCCAAACCCTTGTACATGCATTGACGAGACTCTGACATGAAGTTGACATAAGCGTTCCCTCAAAGTGACATAAGTTTTGTCTCTCAGAATCCTACAGATCGGAAGATATTTGCCTTTTAAAAATTGACTTTCGAATAATCTCTAAAAATTTAAATGTCTCTATCCTCCAGACCCTTCGACATACATTGACGTGATTATGACATGAAGTTGACATTTACGTTCCCTCAAAGTGACATAGGTTTTGTCTCTCATATTAATACAGATCGGGAGATATTTGCCTTTTAAAAATTGACTTTCGAATAATCTCGAAAAATTTAAATGTCTCTATCCTCCAAACTCTTGGACATACAATGACGTGACTCTGACAGGACATTTACATATACGTTCCCTCAAGGTGACATAAGTTTTGTCTATAAGATTCCTACAGATCGGGAGATATTTGCCTTTTAAAAATTGACTTTAGAATATTCTCTAAAAATTTAAATGTCTCTATCCTCCAAACCCTTGGACATACATTGACGTGACTCTGGCAGGAAGTTGACATATACGTTCCCTCAAAGTGACATAAGATTTGTCTCTCAGATTCCTACAGATCGGGAGATATTTGCCTTTTAAAAATTGACTTTCGAATAATCTCGAAAAATTTAAATGTCTCTTTCCTCCAAACCTTTCGACATTAATTAACGTGACTATGACATGAAGTTGACATATACGTTCCCTCAAAGTGACATAAGTTTTGTCTCTCAGATTAATACAGATCGGGAGATATTTGCCTTTTCAAAAATTGACTTTCGAATAATCTCGAAAAATTAAAATGTCTCTATCCTCCAAACCCTTGTACATGCATTGACGAGACTCTGACATGAAGTTGACATAAGCGTTCCCTCAAAGTGACATAAGGTTTGTCTCTCAGATGCCTACAGATCGGGAGATATTTGCCTTTTAAAAATTGACTTTCAAATAATCTCTAAAAATTTAAATGTCTCTATCCTCCAAACCCTTGGACATACATTGACGTGACTATGACATGAAGTTGACATATACGTTCCCTCAAAGTGACATAAGGTTTGTCTCTCAAATGCCTACAGATCGGGAGATATTTGCCTTTTAAAAATTGACTTTCAAATAATCTCGAAAAATTAAAATGTCTCTATCGTCCAAACCCTTGGACATACATTGACGAGACTCTGACATGACGTTGACATATGCGTTCCCTCAAAATGACATAAGGTTTGTCTCTCAGATGCCTACAGATCGGGAGATATTTGCCTTTTAAAAATTGACTTTCGAATAATCTCTAAAAATTAAAATGTCTCTATCGTCCAAACCCTTGGACATACATTGACGAGATTCTGACATGAAGTTGACATATGCGTTCCCTCAAAGTGACATAAGGTTTGTCTCTCAGATGCCTACAGATCGGGAGATATTTGCCTTTTAAAAATTGACTTTCGAATAATCTCGAAAAATTAACATATCTCTATCGTCCAAACCCTTGGACATACATTGACGAGATTCTGACATGTAGTTGATATATACGTTCCCTCAAAGTGACGTAAGGTTTGTCTCTCAGATGCCTACAGATCGGGAGATATTTGCCTTTTAAAAATTGACTTTCAAATAATCTCTAAAAATTTAAATGTCTCTATCCTCCAAACCGTTGGACATACATTGACGTGCCTCTGACAGCAAGTTAATATATGCGTTCCCTCAAAGTGACATAAATTTTGTCTCTCAGATTCCTACAGATCGGGAGATATTTGCCTTTAAAAATTGACTTTCGAATAATCTCAAAAATTAAAATGTCTCTATCCTCCAAACCCTTGAACATACATTGACGAGACTCTGACATGACGTTGACATATGCGTTCCCTCAAAATGACATAAGGTTTGTCTCTCAGATGCCTACAGATCGGGAGATATTTGCCTTTTAAAAATTGACTTTCGAATAATCTCGCAAAATTAAAATATCTCTATCGTCCAAACCCTTTTACATACATTGACGAGATTCTGACATGTAGTTGACATATACGTTCCCTCAAAGTGAAATAAGTTTTGTCTCTCAGATTAATACAGATCGGGAGATATTTGTCTTTTAAAAATTGACTTTCGAAAAATCTCGAAAAATGAAAATGTCTCTATCCTCCAAACCCTTGGACATACATTGACGAGACACTGACATGAAGTTGACATATGCGTTCCCACAATGTGACATAAGGTTTGTCTCTCAGATGCCTACAGATAGGGAGATATTTGCCTTTTAAAAATTGACTTTCAAATAATCTCTAAAAATTAAAATGTCTCTATCTTCCAAACCCATGGACATACATTGACGTGACTCTGATAGGACATTTACATATGCGTTCCCTCAAAGTGACATAAGGTTTGTCTCTCAGATATCTACAGATCGGGAGATATTAGCCTTTTAAAAATTGACTTTCAAATAATCTCGAAAAATTTAAATGTCTCTATCCTCCAAACCCTTGGACATGCATTGACGAGACTCCGACATGAAGTTGACATATGCGTTCCCTCAAGGTGACATAAGGTTTGTCTCTCTGATGCCTATAGATCGGGAGATATTTGCCTTTTAAAAATTGATTTTCGAATAATCTCGAAAAATTAAAATGTCTCTATCGTCCAAAACCTTGGACATACATTGACGAGACTCTGACATAAAGTTGACATATGCGTTCCCTCAAAGTGACATAAGGTTTGTCTCTCAGATGCCTACAGATCGGGAGATATTTGCCTTTTAAAAATTGACTTTCAAATAATCTCTAAAAATTTAAATGTCTCTATCCTCCAAACCCTTGGACATACATTGACGTGACTATGACATGAAGTTGACATATACGTTCCCTCAAAGTGACATAAGGTTTGTCTCTCAAATGCCTACAGATCGGGAGATATTTGCCTTTTAAAAATTGACTTTCAAATAATCTCGAAAAATTAAAATGTCTCTATCGTCCAAACCCTTGGACATACATTGACGAGACTCTGACATGAATTTGACATATGCGTTCCCTCAAAGTGACATAAGGTTTCTCTCAGATGCCTACAGATCGGGAGATATTTGCCTTTTAAAAATTGACTTTCGAATAATCTCTAAAAATTAAAATGTCTCTATCGTCCAAACCCTTGGACATACATTGACGAGATTCTGACATGAAGTTGACATATGCGTTCCCTCAAAGTGACATAAGGTTTGTCTCCTAGATGCCTACAGATCGGGAGATATTTGCCTTTTAAAAATTGACTTTCGAATAATCTCGAAAAATTAACAAATCTCTATCGTCCAAACCCTTGGACATACATTGACGAGATTCTGACATGTAGTTGATATATACGTTCCCTCAAAGTGACATAAGGTTTGTCTCTCAGATGCCTACAGATCGGGAGATATTTGCCTTTAAAAAATTGATTTTAGAATAATCTCTAAAAATTAAAATATCTCTATCCTCCAAATCCTTGAACATACGTTGACGTGACTCTGACAGGACATTTACATATACGTTCCCTCAAAGTGACATAAGTTTTGTCTCTAAGATTCCTACAGATCGGGAGATATTTGCCTTTTAAAAATTGACTTTAGAATAATCTCTAAAAATTTAAATGTCTCTATCCTCCAAACCCTTGGACATACATTGACGTGACTCTGGCAGGAAGTTGACATATACGTTCCCTCAAAGTGACATAAGATTTGTCTCTCAGATTATTACAGATCGGGAGATATTTGCCTTTTAAAAATTGACTTTCGAATAATCTCGAAAAATTAAAATGTCTCTTTCCTCCAAACCTTTCGACATACATTAACGTGACTATGACATGAAGTTGACATATACGTTCCCTCAAAGTGACATAAGTTTTGTCTCTCAGATTAATACATATCGGGAGATATATGCCTTTTCAAAAATTGACTTTCGAATAATCTCGAAAAATTAAAATGTCTCTATCCTCCAAACCCTTGGACATGCATTGACGAGACTCTGACATGAAGTTGACATAAGCATTCCTTCAAAGTGACATAAGGTTTGTCTCTCAGATGCCTATAGATCGGGAGATATTTGCCTTTTAAAAATTGACTTTCGAATAATCTCGAAAAATTAAAATGTCTCTATCGTCCAAAACCTTGGACATACATTGACGAGACTCTGACATGAAGTTGACATATGCGTTCCCTCAAAGTGACATAAGGTTTGTCTCTCAGATGCCTACAGATCGGGAGATATTTGCCTTTTAAAAATTGACTTTCAAATAATCTCTAAAAATTTAAATGTCTCTATCCTCCAAACCCTTGGACATACATTGACGTGACTATGACATGAAGTTGACATATACGTTCCCTCAAAGTGACATAAGGTTTGTCTCTCAAATACCTACAGATCGGGAGATATTTGCCTTTTAAAAATTGACTTTCTAATAATCTCGAAAAATTAAAATGTCTCTATCGTCCAAACCCTTGGACATACATTGACGAGACTCTGACATGAATTTGACATATGCGTTCCCTCAAAGTGACATAAGGTTTCTCTCAGATGCCTACAGATCGGGAGATATTTGCCTTTTAAAAATTGACTTTCGAATAATCTCTAAAAATTAAAATGTCTCTATCGTCCAAACCCTTGGACATACATTGACGAGATTCTGACATGAAGTTGACATATGCGTTCCCTCAAAGAGACATAAGGTTTGTCTCTCAGATGCCTACAGATCGGGAGATATTTGCCTTTTAAAAATTGACTTTCGAATAATCTCGAAAAATTAACATATCTTTATCGTCCAAACCCTTGGACATACATTGACGAGATTCTGACATGTAGTTGATATATACGTTCCCTCAAAGTGACATAAGGTTTGTCTCTCAGATGCCTACAGATCGGGAGATATTTGCCTTTAAAAAATTGACTTTAGAATAATCTCTAAAAATTAAAATATCTCTATCCTCCAAACCCTTGAACATACGTTGACGTGACTCTGACAGGACATTTACATATACGTTCCCTCAAAGTGACATAAGTTTTGTCTCTAAGATTCCTACAGATCGGGAGATATTTGCCTTTTAATAATTGACTTTAGAATAATCTCTAAAAATTTAAATGTCTCTATCCTCCAAACCCTTGGACATACATTGACGTGACTCTGGCAGGAAGTTGACATATACGTTCCCTCAAAGTGACATAAGATTTGTCTCTCAGATTCCTACAGATCGGGAGATATTTGCCTTTTAAAAATTGACTTTCGAATAATCTCGATAAATTAAAATGTCTCTTTCCTCCAAACCTTTCGACATACATTAACGTGACTATGACATGAAGTTGACATATACGTTCCCTCAAAGTGACATAAGTTTTGTCTCTCAGATTAATACAGATCGGGAGATATTTGCCTTTTCAAAAATTGACTTTCGAATAATCTCGAAAAATTAAAATGTCTCTATCCTCCAAACCCTTGGACATGCATTGACGAGACTCTGACAAGAAGTTGACATAAGCGTTCCCTCAAAGTGACATAAGGTTTGTCTCTCAGATGCCTATAGATCGGGAGATATTTGCCTTTTAAAATTTGACTTTCGAATAATCTCGAAAAATTAAAATGTCTCTATCGTCCAAAACCTTGGACATACATTGACGAGACTCTGACATGAAGTTGACATATGCGTTCCCTCAAAGTGACATAAGGTTTGTCTCTCAGATGCCTACAGATCGGGAGATATTTGCCTTTTAAAAATTGACTTTCAAATAATCTCTAAAAATTTAAATATCTCTATCCTCCAAACCCTTGGACATACATTGACGTGACTATGACATGAAGTTGACATATACGTTCCCTCAAAGTGACATAAGGTTTGTCTCTCAAATGCCTACAGATCGGGAGATATTTGCCTTTTAAAAATTGACTTTCAAATAATCTCGAAAAATTAAAATGTCTCTATCGTCCAAACCCTTGGACATACATTGACGAGACTCTGACATGAATTTGACATATGCGTTCCCTCAAAGTGACATAAGGTTTCTCTCAGATGCATACAGATCGGGAGATATTTGCCTTTTAAAAATTGACTTTCAAATAATCTCTAAAAATTTAAATGTCTCTATCCTCCAAAACCTTGGACATACATTGACGTGACTATGACATGAAGTTGACATATACGTTCCCTCAAAGTGACATAAGTTTTGTCTCTCAGATTAATACAGATCGGGAGATATTTGTCTTTAAAAAATTGACTTTCGAAAAATCTCGAAAAATGAAAATGTCTCTATCCTCCATACCCTTGGACATACATTGACGTGTCTCAGACAGGACATTTACATATACGTTCCCTCAAAGTGACATGAGTTTTGTCTCTAAGATTCCTACAAATCGGGAGATATTTGCCTTTCAAAAATTGACTTTCGAATAATCTCTAAAAATTTAAATGTCTCTATCCTCCAAACCCTTGGACATACATTGACGTGACTCTGACAGGAAGTTGACATATATGTTCCCTCAAAGTGACATTAGTTTTGTCTCTCAGATTCCTAAAGATCCCTAGATATTTGCCTTTCAATAATTCACTTTCGAATAATCTCGAAAAATTAAAATGTCTCTATCCTCCAAACCCTTGGACATACATTGACGAGACTCTGACACGAAGTTGACATATGCGTTTCCACAAAGTGGCATAAGGTTTGTCTCTCAGATGCCTACAGATCGGGAGATATTTGTCTTTTAAAAATTGACTTTCAAATAATCTCGAAAAATTAAAATGTCTCTATCGTCCAAACCCTTGGACATACATTCACGAGACTCTGACATGAAGTTGACATACGCGTTCCCTCAAAGTGACATAAGGTTTGTCTCTCAGATGCCTAAAGATCGGGAGATATTTGCCTTTTAAAAATTGACTTTCGAATAATCTCTAAAAATTAAAATGTCTCTATCGTCCAAACCCTAGGACATACATTGACGAGATTCCGACCTGAAGTTGACATATACGTTCCCTCTAAGTGACATAAGTTTCGTCTCTCAGATTCCTACAAATCGGGAGATATTTGCCTTTTAAAAATTGACTTTCGAATAATATCTAAAAAATTAAATGTCTCTATCCTCCAAACCCTTGGACATACATTGACGTGACTGTGACAGGAAGTTGACATATAAGTTCCCTCAAAGTGACATAAGTTTTGTCTCTCAGATTCCTACAGATCGGGAGATATTTGCCTTTTAAAAATTGACTTTCGAATAATATCGAAAAATTAAAATGTCTCTTTCCTCCAAACCCTTCGACATACATTGACGTGACTATGACATGAAGTTGACATATACGTTCCCTCAAAGTGACATAAGTTTTGTCTCTCAGATTAATACAGATCGGGAGATATTTGCCTTTTCAAAAATTGACTTTCGTTATAATCTCGAAAAATTTAAATGTCTCTATCCTCCAAACCCTTGGACATGCATTGACGAGACTCTGACATGAAGTTGACATATGCGTTCCCTCAAAGTGACATAAGGTTTGTCTCTCAGATGCCTATAGATCGGGAGATATTTGCCTTTTCAAAAATTGACTTTCGATTAATCTCGAATAATTAAAATGTCTCTATCGTCCAAAACCTTGGACATACATTGACGAGACTCTGACATGAAGTTGACATATGCGTTCCCTCAAAGTGACATAAGGTTTGTCTCTCAGTTGCCTACAGATCGGGAGATATTTGCCTTTTAAAAATTGACTTCCAAATAATCTCTAAAAATTTAAATGTCTCTATCCTCCAATTCCTTGGACATACATTGACGTGCCTCTGACAGCAAGTTGACATATGCGTTCCCTCAAAGTGACATAAGTTTTGTCTCTCAGATTCCTACAGATCGGGAGATATTTGCCTTTTAAAAATTGACTTTCGAATAATCTCGAAAAATTAAAATGTCTCTATCCTCCAAACCCTTGAACATACATTGACGAGACTCTGACATGAAGTTGACATATGCGTTCCCTCAAAGTGACATAAGGATTGTCTCTCAGATGCCTACAGATCGGGAGATATTTGCCTTTTAAAAATTGACTTTCAAATAATCTCTAAAAATTTAAATGTCTCTATCCTCCAAACCGTTGGACATACATTGACGTGCCTCTGACAGCAAGTTAATATATGCGTTCCCTCAAAGTGACATAAATTTTGTCTCTCAGATTCCTACAGATCGGGAGATATTTGCCTTTAAAAATTGACTTTCGAATAATCTCAAAAATTAAAATGTCTCTATCCTCCAAACCCTTGAACATACATTGACGAGACTCTGACATGACGTTGACATATGCGTTCCCTCAAAATGACATAAGGTTTGTCTCTCAGATGCCTACAGATCGGGAGATATTTGCCTTTTAAAAATTGACTTTCGAATAATCTCGAAAAATTAAAATATCTCTATCGTCCAAACCCTTTTACATACATTGACGAGATTCTGACATGTAGTTGACATATACGTTCCCTCAAAGTGACATAAGTTTTGTCTCTCAGATTAATACAGATCGGGAGATATTTGCCTTTTAAAAATTGACTTTCGAATAATCTCGAAAAATTAACATATCTCTATCGTCCAAACCCTTGGACATACATTGACGAGATTCTGACATGTAGTTGATATATACGTTCCCTCAAAGTGACATAAGGTTTGTCTCTCAGATGCCTACAGATCGGGAGATATTTGCCTTTAAAAAATTGATTTTAGAATAATCTCTAAAAATTAAAATATCTCTATCCTCCAAACCCTTGAACATACGTTGACGTGACTCTGACAGGACATTTACATATACGTTCCCTCAAAGTGACATAAGTTTTGTCTCTAAGATTCCTACAGATCGGGAGATATTTGCCTTTTAAAAATTGACTTTAGAATAATCTCTAAAAATTTAAATGTCTCTATCCTCCAAACCCTTGGACATACATTGACGTGACTCTGGCAGGAAGTTGACATATACGTTCCCTCAAAGTGACATAAGATTTGTCTCTCAGATTATTACAGATCGGGAGATATTTGCCTTTTAAAAATTGACTTTCGAATAATCTCGAAAAATTAAAATGTCTCTTTCCTCCAAACCTTTCGACATACATTAACGTGACTATGACATGAAGTTGACATATACGTTCCCTCAAAGTGACATAAGTTTTGTCTCTCAGATTAATACATATCGGGAGATATTTGCCTTTTCAAAAATTGACTTTCGAATAATCTCGAAAAATTAAAATGTCTCTATCCTCCAAACCCTTGGACATGCATTGACGAGACTCTGACATGAAGTTGACATAAGCATTCCTTCAAAGTGACATAAGGTTTGTCTCTCAGATGCCTATAGATCGGGAGATATTTGCCTTTTAAAAATTGACTTTCGAATAATCTCGAAAAATTAAAATGTCTCTATCGTCCAAAACCTTGGACATACATTGACGAGACTCTGACATGAAGTTGACATATGCGTTCCCTCAAAGTGACATAAGGTTTGTCTCTCAGATGCCTACAGATCGGGAGATATTTGCCTTTTAAAAATTGACTTTCAAATAATCTCTAAAAATTTAAATGTCTCTATCCTCCAAACCCTTGGACATACATTGACGTGACTATGACATGAAGTTGACATATACGTTCCCTCAAAGTGACATAAGGTTTGTCTCTCAAATACCTACAGATCGGGAGATATTTGCCTTTTAAAAATTGACTCTCTAATAATAATCTCGAAAAATTAAAATGTCTCTATCGTCCAAACCCTTGGACATACATTGACGAGACTCTGACATGAATTTGACATATGCGTTCCCTCAAAGTGACATAAGGTTTCTCTCAGATGCCTACAGATCGGGAGATATTTGCCTTTTAAAAATTGACTTTCGAATAATCTCTAAAAATTAAAATGTCTCTATCGTCCAAACCCTTGGACATACATTGACGAGATTCTGACATGAAGTTGACATATGCGTTCCCTCAAAGTGACATAAGGTTTGTCTCTCAGATGCCTACAGATCCGGAGATATTTGCCTTTTAAAAATTGACTTTCGAATAATCTCGAAAAATTAACATATCTTTATCGTCCAAACCCTTGGACATACATTGACGAGATTCTGACATGTAGTTGATATATACGTTCCCTCAAAGTGACATAAGGTTTGTCTCTCAGATGCCTACAGATCGGGAGATATTTGCCTTTTAAAAATTGACTTTCGAATAATCTCTAAAAATTAAAATATCTCTATCCCCCAAACCCTTGAACATACGTTGACGTGACTCTGACAGGACATTTACATATACGTTCCCTCAAAGTGACATAAGTTTTGTCTCTAAGATTCCAACAGATCGGGAGATATTTGCCTTTTAAAAATTGACTTTAGAATAATCTCTAAAAATTTAAATGTCTCTATCCTCCAAACCCTTGGACATACATTGACGTGACTCTGGCAGGAAGTTGACATATACGTTCCCTCAAAGTGACATAAGATTTGTCTCTCAGATTCCTACAGATCGGGAGATATTTGCCTTTTAAAAATTGACTTTCGAATAATCTCGATAAATTAAAATGTCTCTTTCCTCCAAACCTTTCGACATACATTAACGTGACTATGACATGAAGTTGACATATACGTTCCCTCAAAGTGACATAAGTTTTGTCTCTCAGATTAATACAGATCGGGAGATATTTGCCTTTTCAAAAATTGACTTTCGAATAATCTCGAAAAATTAAAATGTCTCTATCCTCCAAACCCTTGGACATGCATTGACGAGACTCTGACATGAAGTTGACATAAGCGTTCCCTCAAAGTGACATAAGGTTTGTCTCTCAGATGCCTATAGATCGGGAGATATTTGCCTTTTAAAATTTGACTTTCGAATAATCTCGAAAAATTAAAATGTCTCTATCGTCCAAAACCTTTGACATACATTGACGAGACTCTGACATGAAGTTGACATATGCGTTCCCTCAAAGTGACATAAGGTTTGTCTCTCAGATGCCTACAGATCGGGAGATATTTGCCTTTAAAAAATTGATTTTAGAATAATCTCTAAAAATTAAAATATCTCTATCCTCCAAACCCTTGAACATACGTTGACGTGACTCTGACAGGACATTTACATATACGTTCCCTCAAAGTGACATAAGTTTTGTCTCTAAGATTCCTACAGATCGGGAGATATTTGCCTTTTAAAAATTGACTTTAGAATAATCTCTAAAAATTTAAATGTCTCTATCCTCCAAACCCTTGGACATACATTGACGTGACTCTGGCAGGAAGTTGACATATACGTTCCCTCAAAGTGACATAAGATTTGTCTCTCAGATTATTACAGATCGGGAGATATTTGCCTTTTAAAAATTGACTTTCGAATAATCTCGAAAAATTAAAATGTCTCTTTCCTCCAAACCTTTCGACATACATTAACGTGACTATGACATGAAGTTGACATATACGTTCCCTCAAAGTGACATAAGTTTTGTCTCTCAGATTAATACATATCGGGAGATATTTGCCTTTTCAAAAATTGACTTTCGAATAATCTCGAAAAATTAAAATGTCTCTATCCTCCAAACCCTTGGACATGCATTGACGAGACTTTGACATGAAGTTGACATAAGCATTCCTTCAAAGTGACATAAGGTTTGTCTCTCAGATGCCTATAGATCGGGAGATATTTGCCTTTTAAAAATTGACTTTCGAATAATCTCGAAAAATTAAAATGTCTCTATCGTCCAAAACCTTGGACATACATTGACGAGACTCTGACATGAAGTTGACATATGCGTTCCCTCAAAGTGACATAAGGTTTGTCTCTCAGATGCCTACAGATCGGGAGATATTTGCCTTTTAAAAATTGACTTTCAAATAATCTCTAAAAATTTAAATGTCTCTATCCTCCAAACCCTTGGACATACATTGACGTGACTATGACATGAAGTTGACATATACGTTCCCTCAAAGTGACATAAGGTTTGTCTCTCAAATACCTACAGATCGGGAGATATTTGCCTTTTAAAAATTGACTCTCTAATAATAATCTCGAAAAATTAAAATGTCTCTATCGTCCAAACCCTTGGACATACATTGACGAGACTCTGACATGAATTTGACATATGCGTTCCCTCAAAGTGACATAAGGTTTCTCTCAGATGCCTACAGATCGGGAGATATTTGCCTTTTAAAAATTGACTTTCGAATAATCTCTAAAAATTAAAATATCTCTATCCCCCAAACCCTTGAACATACGTTGACGTGACTCTGACAGGACATTTACATATACGTTCCCTCAAAGTGACATAAGTTTTGTCTCTAAGATTCCTACAGATCGGGAGATATTTGCCTTTTAAAAATTGACTTTAGAATAATCTCTAAAAATTTAAATGTCTCTATCCTCCAAACCCTTGGACATACATTGACGTGACTCTGGCAGGAAGTTGACATATACGTTCCCTCAAAGTGACATAAGATTTGTCTCTCAGATTCCTACAGATCGGGAGATATTTGCCTTTTAAAAATTGACTTTCGAATAATCTCGATAAATTAAAATGTCTCTTTCCTCCAAACCTTTCGACATACATTAACGTGACTATGACATGAAGTTGACATATACGTTCCCTCAAAGTAACATAAGTTTTGTCTCTCAGATTAATACAGATCGGGAGATATTTGCCTTTTCAAAAATTGACTTTCGAATAATCTCGAAAAATTAAAATGTCTCTATCCTCCAAACCCTTGGACATGCATTGACGAGACTCTGACATGAAGTTGACATAAGCGTTCCCTCAAAGTGACATAAGGTTTGTCTCTCAGATGCCTATAGATCGGGAGATATTTGCCTTTTAAAATTTGACTTTCGAATAATCTCGAAAAATTAAAATGTCTCTATCGTCCAAAACCTTGGACATACATTGACGAGACTCTGACATGAAGTTGACATATGCGTTCCCTCAAAGTGACATAAGGTTTGTCTCTCAGATGCCTACAGATCGGGAGATATTTGCCTTTAAAAAATTGATTTTAGAATAATCTCTAAAAATTAAAATATCTCTATCCTCCAAACCCTTGAACATACGTTGACGTGACTCTGACAGGACATTTACATATACGTTCCCTCAAAGTGACATAAGTTTTGTCTCTAAGATTCCTAAAGATCGGGAGATATTTGCCTTTTAAAAATTGACTTTAGAATAATCTCTAAAAATTTAAATGTCTCTATCCTCCAAACCCTTGGACATACATTGACGTGACTCTGGCAGGAAGTTGACATATACGTTCCCTCAAAGTGACATAAGATTTGTCTCTCAGATTATTACAGATCGGGAGATATTTGCCTTTTAAAAATTGACTTTCGAATAATCTCGAAAAATTAAAATGTCTCTTTCCTCCAAACCTTTCGACATACATTAACGTGACTATGACATGAAGTTGACATATACGTTCCCTCAAAGTGACATAAGTTTTGTCTCTCAGATTAATACATATCGGGAGATATTTGCCTTTTCAAAAATTGACTTTCGAATAATCTCGAAAAATTTAAATGTCTCTATCCTCCAAACCCTTGGACATGCATTGACGAGACTTTGACATGAAGTTGACATAAGCATTCCTTCAAAGTGACATAAGGTTTGTCTCTCAGATGCCTATAGATCGGGAGATATTTGCCTTTTAAAAATTGACTTTCGAATAATCTCGAAAAATTAAAATGTCTCTATCGTTCAAAACCTTGGACATACATTGACGAGACTCTGACATGAAGTTGACATATGCGTTCCCTCAAAGTGACATAAGGTTTGTCTCTCAGATGCCTACAGATCGGGAGATATTTGCCTTTTAAGAATTGACTTTCAAATAATCTCTAAAAATTTAAATGTCTCTATCCTCCAAACCCTTGGACATACATTGACGTGACTATGACATGAAGTTGACATATACGTTCCCTCAAAGTGACATAAGGTTTGTCTCTCAAATACCTACAGATCGGGAGATATTTGCCTTTTAAAAATTGACTCTCTAATAATAATCTCGAAAAATTAAAATGTCTCTATCGTCCAAACCCTTGGACATACATTGACGAGACTCTGACATGAATTTGACATATGCGTTCCCTCAAAGTGACATAAGGTTTCTCTCAGATGCCTACAGATCGGGAGATATTTGCCTTTTAAAAATTGACTTTCGAATAATCTCTAAAAATTAAAATGTCTCTATCGTCCAAACCCTTGGACATACATTGACGAGATTCTGACATGAAGTTGACATATGCGTTCCCTCAAAGTGACATAAGGTTTGTCTCTCAGATGCCTACAGATCGGGAGATATTTGCCTTTTAAAAATTGACTTTCGAATAATCTCGAAAAATTAACATATCTTTATCGTCCAAACCCTTGGACATACATTGACGAGATTCTGACATGTAGTTGATATATACGTTCCCTCAAAGTGACATAAGGTTTGTCTCTCAGATGCCTACAGATCGGGAGATATTTGCCTTTAAAAAATTGACTTTAGAATAATCTCTAAAAATTAAAATATCTCTATCCTCCAAACCCTTGAACATACGTTGACGTGACTCTGACAGGACATTTACATATACGTTCCCTCAAAGTGACATAAGTTTTGTCTCTAAGATTCCTACAGATCGGGAGATATTTGCCTTTTAAAAATTGACTTTAGAATAATCTCTAAAAATTTAAATGTCTCTATCCTCCAAACCCTTGGACATACATTGACGTGACTCTGGCAGGAAGTTGACATATACGTTCCCTCAAAGTGACATAAGATTTGTCTCTCAGATTCCTACAGATCGGGAGATATTTGCCTTTTAAAAATTGACTTTCGAATAATCTCGAAAAATTAAAATGTCTCTTTCCTCCAAACCTTTCGACATACATTAACGTGACTATGACATGAAGTTGACATATACGTTCCCTCAAAGTGACATAAGTTTTGTCTCTCAGATTAATACAGATCGGGAGATATTTGCCTTTTCAAAAATTGACTTTCGAATAATCTCGAAAAATTAAAATGTCTCTATCCTCCAAACCCTTGGACATGCATTGACGAGACTGTGACATGAAGTTGACATAAGCGTTCCCTCAAAGTGACATAAGGTTTGTCTCTCAGATGCCTATAGATCGGGAGATATTTGCCTTTTAAAATTTGACTTTCGAATAATCTCGAAAAATTAAAATGTCTCTATCGTCCAAAACCTTGGACATACATTGACGAGACTCTGACATGAAGTTGACATATGCGTTCCCTCAAAGTGACATAAGGTTTGTCTCTCAGATGCCTACAGATCGGGAGATATTTGCCTTTTAAAAATTGACTTTCAAATAATCTCTATAAATTTAAATGTTTCTATCCTCCAAACCCTTGGACATACATTGACGTGACTATGACATGAAGTTGACATATACGTTCCCTCAAAGTGACATAAGGTTTGTCTCTCAAATGCCTACAGATCGGGAGATATTTGCCTTTTAAAAATTGACTTTCAAATAATCTCGAAAAATTAAAATGTCTCTATCGTCCAAACCCTTGGACATACATTGACGAGACTCTGACATGAATTTGACATATGCGTTCCCTCAAAGTGACATAAGGTTTCTCTCAGATGCATACAGATCGGGAGATATTTGCCTTTTAAAAATTGACTTTCAAATAATCTCTAAAAATTTAAATGTCTCTATCCTCCAAAACCTTGGACATACATTGACGTGACTATGACATGAAGTTGACATATACGTTCCCTCAAAGTGACATAAGTTTTGTCTCTCAGATTAATACAGATCGGGAGATATTTGTCTTTAAAAAATTGACTTTCGAAAAATCTCGAAAAATGAAAATGTCTCTATCCTCCATACCCTTGGACATACATTGACGTGTCTCAGACAGGACATTTACATATACGTTCCCTCAAAGTGACATGAGTTTTGTCTCTAAGATTCCTACAAATCGGGAGATATTTGCCTTTCAAAAATTGACTTTCGAATAATCTCTAAAAATTTAAATGTCTCTATCCTCCAAACCCTTGGACATACATTGACGTGACTCTGACAGGAAGTTGACATATATGTTCCCTCAAAGTGACATTAGTTTTGTCTCTCAGATTCCTAAAGATCCCTAGATATTTGCCTTTCAATAATTCACTTTCGAATAATCTCGAAAAATTAAAATGTCTCTATCCTCCAAACCCTTGGACATACATTGACGAGACTCTGACACGAAGTTGACATATGCGTTTCCACAAAGTGGCATAAGGTTTGTCTCTCAGATGCCTACAGATCGGGAGATATTTGTCTTTTAAAAATTGACTTTCAAATAATCTCGAAAAATTAAAATGTCTCTATCGTCCAAACCCTTGGACATACATTCACGAGACTCTGACATGAAGTTGACATACGCGTTCCCTCAAAGTGACATAAGGTTTGTCTCTCAGATGCCTAAAGATCGGGAGATATTTGCCTTTTAAAAATTGACTTTCGAATAATCTCTAAAAATTAAAATGTCTCTATCGTCCAAACCCTTGGACATACATTGACGAGATTCCGACCTGAAGTTGACATATACGTTCCCTCTAAGTGACATAAGTTTCGTCTCTCAGATTCCTACAAATCGGGAGATATTTGCCTTTTAAAAATTGACTTTCGAATAATATCTAAAAAATTAAATGTCTCTATCCTCCAAACCCTTGGACATACATTGACGTGACTGTGACAGGAAGTTGACATATAAGTTCCCTCAAAGTGACATAAGTTTTGTCTCTCAGATTCCTACAGATCGGGAGATATTTGCCTTTTAAAAATTGACTTTCGAATAATATCGAAAAATTTAAATGTCTCTTTCCTCCAAACCCTTCGACATACATTGACGTGACTATGACATGAAGTTGACATATACGTTCCCTCAAAGTGACATAAGTTTTGTCTCTCAGATTAATACAGATCGGGAGATATTTGCCTTTTCAAAAATTGACTTTCGAATAATCTCGAAAAATTTAAATATCTCTATCCTCCAAACCCTTGGACATGCATTGACGAGACTCTGACATGAAGTTGACATATGCGTTCCCTCAAAGTGACATAAGGTTTGTCTCTCAGATGCCTATAGATCGGGAGATATTTGCCTTTTCAAAAATTGACTTTCGATTAATCTCGAATAATTAAAATGTCTCTATCGTCCAAAACCTTGGACATACATTGACGAGACTCCGACATGAAGTTGACATATGCGTTCCCTCAAAGTGACATAAGGTTTGTCTCTCAGTTGCCTACAGATCGGGAGATATTTGCCTTTTAAAAATTGACTTCCAAATAATCTCTAAAAATTTAAATGTCTCTATCCTCCAATTCCTTGGACATACATTGACGTGCCTCTGACAGCAAGTTGACATATGCGTTCCCTCAAAGTGACATAAGTTTTGTCTCTCAGATTCCTACAGATCGGGAGATATTTGCCTTTTAAAAATTGACTTTCGAATAATCTCGAAAAATTCAAATGTCTCTATCCTCCAAACCCTTGAACATACATTGACGAGACTCTGACATGAAGTTGACATATGCGTTCCCTCAAAGTGACATAAGGTTTGTCTCTCAGATGCCTACAGATCGGGAGATATTTGCCTATTAAAAATTGACTTTCGAATAATCTCTAAAAATTAAAATGTCTCTATCTTCCAAACACTTGGACATACATTGACGAGATTCTGACATGAAGTTGACATATACGTTCCCTCTAAGAGACATAAGTTTCGTCTCTCAGATTCCTAAAGATCGGGAGATATTTGCCTTTTAAAAATTGACTTTCGAATAATCTCTAAAAATTTAAATGTCTCTATCCTCCAAACCCTTGGACATACATTGACGTGACTCTGACAGGACATTTACATATGCGTTCCCTCAAAGTGACATAAGGTTTGTCTCTCAGATTCCTACAGATCGGGAGATATTTGCCTTTTAAAAATTGACATTCAAATAATCTCGAAAAATTTAAATGTCTCTATCCTCCAAACCCTTGGACATTCATTGACGAGACTCCGACATGAAGTTGACATATGCGTTCCCTCAAGGTGACATAAGGTTTGTCTCTCAGATGCCTATAGATCGGGAGATATTTGAGTTTTAATAATTGACTTTCGAATAATCTCGAAAAATTAAAATGTCTCTATCGTCCAAAACCTTGGACATACATTGACGAGACTCTGACATGAAGTTGACATATGCGTTCCCTCAAAGTGACATAAGGTTTGTCTCTCAGATGCATACAGATCGGGAGATATTTGCCTTTTAAAAATTGACTTTCAAATAATCTCTAAAAATTTAAATGTCTCTATCCTCCAAACCCTTGGACATACATTGACGTGACTATGACATGAAGTTGACATATACGTTCCCTCAAAGTGACATAAGGTTTGTCTCTCAGATGCCTACAGATCGGGAGATATTTGCCTTTTAAAAATTGACTTTCGAATAATCTCGAAAAATTAAAATCTCTCTATCGTACAAACCCTTGGACATACATTGACGAGATTCTGACATGTAGTTGATATATACGTTCCCTCAAAGTGACATAAGGTTTGTCTCACAGATGCCTACAGATCGGAAGATATTTGCCTTTTAAAAATTGACTTTCGAATAATCTCGAAAAATTAAAATATCTCTATCCTCCAAACCCTTGAACATACGTTGACGTGACTCCGACAGGACATTTACATATACGTTCCCTCAAAGTGACATAAGTTTTGTCTCTAAGATTCCTACAGATCGGGAGATATTTGCCTTTTAAAAATTGACTTTAGAATAATCTCTAAAAATTTAAATGTCTCTATCCTCCAAACCCTTGGACATACATTGACGTGACTCTGGCAGGAAGTTGACATATACGTTCCCTCAAAGTGACATAAGATTTGTCTCTCAGATTCCTACAGATCGGGAGATATTTGCCTTTTAAAAATTGACTTTCGAATAATCTCGAAAAATTAAAATGTCTCTTTCCTCCAAACCTTTCGACATACATTAACGTGACTATGACATGAAGTTGACATATACGTTCCCTCAAAGTGACATAAGTTTTGTCTCTCAGATTAATACAGATCGGGAGATATTTGCCTTTTCAAAAATTGACTTTCGAATAATCTCGAAAAATTAAAATGTCTCTATCCTCCAAACCCTTGGACATGCATTGACGAGACTCTGACATGAAGTTGACATAAGCGTTCCCTCAAAGTGACATAAGGTTTGTCCCTCAGATGCCTATAGATCGGGAGATATTTGCCTTTTAAAAATTGACTTTCGAATAATCTCGAAAAATTTAAATGTCTCTATCGTCCAAAACCTTGGACACACATTGACGAGACTCTGACATGAAGTTGACATATGCGTTCCCTCAAAGTGACATAAGTTTTGTCTCTCAGATTCCTACAGATCGGGAGATATTTGCCTTTTAAAAATTGACTTTCGAATAATCTCGAAAAATTAAAATGTCTCTTTATTCCAAACCCTTCGACATACATTGACGTGACTATGACAAGAAGTTGACATATACGTTCCCTCAAAGTGACATAAGTTTCGTCTCTCAGATTCCTACTGATCGGGAGATATTTGCCTTTTCAAAAATTGACTTTCGAATAATCTCGAAAAATTAAAATATCTCTATCCTCCAAACCCTTGGACATGCATTGACGAGACACTGACATGAAGTTGACATATGCGTTCCCTCAAGGCGACATAAGGTTTGTCTCTCAGATGCCTATAGATCGGGAGATATTTGCCTTTTAAAAATTGACTTTCGAATAATCTCGAAAAATTAAAATGTCTCTATTATCCAAACCCTTGGACATACATTGACGAGACTCTGACATGAAGTTGACATATGCGTTCCCTCAAAGTGACATAAGGTTTGTCTCTCAGATTCCTACAGATCGGGAGATATTTGCCTTCTAAAAATTGACTTTCAAATAATCTCTAAAAATTTTAAATGTCTCTATCCACCAAACCCTTGGACATACATTGGCGTGACTATGACATGAAGTTGACATATACGTTCCCTCAAGGTGACATAAGTTTTGTCTCTCAGATTAATACAGATCGGGATATATTTGTCTTTTAAAAATTGACTTTCGAATAATCTCGAAAAATTAAAATGTCTCTATCCTCCAAACCCTTGAACATACGTTGACGTGACTCTGACAGGACATTTACATATACGTTCCCTCAAAGTGACATAAGTTTTGTCTCTAAGATTCCTACAGATCGGGAGATATTTGCCTTTTAAAAATTGACTTTAGAATAATCTCTAAAAATTTAAATGTCTCTATCCTCCAAACCCTTGGACATACATTGACGTGACTCTGGCAGGAAGTTGACATATACGTTCCCTCAAAGTGACATAAGATTTGTCTCTCAGATTCCTACAGATCGGGAGATATTTGCCTTTTAAAAATTGACTTTCGAATAATCTCGAAAAATTAAAATGTCTCTTTCCTCCAAACCTTTCGACATACATTAACGTGACTATGACATGAAGTTGACATATACGTTCCCTCAAAGTGACATAAGTTTTGTCTCTCAGATTAATACAGATCGGGAGATATTTGCCTTTTCAAAAATTGACTTTCGAATAATCTCGAAAAATTAAAATGTCTCTATCCTCCAAACCCTTGGACATGCATTGACGAGACTGTGACATGAAGTTGACATAAGCGTTCCCTCAAAGTGACATAAGGTTTGTCTCTCAGATGCCTATAGATCGGGAGATATTTGCCTTTTAAAATTTGACTTTCGAATAATCTCGAAAAATTAAAATGTCTCTATCGTCCAAAACCTTGGACATACATTGACGAGACTCTGACATGAAGTTGACATATGCGTTCCCTCAAAGTGACATAAGGTTTGTCTCTCAGATGCCTACAGATCGGGAGATATTTGCCTTTTAAAAATTGACTTTCAAATAATCTCTATAAATTTAAATGTTTCTATCCTCCAAACCCTTGGACATACATTGACGTGACTATGACATGAAGTTGACATATACGTTCCCTCAAAGTGACATAAGGTTTGTCTCTCAAATGCCTACAGATCGGGAGATATTTGCCTTTTAAAAATTGACTTTCAAATAATCTCGAAAAATTAAAATGTCTCTATCGTCCAAACCCTTGGACATACATTGACGAGACTCTGACATGAATTTGACATATGCGTTCCCTCAAAGTGACATAAGGTTTCTCTCAGATGCATACAGATCGGGAGATATTTGCCTTTTAAAAATTGACTTTCAAATAATCTCTAAAAATTTAAATGTCTCTATCCTCCAAAACCTTGGACATACATTGACGTGACTATGACATGAAGTTGACATATACGTTCCCTCAAAGTGACATAAGTTTTGTCTCTCAGATTAATACAGATCGGGAGATATTTGTCTTTAAAAAATTGACTTTCGAAAAATCTCGAAAAATGAAAATGTCTCTATCCTCCATACCCTTGGACATACATTGACGTGTCTCAGACAGGACATTTACATATACGTTCCCTCAAAGTGACATGAGTTTTGTCTCTAAGATTCCTACAAATCGGGAGATATTTGCCTTTCAAAAATTGACTTTCGAATAATCTCTAAAAATTTAAATGTCTCTATCCTCCAAACCCTTGGACATACATTGACGTGACTCTGACAGGAAGTTGACATATATGTTCCCTCAAAGTGACATTAGTTTTGTCTCTCAGATTCCTAAAGATCCCTAGATATTTGCCTTTCAATAATTCACTTTCGAATAATCTCGAAAAATTAAAATGTCTCTATCCTCCAAACCCTTGGACATACATTGACGAGACTCTGACACGAAGTTGACATATGCGTTTCCACAAAGTGGCATAAGGTTTGTCTCTCAGATGCCTACAGATCGGGAGATATTTGTCTTTTAAAAATTGACTTTCAAATAATCTCGAAAAATTAAAATGTCTCTATCGTCCAAACCCTTGGACATACATTCACGAGACTCTGACATGAAGTTGACATACGCGTTCCCTCAAAGTGACATAAGGTTTGTCTCTCAGATGCCTAAAGATCGGGAGATATTTGCCTTTTAAAAATTGACTTTCGAATAATCTCTAAAAATTAAAATGTCTCTATCGTCCAAACCCTTGGACATACATTGACGAGATTCCGACCTGAAGTTGACATATACGTTCCCTCTAAGTGACATAAGTTTCGTCTCTCAGATTCCTACAAATCGGGAGATATTTGCCTTTTAAAAATTGACTTTCGAATAATATCTAAAAAATTAAATGTCTCTATCCTCCAAACCCTTGGACATACATTGACGTGACTGTGACAGGAAGTTGACATATAAGTTCCCTCAAAGTGACATAAGTTTTGTCTCTCAGATTCCTACAGATCGGGAGATATTTGCCTTTTAAAAATTGACTTTCGAATAATATCGAAAAATTTAAATGTCTCTTTCCTCCAAACCCTTCGACATACATTGACGTGACTATGACATGAAGTTGACATATACGTTCCCTCAAAGTGACATAAGTTTTGTCTCTCAGATTAATACAGATCGGGAGATATTTGCCTTTTCAAAAATTGACTTTCGAATAATCTCGAAAAATTTAAATATCTCTATCCTCCAAACCCTTGGACATGCATTGACGAGACTCTGACATGAAGTTGACATATGCGTTCCCTCAAAGTGACATAAGGTTTGTCTCTCAGATGCCTATAGATCGGGAGATATTTGCCTTTTCAAAAATTGACTTTCGATTAATCTCGAATAATTAAAATGTCTCTATCGTCCAAAACCTTGGACATACATTGACGAGACTCCGACATGAAGTTGACATATGCGTTCCCTCAAAGTGACATAAGGTTTGTCTCTCAGTTGCCTACAGATCGGGAGATATTTGCCTTTTAAAAATTGACTTCCAAATAATCTCTAAAAATTTAAATGTCTCTATCCTCCAATTCCTTGGACATACATTGACGTGCCTCTGACAGCAAGTTGACATATGCGTTCCCTCAAAGTGACATAAGTTTTGTCTCTCAGATTCCTACAGATCGGGAGATATTTGCCTTTTAAAAATTGACTTTCGAATAATCTCGAAAAATTCAAATGTCTCTATCCTCCAAACCCTTGAACATACATTGACGAGACTCTGACATGAAGTTGACATATGCGTTCCCTCAAAGTGACATAAGGTTTGTCTCTCAGATGCCTACAGATCGGGAGATATTTGCCTATTAAAAATTGACTTTCGAATAATCTCTAAAAATTAAAATGTCTCTATCTTCCAAACACTTGGACATACATTGACGAGATTCTGACATGAAGTTGACATATACGTTCCCTCTAAGAGACATAAGTTTCGTCTCTCAGATTCCTAAAGATCGGGAGATATTTGCCTTTTAAAAATTGACTTTCGAATAATCTCTAAAAATTTAAATGTCTCTATCCTCCAAACCCTTGGACATACATTGACGTGACTCTGACAGGACATTTACATATGCGTTCCCTCAAAGTGACATAAGGTTTGTCTCTCAGATTCCTACAGATCGGGAGATATTTGCCTTTTAAAAATTGACATTCAAATAATCTCGAAAAATTTAAATGTCTCTATCCTCCAAACCCTTGGACATTCATTGACGAGACTCCGACATGAAGTTGACATATGCGTTCCCTCAAGGTGACATAAGGTTTGTCTCTCAGATGCCTATAGATCGGGAGATATTTGAGTTTTAATAATTGACTTTCGAATAATCTCGAAAAATTAAAATGTCTCTATCGTCCAAAACCTTGGACATACATTGACGAGACTCTGACATGAAGTTGACATATGCGTTCCCTCAAAGTGACATAAGGTTTGTCTCTCAGATGCATACAGATCGGGAGATATTTGCCTTTTAAAAATTGACTTTCAAATAATCTCTAAAAATTTAAATGTCTCTATCCTCCAAACCCTTGGACATACATTGACGTGACTATGACATGAAGTTGACATATACGTTCCCTCAAAGTGACATAAGGTTTGTCTCTCAGATGCCTACAGATCGGGAGATATTTGCCTTTTAAAAATTGACTTTCGAATAATCTCGAAAAATTAAAATCTCTCTATCGTACAAACCCTTGGACATACATTGACGAGATTCTGACATGTAGTTGATATATACGTTCCCTCAAAGTGACATAAGGTTTGTCTCACAGATGCCTACAGATCGGAAGATATTTGCCTTTTAAAAATTGACTTTCGAATAATCTCGAAAAATTAAAATATCTCTATCCTCCAAACCCTTGAACATACGTTGACGTGACTCCGACAGGACATTTACATATACGTTCCCTCAAAGTGACATAAGTTTTGTCTCTAAGATTCCTACAGATCGGGAGATATTTGCCTTTTAAAAATTGACTTTAGAATAATCTCTAAAAATTTAAATGTCTCTATCCTCCAAACCCTTGGACATACATTGACGTGACTCTGGCAGGAAGTTGACATATACGTTCCCTCAAAGTGACATAAGATTTGTCTCTCAGATTCCTACAGATCGGGAGATATTTGCCTTTTAAAAATTGACTTTCGAATAATCTCGAAAAATTAAAATGTCTCTTTCCTCCAAACCTTTCGACATACATTAACGTGACTATGACATGAAGTTGACATATACGTTCCCTCAAAGTGACATAAGTTTTGTCTCTCAGATTAATACAGATCGGGAGATATTTGCCTTTTCAAAAATTGACTTTCGAATAATCTCGAAAAATTAAAATGTCTCTATCCTCCAAACCCTTGGACATGCATTGACGAGACTCTGACATGAAGTTGACATAAGCGTTCCCTCAAAGTGACATAAGGTTTGTCCCTCAGATGCCTATAGATCGGGAGATATTTGCCTTTTAAAAATTGACTTTCGAATAATCTCGAAAAATTTAAATGTCTCTATCGTCCAAAACCTTGGACACACATTGACGAGACTCTGACATGAAGTTGACATATGCGTTCCCTCAAAGTGACATAAGTTTTGTCTCTCAGATTCCTACAGATCGGGAGATATTTGCCTTTTAAAAATTGACTTTCGAATAATCTCGAAAAATTAAAATGTCTCTTTATTCCAAACCCTTCGACATACATTGACGTGACTATGACAAGAAGTTGACATATACGTTCCCTCAAAGTGACATAAGTTTCGTCTCTCAGATTCCTACTGATCGGGAGATATTTGCCTTTTCAAAAATTGACTTTCGAATAATCTCGAAAAATTAAAATATCTCTATCCTCCAAACCCTTGGACATGCATTGACGAGACACTGACATGAAGTTGACATATGCGTTCCCTCAAGGCGACATAAGGTTTGTCTCTCAGATGCCTATAGATCGGGAGATATTTGCCTTTTAAAAATTGACTTTCGAATAATCTCGAAAAATTAAAATGTCTCTATTATCCAAACCCTTGGACATACATTGACGAGACTCTGACATGAAGTTGACATATGCGTTCCCTCAAAGTGACATAAGGTTTGTCTCTCAGATTCCTACAGATCGGGAGATATTTGCCTTCTAAAAATTGACTTTCAAATAATCTCTAAAAATTTTAAATGTCTCTATCCACCAAACCCTTGGACATACATTGGCGTGACTATGACATGAAGTTGACATATACGTTCCCTCAAGGTGACATAAGTTTTGTCTCTCAGATTAATACAGATCGGGATATATTTGTCTTTTAAAAATTGACTTTCGAAAAATCTCGAAAAATGAAAATGCCTCTATCCTCCAAACCCTTGGACATACATTGACGTGACTCTGACAGGACATTTACATATACGTTCCCTCAAAGTGACATAAGTTTTGTCTCTCAGATTCCTACAGATCGGGAGATATTTGCCTTTTAAAAATTGACTTTCGAATAATCTCTAAAAATTTAAATGTCTCTATCCTCCAAACCCTTGGACATACATTGACGTGAATCTGACAGGAAGTTGACATATAAGTTCCCTCAAAGTGACATAAGTTTTGTCTCTCAGATTCCTACAGATCGGGAGATATTTGCCTTTAAAAATTGACTTTCGAATAATATCGAAAAATTTAAATGTCTCCATCGTCCAAAACCTTGGACATACATTGACGAGACTCTGACAAGAAGTTGACATATGCGTTCCCTCAAAGTGACATAAGGTTTGTCTCTCAGATGCCTACAGATCGGGAGATATTTGACTTTTAAAAATTGACTTTCAAATAATCTCTAAAAATTTAAATGTCTCTATCCTCCAAAACCTTGGACATACATTGACGTGACTATGACATGAAGTTGACATATACGTTCCCTCAAAGTGACATAAGTTTTGTCTCTCAGATTAATACAGATCGGGAGATATTTTTCTTTAAAAAATTAACTTTCGAAAAATCTCGAAAAATGAAAATGTCTTTATCCTCCAAACCCTTGGACATACATTGACGTGTCTCAGACAGGACATTTACATATACGTTCCCTCAAGTGACATAAGTTTTGTCTCTAAGATTCCTACAAATCGGGAGATATTTGCCTTTCAAAAATTGACTTTCGAATAATCTCTAAAAATTTAAAAGTCTCTATCCTCCAAACCCTTGGACATACATTGACGTGACTCTGACAGGAATTTGACATATATGTTCCCTCAAAGTGACATTAGTTTTGTCTCTCAGATTCCTACAGATCGCTAGATATTTGCCTTTTAATAATTCACTTTCGAATAATCTCGAAAAATTCAAATGTCTCTATCCTCCAAACCCTTGGACATACATTGACGAGACTCTGACACGAAGTTGACATATGCGTTTCCACAAAGTGGCATAAGGTTTGTCTCTCAGATGCCTACAGATCGGGAGATATTTGTCTTTTAAAAATTGACTTTCAAATAATCTCGAAAAATTAAAATGTCTCTATCGTCCAAACCCTTGGACATACATTCACGAGACTCTGACATGAAGTTGACATATACGTTCCCTCTAAGTGACATAAGTTTCGTCTCTCAGATTCCTACAAATCGGGAGATATTTGCCTTTTAAAAATTGACTTTCGAATAATATCTAAAAAATTAAATGTCTCTATCCTCCAAACCCTTGGACATACATTGACGTGAATGTGACAGGAAGTTGACATATAAGTTCCCTCAAAGTGACATAAGTTTTGTCTCTCAGATTCCTACAGATCGGGAGATATTTGCCTTTTAAAAATTGACTTTCGAATAATCTCGAAAAATTAAAATGTCTCTATCGTCCAAAACCTTGGACATACATTGACGAGACTCTGACATGAAGTTGACATATGCGTTCCCTCAAAGTGACATAAGGTTTGTCTCTCAGATGCCTACAGATCGGGAGATATTTGCCTTTTAAAAATTGACTTTCAAATAATCTCTAAAAATTTATATGTCTCTATCCTCCAAACCCTTGGACATACATTGACGTGACTATGACATGAAGTTGACATATACGTTCCCTCAAAGTGACATAAGGTTTGTCTCTCAAATGCCTACAGATCGGGAGATATTTGCCTTTTAAAAATTGACTTTCAAATAATCTCGAAAAATTAAAATGTCTCTATCGTCCAAACCCTTGGACATACATTGACGAGACTCTGACATGAATTTGACATATGCGTTCCCTCAAAGTGTTATAAGGTTTCTCTCAGATGCCTACAGATCGGGAGATATTTGCCTTTTAAAAATTGACTTTCGAATAATCTCTAAAAATTAAAATGTCTCTATCGTCCAAACCCTTGGACATACATTGACGAGATTCTGACATGAAGTTAACATATGCGTTCCCTCAAAGTGACATAAGGTTTGTCTCTCAGATGCCTACAGATCGGGAGATATTTGCCTTTTAAAAATTGACTTTCGAATAATCTCAAAAAATTAACATATCTCTATCGTCCAAACCCTTGGACATACATTGACGAGATTCTGACATGTAGTTGATATATACGTTCCCTCAAAGTGACGTAAGGTTTGTCTCTCAGATGCCTACAGATCGGGAGATATTTGCCTTTTAAAAATTGACTTTCAAATAATCTCTAAAAATTTAAATGTCTCTATCCTCCAAACCGTTGGACATACATTGACGTGCCTCTGACAGCAAGTTAATATATGCGTTCCCTCAAAGTGACATAAATTTTGTCTCTCAGATTCCTACAGATCGGGAGATATTTGCCTTTAAAAATTGACTTTCGAATAATCTCAAAAATTAAAATGTCTCTATCCTCCAAACCCTTGAACATACATTGACGAGACTCTGACATGACGTTGACATATGCGTTCCCTCAAAATGACATAAGGTTTGTCTCTCAGATGCCTACAGATCGGGAGATATTTGCCTTTTAAAAATTGACTTTCGAATAATCTCGAAAAATTAAAATATCTCTATCGTCCAAACCCTTTTACATACATTGACGAGATTCTGACATGTAGTTGACATATACGTTCCCTCAAAGTGACATAAGTTTTGTCTCTCAGATTAATACAGATCGGGAGATATTTGCCTTTTAATAATTGACTTTCGAAAAATCTCGAAAAATGAAAATGTCTCTATCCTCCAAACCCTTGGACATACATAGACGTGACTCTGACAGGACATTTACATATACGTTCTCTCAAAGTGACATAAGTCTTGTCTCTCAGATTCCTACAGATCGGGAGATATTTGCCTTTTTAAAATTGACTTTCAAATAATCTCTAAGAATTTAAATGTCTCTATCCTCCAAACCCTTGGACATACATTGACGTGACTCTGACAGGACGTTGACATATATGTTCCCTCAAAGTGACATTAGTTTTGTCTCTCAGGTTCCTACAGATCGGGAGATATTTGCCTTTTAATAATTCACTTTCGAATAATCTCGAAAAATTCAAATGTCTCTATCCTCCAAACCCTTGGACATACATTGACGAGACACTGACATGAAGTTGACATATGCGTTCCCACAATGTGACATAAGGTTTGTCTCTCAGATGCCTACAGATAGGGAGATATTTGCCTTTTAAAAATTGACTTTCAAATAATCTCTAAAAATTAAAATGTCTCTATCTTCCAAACCCATGGACATACATTGACGTGACTCTGACAGGACATTTACATATGCGTTCCCTCAAAGTGACATAAGGTTTGTCTCTCAGATATCTACAGATCGGGAGATATTAGCCTTTTAAAAATTGACTTTCAAATAATCTCGAAAAATTTAAATGTCTCTATCCTCCAAACCCTTGGACATGCATTGACGAGACTCCGACATGAAGTTGACATATGCGTTCCCTCAAGGTGACATAAGGTTTGTCTCTCAGATGCCTATAGATCGGGAGATATTTGCCTTTTAAAAATTGATTTTCGAATAATCTCGAAAAATTAAAATGTCTCTATCGTCCAAAACCTTGGACATACATTGACGAGACTCTGACATAAAGTTGACATATGCGTTCCCTCAAAGTGACATAAGGTTTGTCTCTCAGATGCCTACAGATCGGGAGATATTTGCCTTTTAAAAATTGACTTTCAAATAATCTCTAAAAATTTAAATGTCTCTATCCTCCAAACCCTTGGACATACATTGACGTGACTATGACATGAAGTTGACATATACGTTCCCTCAAAGTGACATAAGGTTTGTCTCTCAAATGCCTACAGATCGGGAGATATTTGCCTTTTAAAAATTGACTTTCAAATAATCTCGAAAAATTAAAATGTCTCTATCGTCCAAACCCTTGGACATACATTGACGAGACTCTGACATGAATTTGACATATGCGTTCCCTCAAAGTGACATCAGGTTTCTCTCAGATGCCTACAGATCGGGAGATATTTGCCTTTTAAAAATTGACTTTCGAATAATCTCTAAAAATTAAAATGTCTCTATCGTCCAAACCCTTGGACATACATTGACGAGATTCTGACATGAAGTTGACATATGCGTTCCCTCAAAGTGACATAAGGTTTGTCTCCTAGATGCCTACAGATCGGGAGATATTTGCCTTTTAAAAATTGACTTTCGAATAATCTCGAAAAATTAACATATCTCTATCGTCCAAACCCTTGGACATACATTGACGAGATTCTGACATGTAGTTGATATATACGTTCCCTCAAAGTGACATAAGGTTTGTCTCTCAGATGCCTACAGATCGGGAGATATTTGCCTTTAAAAAATTGATTTTAGAATAATCTCTAAAAATTAAAATATCTCTATCCTCCAAACCCTTGAACATACGTTGACGTGACTCTGACAGGACATTTACATATACGTTCCCTCAAAGTGATATAAGTTTTGTCTCTAAGATTCCTACAGATCGGGAGATATTTGCCTTTTAAAAATTGACTTTAGAATAATCTCTAAAAATTTAAATGTCTCTATCCTCCAAACCCTTGGACATACATTGACGTGACTCTGGCAGGAAGTTGACATATACGTTCCCTCAAAGTGACATAAGATTTGTCTCTCAGATTATTACAGATCGGGAGATATTTGCCTTTTAAAAATTGACTTTCGAATAATCTCGAAAAATTAAAATGTCTCTATCCTCCAAACCCTTGGACATGCATTGACGAGACTCTGACATGAAGTTGACATAAGCATTCCTTCAAAGTGACATAAGGTTTGTCTCTCAGATGCCTATAGATCGGGAGATATTTGCCTTTTAAAAATTGACTTTCGAATAATCTCGAAAAATTAAAATGTCTCTATCGTCCAAAACCTTGGACATACATTGACGAGACTCTGACATGAAGTTGACATATGCGTTCCCTCAAAGTGACATAAGGTTTGTCTCTCAGATGCCTACAGATCGGGAGATATTTGCCTTTTAAAAATTGACTTTCAAATAATCTCTAAAAATTTAAATGTCTCTATCCTCCAAACCCTTGGACATACATTGACGTGACTATGACATGAAGTTGACATATACGTTCCCTCAAAGTGACATAAGGTTTGTCTCTCAAATACCTACAGATCGGGAGATATTTGCCTTTTAAAAATTGACTTTCTAATAATCTCGAAAAATTAAAATGTCTCTATCGTCCAAACCCTTGGACATACATTGACGAGACTCTGACATGAATTTGACATATGCGTTCCCTCAAAGTGACATAAGGTTTCTCTCAGATGCCTACAGATCGGGAGATATTTGCCTTTTAAAAATTGACTTTCGAATAATCTCTAAAAATTAAAATGTCTCTATCGTCCAAACCCTTGGACATACATTGACGAGATTCTGACATGAAGTTGACATATGCGTTCCCTCAAAGTGACATAAGGTTTGTCTCTCAGATGCCTACAGATCGGGAGATATTTGCCTTTTAAAAATTGACTTTCGAATAATCTCGAAAAATTAACATATCTTTATCGTCCAAACCCTTGGACATACATTGACGAGATTCTGACATGTAGTTGATATATACGTTCCCTCAAAGTGACATAAGGTTTGTCTCTCAGATGCCTACAGATCGGGAGATATTTGCCTTTAAAAAATTGACTTTAGAATAATCTCTAAAAATTAAAATATCTCTATCCTCCAAACCCTTGGACATTCATTGACGAGACTCTGACATGAATTTGACATATTCGTTCCCTCAAAGTGACATAAGTTTTGTCTCTCAGATTAATACAGATCGGGAGATATTTGTCTTTAAAAAATTGACTTTCGAAAAATCTCGAAAAATGAAAATGTCTCTATCCTCCATACCCTTGGACATACATTGACGTGTCTCAGACAGGACATTTACATATACGTTCCCTCAAAGTGACATGAGTTTTGTCTCTAAGATTCCTACAAATCGGGAGATATTTGCCTTTAAAAATTGACTTTCGAATAATCTCTAAACATTTAAATGTCTCTATCCTCCAAACCCTTGGACATACATTGACGTGACTCTGACAGGAAGTTGACATATATGTTCCCTCAAAGTGACATTAGTTTTGTCTCTCAGATTCCTAAAGATCCCTAGATATTTGCCTTTCAATAATTCACTTTCGAATAATCTCGAAAAATTAAAATGTCTCTATCCTCCAAACCCTTGGACATACATTGACGAGACTCTGACACGAAGTTGACATATGCGTTTCCACAAAGTGGCATAAGGTTTGTCTCTCAGATGCCTACAGATCGGGAGATATTTGTCTTTTAAAAATTGACTTTCAAATAATCTCGAGAAATTAAAATGTCTCTATCGTCCAAACCCTTGGACATACATTCACGAGACTCTGACATGAAGTTGACATACGCGTTCCCTCAAAGTGACATAAGGTTTGTCTCTCAGATGCCTAAAGATCGGGAGATATTTGCCTTTTAAAAATTGACTTTCGAATAATCTCTAAAAATTAAAATGTCTCTATCGTCCAAACCCTTGGACATACATTGACGAGATTCCGACCTGAAGTTGACATACACGTTCCCTCTAAGTGACATAAGTTTCGTCTCTCAGATTCCTACAAATCGGGAGATATTTGCCTTTTAAAAATTGACTTTCGAATAATATCTAAAAAATTAAATGTCTCTATCCTCCAAACCCTTGGACATACATTGACGTGACTGTGACAGGAAGTTGACATATAAGTTCCCTCAAAGTGACATAAGTTTTGTCTCTCAGATTCCTACAGATCGGGAGATATTTGCCTTTTAAAAATTGACTTTCGAATAATATCGAAAAATTAAAATGTCTCTTTCCTCCAAACCCTTCGACATACATTGACGTGACTATGACATGAAGTTGACATATACGTTCCCTCAAAGTGACATAAGTTTTGTCTCTCAGATTAATACAGATCGGGAGATATTTGCCTTTTCAAAAATTGACTTTCGAATAATCTCGAAAAATTTAAATGTCTCTATCCTCCAAACTCTTGGACATGCATTGACGAGACTCTGACATGAAGTTGACATATGCGTTCCCTCAAAGTGACATAAGGTTTGTCTCTCAGATGCCTATAGATCGGGAGATATTTGCCTTTTCAAAAATTGACTTTCGATTAATCTCGAATAATTAAAATGTCTCTATCGTCCAAAACCTTGGACATACATTGACGAGACTCTGACATGAAGTTGACATATGCGTTCCCTCAAAGTGACATAAGGTTTGTATCTCAGTTGCCTACAGATCGGGAGATATTTGCCTTTTAAAAATTGACTTCCAAATAATCTCTAAAAATTTAAATGTCTCTATCCTCCAATTCCTTGGACATACATTGACGTGCCTCTGACAGGAAGTTGACATATACGTTCCCTCAAAGTGACATAAGTTTTGTCTCTCAGATTCCTACAGATCGGGAGATATTTGCCTTTTAAAAATTGACTTTCGAATAATCTCGAAAAATTAAAATGTCTCTATCCTCCAAACCCTTGAACATACATTGACGAGACTCTGACATGAAGTTGACATATGCGTTCCCTCAAAGTGACACAAGGTTTGTCTCTCAGATGCCTACAGATCGGGAGATATTTGCCTTTTAAAAATTGACTTTCGAATAATCTCTAAAAATTAAAATGTCTCTATCTTCCAAACCCTTGGACATACATTGACGAGATTCTGACATGAAGTTGACATATACGTTCCCTCTAAGAGACATAAGTTTCGTCTCTCAGATTCCTAAAGATCGGGAGATATTTGCCTTTTAAAAATTGACTTTCGAATAATCTCTAAAAATTTATATGTCTCTATCCTCCAAACCCTTGGACATACATTGACGTGACTCTGACAGGACATTTACATATGCGTTCCCTCAAAGTGACATAAGGTTTGTCTCTCAGATTCCTACAGATCGGGAGATATTTGCCTTTAAAAATTGACATTCAAATAATCTCGAAAAATTTAAATGTCTCTATCCTCCAAACCCTTGGACATGCATTGACGAGACTCCGACATGAAGTTGACATATGCGTTCCCTCAAGGTGACATAAGGTTTGTCTCTCAGATGCCTATAGATCGGGAGATATTTGAGTTTTAATAATTGACTTTCGAATAATCTCGAAAAATTAAAATGTCTCTATCGTCCAAAACCTTGGACATACATTGACGAGACTCTGACATGAAGTTGACATATGCGTTCCCTCAAAGTGACATAAGGTTTGTCTCTCAGATGCATACAGATCGGGAGATATTTGCCTTTTAAAAATTGACTTTCAAATAATCTCTAAAAATTTAAATGTCTCTATCCTCCAAACCCTTGGACATACATTGACGTGACTATGACATGAAGTTGACATATACGTTCCCTCAAAGTGACATAAGGTTTGTCTCTCAGATGCCTACAGATCGGGAGATATTTGCCTTTTAAAAATTGACTTTCGAATAATCTCGAAAAATTAAAATCTCTCTATCGTCCAAACCCTTGGACATACATTGACGAGATTCTGACATGTAGTTGATATATACGTTCCCTCAAAGTGACATAAGGTTTGTCTCACAGATGCCTACAGATCGGGAGATATTTGCCTTTTAAAAATTGACTTTCGAATAATCTCGAAAAATTAAAATATCTCTATCCTCCAAACCCTTGAACATACGTTGACGTGACTCCGACAGAACATTTACATATACGTTCCCTCAAAGTGACATAAGTTTTGTCTCTAAGATTCCTACAGATCGGGAGATATTTGCCTTTTAAAAATTGACTTTAGAATAATCTCTAAAAATTTAAATGTCTCTATCCTCCAAACCCTTGGACATACATTGACGTGACTCTGGCAGGAAGTTGACATATACGTTCCCTCAAAGTGACATAAGATTTGTCTCTCAGATTCCTACAGATCGGGAGATATTTGCCTTTTAAAAATTGACTTTCGAATAATCTCGAAAAATTAAAATGTCTCTTTCCTCCAAACCTTTCGACATACATTAACGTGACTATGACATGAAGTTGACATATACGTTCCCTCAAAGTGACATAAGTTTTGTCTCTCAGATTAATACAGATCGGGAGATATTTGCCTTTTCAAAAATTGACTTTCGAATAATCTCGAAAAATTAAAATGTCTCTATCCTCCAAACCCTTGGACATGCATTGACGAGACTCTGACATGAAGTTGACATAAGCGTTCCCTCAAAGTGACATAAGGTTTGTCTCTCAGATGCCTATAGAACGGGAGATATTTGCCTTTTAAAAATTGACTTTCGAATAATCTCGAAAAATTTAAATGTCTCTATCGTCCAAAACCTTGGACACACATTGACGAGACTCTGACATGAAGTTGACATATGCGTTCCCTCAAAGTGACATAAGTTTTGTCTCTCAGATTCCTACAGATCGGGAGATATTTGCCTTTTAAAAATTGACTTTCGAATAATCTCGAAAAATTAAAATGTCTCTTTATTCCAAACCCTTCGACATACATTGACGTGACTATGACAAGAAGTTGACATATACGTTCCCTCAAAGTGACATAAGTTTCGTCTCTCAGAATCCTACTGATCGGGAGATATTTGCCTTTTCAAAAATTGACTTTCGAATAATCTCGAAAAATTAAAATATCTCTATCCTCCAAACCCTTGGACATGCATTGACGAGACACTGACATGAAGTTGACATATGCGTTCCCTCAAGGCGACATAAGGTTTGTCTCTCAGATGCCTATAGATCGGGAGATATTTGCCTTTTAAAAATTGACTTTCGAATAATCTCGAAAAATTAAAATGTCTCTATTATCCAAACCCTTGGACATACATTGACGAGACTCTGACATGAAGTTGACATATGCGTTCCCTCAAAGTGACATAAGGTTTGTCTCTCAGATTCCTACAGATCGGGAGATATTTGCCTTCTAAAAATTGACTTTCAAATAATCTCTAAAAATTTTAAATGTCTCTATCCACCAAACCCTTGGACATACATTGGCGTGACTATGACATGAAGTTGACATATACGTTCCCTCAAGGTGACATAAGTTTTGTCTCTCAGATTAATACAGATCGGGATATATTTGTCTTTTAAAAATTGACTTTCGAAAAATCTCGAAAAATGAAAATGCCTCTATCCTCCAAACCCTTGGACATACATTGACGTGACTCTGACAGGACATTTACATATACGTTCCCTCAAAGTGACATAAGTTTTGTCTCTCAGATTCCTACAGATCGGGAGATATTTGCCTTTTAAAAATTGACTTTCGAATAATCTCTAAAAATTTAAATGTCTCTATCCTCCAAACCCTTGGACATACATTGACGTGAATCTGACAGGAAGTTGACATATAAGTTCCCTCAAAGTGACATAAGTTTTGTTTCTCAGATTCCTACAGATCGGGAGATATTTGCCTTTAAAAATTGACTTTCGAATAATATCGAAAAATTTAAATGTCTCCATCGTCCAAAACCTTGGACATACATTGACGAGACTCTGACAAGAAGTTGACATATGCGTTCCCTCAAAGTGACATAAGGTTTGTCTCTCAGATGCCTACAGATCGGGAGATATTTGCCTTTTAAAAATTGACTTTCAAATAATCTCTAAAAATTTAAATGTCTCTATCCTCCAAAACCTTGGACATACATTGACGTGACTATGACATGAAGTTGACATATACGTTCCCTCAAAGTGACATAAGTTTTGTCTTTCAGATTAATACAGATCGGGAGATATTTTTCCTTAAAAAATTGACTTTCGAAAAATCTCGAAAAATGAAAATGTCTCTATCCTCCAAACCCTTCGACATACATTGACGTGTCTCAGACAGGACATTTACATATACGTTCCCTCAAAGTGACATAAGTTTTGTCTCTAAGATTCCTACAAATCGGGAGATATTTGCCTTTCAAAAATTGACTTTCGAATAATCTCTAAAAATTTAAAAGTCTCTATCCTCCAAACCCTTGGACATACATTGACGTGACTCTGACAGGAATTTGAAATATATGTTCCCTCAAAGTGACATTAGTTTTGTCTCTCAGATTCCTACAGATCGCTAGATATTTGCCTTTTAATAATTGACTTTCGAATAATCTCGAAAAATTAAAATGTCTCTATCCTCCAAACCCTTGGACATACATTGACGAGACTCTGACACGAAGTTGACATATGCGTTTCCACAAAGTGGCATAAGGTTTGTCTCTCAGATGCCTACAGATCGGGAGATATTTGTCTTTTAAAAATTGACTTTTTTAATAATCTCGAAAAATTAAAATGTCTCTATCGTCCAAACCCTTGGACATACATTCACGAGACTCTGACATGAAGTTGACATATACGTTCCCTCTAAGTGACATAAGTTTCGTCTCTCAGATTCCTACAAATCGGGAGATATTTGCCTTTTAAAAATTGACTTTCGAATAATATCTAAAAAATTAAATGTCTCTATCCTCCAAACCCTTGGACATACATTGACGTGAATGTGACAGGAAGTTGACATATAAGTTCCCTCAAAGTGACATAAGTTTTGTCTCTCAGATTCCTACAGATCGGGAGATAGTTGCCTTTTAAAAATTGAATTTCGAATAATATCGAAAAATTAAAATGTCTCTTTCCTCCAAACCCTTCGACATACATTGACGTGACTATGACATGAAGTTGACATATACGTTCCCTCAAAGTGACATAAGTTTTGTCTCTCAGATTAATACAGATCGGGAGATATTTGCCTTTTCAAAAATTGACTTTCGAATAATCTCGAAAAATTTAAATGTCTCTATCCTCCAAACCCTTGGACATGCATTGACGAGACTCTGACATGAAGTTGACATATGCGTTCCCTCAAAGTGACATAAGGTTTGTCTCTCAGATGCCTATAGATCGGGAGATATTTGCCTTTTAAAAATTGACTTTCGATTAATCTCGAATAATTAAAATGTCTCTATCGTCCAAAACCTTGGACATACATTGACGAGACTCTGACATGAAGTTGACATATGCGTTCCCTCAAAGTGACATAAGGTTTGTCTCTCAGTTGCCTACAGATCGGGAGATATTTGCCTTTTAAAAATTGACTTCCAAATAATCTCTAAAAATTTAAATGTCTCTATCCTCCAATTCCTTGGACATACATTGACGTGCCTCTGACAGCAAGTTGACATATGCGTTCCCTCAAAGTGACATAAGTTTTGTCTCTCAGATTCCTACAGATCGGGAGATATTTGCCTTTTAAAAATTGACTTTCGAATAATCTCGAAAAATTAAAATGTCTCTATCCTCCAAACCCTAGAACATACATTGACGAGACTCTGACATGAAGTTGACATATGCGTTCCCTCAAAGTGACATAAGGTTTGTCTCTCAGATGCCTACAGATCGGGAGATATTTGCCTTTTAAAAATTGACTTTCGAATAATCTCTAAAAATTAAAATGTCTCTATCTTCCAAACCCTTGGACATACATTGACGAGATTCTGACATGAAGTTGACATATACGTTCCCTCTAAGAGACATAAGTTTCGTCTCTCAGATTCCTACAGATCGGGAGATATTTGCCTTTTAATAATTGACTTTCGAATAATCTCTAAAAATTTAAATGTCTCTATCCTCCAAATCCTTGGACATACATTGACGTGACTCTGACAGGACATTTACATATGCGTTCCCTCAAAGTGACATAAGGTTTGTCTCTCAGATTCCTACAGATCGGGAGATATTTGCCTTTTAAAAATTGACATTCAAATAATCTCGAAAAATTTAAATGTCTCTATCCTCCAAACCCTTGGACATGCATTGACGAGACTCCGACATGAAGTTGACATATGCGTTCCCTCAAGGTGACATAAGGTTTGTCTCTCAGATGCCTATAGATCGGGAGATATTTGAGTTTTAAAAATTGACTTTCGAATAATCTCGAAAAATTAAAATCTCTCTATCGTCCAAACCCTTGGACATACATTGACGAGATTCTGACATGTAGTTGATATATACGTTCCCTCAAAGTGACATAAGGTTTGTCTCTCAGATGCCTACAGATCGGGAGATATTTGCCTTTTAAAAATTGACTTTCGAATAATCTCGAAAAATTAAAATATCTCTATCCTCCAAACCCTTGAACATACGTTGACGTGACTCTGACAGGAAATTTACATATACGTTCCCTCAAAGTGACATAAGTTTTGTCTCTAAGATTCCTACAGATCGGGAGATATTAGCCTTTTAAAAATTGACTTTAGAATAATCTCTAAAAATTTAAATGTCTCTATCCTCCAAACCCTTGGACATACATTGACGTGACTCTGACAGGAAGTTGACATATACGTTCCCTAAAAGTGACATAAGATTTGTCTCTCAGATTCCAACAGATCGGGAGATATTTGCCTTTTAAAAATTGACTTTCGAATAATCTCGAAAAATTAAAATGTCTCTTTCCTCCAAACCTTTCGACATACATTAACGTGACTCTGACATGAAGTTGACATAAGCGTTCCCTCAAAGTGACATAAGGTTTGTCTCTCAGATGCCTATAGATCGGGAGATATTTGCCTTTTAAAAATTGACTTTCGAATAATCTCGAAAAATTTAAATGTCTCTATCGTCCAAAACCTTGGACACACATTGACGAGACTCTGACATGAAGTTGACATATGCGTTCCCTCAAAGTGACATAAGTTTTGTCTCTCAGATTCCTACAGATCGGGAGATATTTGCCTTTTAAAAATTGACTTTCGAATAATCTCGAAAAATTAAAATGTCTCTTTATTCCAAACCCTTCGACATACATTGACGTGACTATGACAAGAAGTTGACATATACGTTCCCTCAAAGTGACATAAGTTTTGTCTCTAAGATTCCTACAGATCGGGAGATATTAGCCTTTTAAAAATTGACTTTGGAATAATCTCTAAAAATTTAAATGTCTCTATCCTCCAAACCCTTGGACATACATTGACGTGACTCTGACAGGAAGTTGACACATACGTTCCCTCAAAGTGACATAAGATTTGTCTCTCAGGTTCCTACAGATCGGGAGATATTTGCCTTTTAAAAATTGACTTTCGAATAATCTCGAAAAATTAAAATGTCTCTTTCCTCCAAACCTTTCGACATACATTAACGTGACTATGACATGAAGTTGACATATACGTTCCCTCAAAGTGACATAAGTTTTGTCTCTCAGATTAATACAGATCGGGAGATATTTGCCTTTTCAAAAATTGACTTTCGAATAATCTCGAAAAATTAAAATGTCTCTATCCTCCAAACCCTTGGACATGCATTGACGAGACTCTGACATGAAGTTGACATAAGCGTTCCCTCAAAGTGACATAAGGTTTGTCTCTCAGATGCCTATAGATCGGGAGATATTTGCCTTTTAAAAATTGACTTTCGAATAATCTCGAAAAATTTAAATGTCTCTTTCGTCCAAAACCTTGGACACACATTGACGAGACTCTGACATGAAGTTGACATAATCGTTCCCTCAAAGTGACATAAGTTTTGTCTCTCAGATTCCTACAGATCGGGAGATATTTGCCTTTTAAAAATTGACTTTCGAATAATCTCGAAAAATTAAAATGTCTTTTATTCCAAACCCTTCGACATACATTGACATGACTATGACAAGAAGTTGACATATACGTACCCTCAAAGTGACATAAGTTTTGTCTCTCAGATTAATACAGATCGGGAGATATTTGCCTTTTCAAAAATTGACTTTCGAATAATCTCGAAAAATTAAAATATCTCTATCCTCCAAACCCTTGGACATGCATTGACGAGACACTGACATGAAGTTGACATATGCGTTCCCTCAAGGCGACATAAGGTTTGTCTCTCAGATGCCTATAGATCGGGAGATATTAGCCTTTTAAAAATTGACTTTAGAATAATCTCTAAAAATTTAAATGTCTCTATCCTCCAAACCCTTGGACATACATTGACGAGACTCTGACATGAAGTTGACATATGCGTTCCCTCAAAGTGACATAAGGTTTGTCTCTCAGATTCCTACAGATCGGGAGATATTTGCCTTCTAAAAATTGACTTTCAAATAATCTCTAAAAATTTTAAATGTCTCTATCCACCAAACCCTTGAACATACATTGACGTGACTATGACATGAAGTTGACATATACGTTCCCTCAAGGTGACATAAGTTTTGTCTCTCAGATTAATACAGATCGGGATATATTTGTCTTTTAAAAATTGACTTTCGAAAAATCTCGAAAAATGAAAATGCCTCTATCCTCCAAACCCTTGGACATACATTGACGTGACTCTGACAGGACATTTACATATACGTTCCCTCAAAGTGACATAAGTTTTGTCTCTCAGATTCCTACAGATCGGGAGATATTTGCCTTTTAAAAATTGACTTTCGAATAATCTCTAAAAATTTAAATGTCTCTATCCTCCAAACCCTTGGACATGCATTGACGTGAATCTGACAGGAAGTTGACATATAAGTTCCCTCAAAGTGACATAAGTTTTGTCTCTCCGATTCCTACAGATCGGGAGATATTTGCCTTTAAAAATTGACTTTCGAATAATATAGAAAAATTTAAATGTCTCCATCGTCCAAAACCTTGGACATACATTGACGAGACTCTGACAAGAAGTTGACATATGCGTTCCCTCAAAGTGACATAAGGTTTGTCTCTCAGATGCCTACAGATCGGGAGATATTTGCCTTTTAAAAATTGACTTTCAAATAATCTCTAAAAATTTAAATGTCTCTATCCTCCAAACCCTTGGACATACATTGACGTGAATGTGACAGGAAGTTGACATATAAGTTCCCTCAAAGTGACATAAGTTTTGTCTCTCAGATTCCTACAGATCGGGAGATAGTTGCCTTTTAAAAATTGAATTTCGAATAATATCGAAAAATTAAAATGTCTCTTTCCTCCAAACCCTTCGACATACATTGACGTGACTATGACATGAAGTTGACATATACGTTCCCTCAAAGTGACATAAGTTTTGTCTCTAAGATTCCGACAAATCGGGAGATATTTGCCTTTCAAAAATTGACTTTCGAATAATCTCTAAAAATTTAAATGTCTCTATCCTCCAAACCCTTGGACATACATTGACGTGACTCTGACAGGAAGTTGACATATATGTTACCTCAAAGTGACATTAGTTTTGTCTCTCAGATTCCTACAGATCGCTAGATATTTGCCTTTTAATAATTCACTTTCGAATAATCTCGAAAATTTAAAATGTCTCTATCCTCCAAACCCTTAGACATACATTGATGAGACTCTGACACGAAGTTGACATATGCGTTTCCACATAGTGGCATAAGGTTTGTCTCTTAGATGCCTACAGATCGGGAGATATTTGTCTTCTAAAAATTGACTTTCAAATAATCTCGAAAAATTAAAATGTCTCTATCGTCCAAACCCTTGGACATACATTCACGAGACTCTGACATGAAGTTGACATACGCGTTCCCTCAAAGTGACATAAGGTTTGTCTCTCAGATGCCTAAAGATCGGGAGATATTTGCCTTTTAAAAATTGACTTTCGAATAATCTCTAAAAATTAAAATGTCTCTATCGTCCAAACCCTTGGACATACATTGACGAGATTCTGACCTGTAGTTGACATATACGTTCCCTCTAAGTGACATAAGTTTCGTCTCTCAGATTCCTACAAATCGGGAGATATTTGCCTTTTAAAAATTGACTTTCGAATAATATCTAAAAAATTAAATGTCTCTATCCTCCAAACCCTTGGACATACATTGACGTGACTGTGACAGGAAGTTGACATATACGTTCCCTCAAAGTGACATAAGTTTTGTCTCTCAGATTCCTACAGATCGGGAGATATTTGCCTTTTAAAAATTGACTTTCGAATAATATCGAAAAATTAAAATGTCTCTTTCCTCCAAACCCTTCTACATTCATTGACGTGACTATGACATGAAGTTGACATATACGTTCCCTCAAAGTGACATAAGTTTTGTCTCTCAGATTAATACAGATCGGGAGATATTTGCCTTTTCAAAAATTGACTTTCGAATACTCTCGAAAAATTTAAATGTCTCTATCCTCCAATTCCTTGGACATACATTGACGTGCCTCTGACAGCAAGTTGACATATGCGTTCCCTCAAAGTGACATAAGTTTTGTCTCTCAGATTCCTACAGATCGGGAGATATTTGCCTTTTAAAAATTGACTTTTGAATAATCTCGAAAAATTGAAATGTCTCTATCCTCCAAACCCTTGAACATACATTGACGAGACTCTGACATGAAGTTGACATATGCGTTCCCTCAAAGTGACATAAGGTTTGTCTCTCAGATGCCTACAGATCGGGAGATATTTGCCTTTTAAAAATTGACTTTCGAATAATCTCTAAAAATTAAAATGTCTCTATCTTCCAAACCCTTGGACATACATTGACGAGATTCTGACATGAAGTTGACATATACGATCCCTCTAAGAGACATAAGTTTCGTCTCTCAGATTCCTACAGATCGGGAGATATTTGCCTTTTAAGAATTGACTTTCGAATAATCTCTAAAAATTTAAATGTCTCTATCCTCCAAACCCTTGGACATACATTGACGTGACTCTGACAGGACATTTACATATGCGTTCCCTCAAAGTGACATAAGGTTTGTCTCTCAGATTCCTACAGATCGGGAGATATTTGCCTTTAAAAATTGACATTCAAATAATCTCGAAAAATTTAAATGTCTCTATCCTCCAAACCCTTGGACATGCATTGACGAGACTCCGACATGAAGTTGACATATGCGTTCCCTCAAGGTGACATAAGGTTTGTCTCTCAGATGCCTATAGATCGGGAGATATTTGAGTTTTAAAAATTGACTTTCGAATAATCTCGAAAAATTAAAATGTCTCTATCGTCCAAAACCTTGGACATACATTGACGAGACTCTGACATGAAGTTGACATATGCGTTCTTTCAAAGTGACATAAGGTTTGTCTCTCAGATGCCTACAGATCGGGAGATATTTGCCTTTTAAAAATTGACTTTCAAATAATCTCTAAAAATTTAAATGTCTCTATCCTCCAAACCCTTGGACATACATTGACGTGACTATGACATGAAGTTGACATATACGTTCCCTCAAAGTGACATAAGGTTTGTCTCTCAGATGCCTACAGATCGGGAGATATTTGCCTTTTAAAAATTGACTTTCGAATAATCTCGAAAAATTAAAATCTCTCTATCGTCCAAACCCTTGGACATACATTGACGAGATTCTGACATGTAGTTGATATATACGTTCCCTCAAAGTGACATAAGGTTTGTCTCTCAGATGCCAACAGATCGGGAGATATTTGCCTTTTAAAAATTGACTTTCGAATAATCTCGAAAAATTAAAATATCCCTATCCTCCAAACCCTTGAACATACGTTGACGTGACTCTGACAGGAAGTTGACATATACGTTCCCTCAAAGTGACATAAGTTTTGTCTCTCAGATTAATACAGATCGGGAGATATTTGCCTTTTCAAAAATTGACTTTCGAATAATCTCTAAAAATTAAAATGTCTCTTTCCTCCAAACCCTTCGACATACATTAACGTGACTATGACATGAAGTTGACATATACGTTCCCTCAAAGTGACATAAGTTTTGTCTCTCAGATTAATACAGATCGGGAGATATTTGCCTTTTCAAAAATTGACTTTCGAATAATCTCGAAAAATTAAAATGTCTCTTTCCTCCAAACCCTTGGACATGCATTGACGAGACTCTAACATGAAGTTGACATATGCGTTCCCTCAAAGTGACATAAGGTTTGTCTCTCAGATGCCTATAGATCGGGAGATATTTGCCTTTTAAAAATTGACTTTCGAATAATCTCGAAAAATTTAAATGTCTCTATCGTCCAAAACCTTGGACATACATTGACGTGATTATGACATGAAGTTGACATATACGTTCCCTCAAGGTGACATAAGTTTTGTATCTCAGATGCCTGCAGATCGGGAGATATTTGTCTTTTAAAAATTGACTTTCGAAAAATCTCGAAAAAAGAAAATGCCTCTATCCTCCAAACCCTTAAACATACATTGACGTGACTCTGACAGGACATTTACATATACGTTCCCTCAAAGTGACATAAGTTTTGTCTCTCAGATTCCTACAGATCGGGAGATATTTGCCTTTTAAAAATTGACTTTCGAATAATCTCTAAAAATTTAAATGTCTCTATCCTCCAAACCCTTGGACATACATTGACGTGAATCTGACAGGAAGTTGACATATAAGTTCCCTCAAAGTGACATAAGTTTTGTCTCTCAGATTCCTACAGATCGGGAGATATTTGCCTTTAAAAATTGACTTTCGAATAATATCGAAAAATTTAAATGTCTCCATCGTCCAAAACCTTGGACATACATTGACGAGACTCTGACAAGAAGTTGACATATGCGTTCCCTCAAAGTGACATAAGGTTTGTCTCTCAGATGCCTACAGATCGGGAGATATTTGCCTTTTAAAAATTGACTTTCAAATAATCTCTAAAAATTTAAATGTCTCTATCCTCCAAACCCTTGGACATACATTGACGTGACTATGACATGAAGTTGACATATACGTTCCCTCAAAGTGACATAAGTTTTGTCTCTCAGATTAATACAGATCGGGAGATATTTGTCTTTAAAAAATTGACTTTCGAAAAATCTCAAAAATTAAAATGTCTCTATCCTCCAAACCCTTGGACATACATTGACGTGTCTCAGACAGGACATTTACATATACGTTCCCTCAAAGTGACATAAGTTTTGTCTCTATGATTCCTACAAATCGGGAGATATTTGCCTTTCAAAAATTGACTTTCGAATAATCTCTAAAAATTTAAATGTCTCTATCCTCCAAACCCTTTTACATACATTGACGTGACTCTGACAGGAAGTTGACATATATGTTCCCTCAAAGTGACATTAGTTTTGTCTCTCAGATTCCTACAGATCGGGAGATATTTGCCTTTTAATAATTCACTTTCGAATAATCTCGAAAAATTAAAATGTCTCTATCCTCCAAACCCTTGGACATACATTGACGAGACTCTGACACGAAGTTGACATATGCGTTTCCACAAAGTGGCATAAGGTTTGTCTCTCAGATGCCTACAGATCGGGAGATATTTGTCTTTTAAAAATTGACTTTCAAATAATCTCGAAAAATTTAAATGTCTCTATCGTCCAAACCCTTGGACATACATTGACGAGATTCTGACCTGAAGTTGACATATACGTTCCCTCTAAGTGACATAAGTTTCGTCTCTCAGATTCCTACAAATCGGGAGATATTTGCCTTTTAAAAATTGACTTTCGAATAATATCTAAAAAATTAAATGTCTCTATCCTCCAAACCCTTGGACATACATTGACGTGACTGTGACAGGAAGTTGACATATAAGTTCCCTCAAAGTGACATAAGTTTTGTCTCTCAGATTCCTACAGATCGGGAGATATTTGCCTTTTAAAAATTGACTTTCGAATAATATCGAAAAATTAAAATGTCTCTTTCCTCCAAACCCTTCGACATACATTGACGTGACTATGACATGAAGTTGACATATACGTTCCCTCAAAGTGACATAAGTTTTGTCTCTCAGATTAATACTGATCGGGAGATATTTGCCTTTTCAAAAATTGACTTTCGAATAATCTCGAAAAATTTAAATGTCTCTATCCTCCAAACCCTTGGACATGCATTGACGAGACTCTGACATGAAGTTGACATATGCGTTCCCTCAAAGTGACATAAGGTTTGTCTCTCAGATGCCTATAGATCGGGAGATATTTGCCTTTTAAAAATTGACTTTCGATTAATCTCGAATAATTAAAATGTCTCTATCGTCCAAAACCTTGGACATACATTGACGAGACTCTGACATGAAGTTGACATATGCGTTCCCTCAAAGTGACATAAGGTTTGTCTCTCAGTTGCCTACAGATCGGGAGATATTTGCCTTTTAAAAATTGACTTCCAAATAATCTCTAAAAATTTAAATGTCTCTATCCTCCAATTCCTTGGACATACATTGACGTGCCTCTGACAGCAAGTTGACATATGCGTTCCCTCAAAGTGACATAAGTTTTGTCTCTCAGATTCCTACAGATCGGGAGATATTTGCCTTTTAAAAATTGACTTTCGAATAATCTCGAAAAATTAAAATGTCTCTATCCTCCAAACCCTAGAACATACATTGACGAGACTCTGACATGAAGTTGACATATGCGTTCCCTCAAAGTGACATAAGGTTTGTCTCTCAGATGCCTACAGATCGGGAGATATTTGCCTTTTAAAAATTGACTTTCGAATAATCTCTAAAAATTAAAATGTCTCTATCTTCCAAACCCTTGGACATACATTGACGAGATTCTGACATGAAGTTGACATATACGTTCCCTCTAAGAGACATAAGTTTCGTCTCTCAGATTCCTACAGATCGGGAGATATTTGCCTTTTAATAATTGACTTTAGAATAATCTCTAAAAATTTAAATGTCTCTATCCTCCAAACCCTTGGACATACATTGGCGTGACTCTGACAGGACATTTACATATGCGTTCCCTCAAAGTGACATAAGGTTTGTCTCTCAGATTCCTACAGATCGGGAGATATTTGCCTTTTAAAAATTGACATTCAAATAATCTCGAAAAATTTAAATGTCTCTTTCCTCCAAACCCTTGGACATGCATTGACGAGACTCCGACATGAAGTTGACATATGCGTTCCCTCAAGGTGACATAAGGTTTGTCTCTCAGATGCCTATAGATCGGGAGATATTTGAGTTTTAAAAATTGACTTTCGAATAATCTCGAAAAATTAAAATCTCTCTATCGTCCAAACCCTTGGACATACATTGACGAGATTCTGACATGTAGTTGATATATACGTTCCCTCAAAGTGACATAAGGTTTGTCTCTCAGATGCCTACAGATCGGGAGATATTTGCCTTTTAAAAATTGACTTTCGAATAATCTCGATAAATTAAAATATCTCTATCCTCCAAACCCTTGAACATACGTTGACGTGACTCTGACAGGACATTTACAAATACGTTCCCTCAAAGTGACATAAGTTTTGTCTCTTAGATTCCTACAGATCGGGAGATATTAGCCTTTTAAAAATTGACTTTAGAATAATCTCTAAAAATTTAAATGTCTATATCCTCCAAACCCTTGGACATACATTGACGAGATTCTGACATGTAGTTGATATATACGTTCCCTCAAAGTGACATAAGGTTTGTCTCTCAGATGCCTACAGATCGGGAGATATTTGCCTTTTAAAAATTGACTTTCGAATAATCTCGATAAATTAAAATATCTCTATCCTCCAAACCCTTGAACATACATTGACGAGACTCTGACATGAAGTTGACATATGCGTTCCCTCAAAGTGACATAAGGTTTGTCTCTCAGATGCCTACAGATCGGGAGATATTTGCCTTTTAAAAATTGACTTTCGAATAATCTCTAAAAATTAAAATGTCTCTATCTTCCAAACCCTTGGACATACATTGACGAGATTCTGACATGAAGTTGACATATACGATCCCTCTAAGAGACATAAGTTTCGTCTCTCAGATTCCTACAGATCGGGAGATATTTGCCTTTTAAGAATTGACTTTCGAATAATCTCTAAAAATTTAAATGTCTCTATCCTCCAAACCCTTGGACATACATTGACGTGACTCTGACAGGACATTTACATATGCGTTCCCTCAAAGTGACATAAGGTTTGTCTCTCAGATTCCTACAGATCGGGAGATATTTGCCTTTAAAAATTGACATTCAAATAATCTCGAAAAATTTAAATGTCTCTATCCTCCAAACCCTTGGACATGCATTGACGAGACTCCGACATGAAGTTGACATATGCGTTCCCTCAAGGTGACATAAGGTTTGTCTCTCAGATGCCTATAGATCGGGAGATATTTGAGTTTTAAAAATTGACTTTCGAATAATCTCTAAAAATTAAAATGTCTCTATCGTCCAAAACCTTGGACATACATTGACGAGACTCTGACATGAAGTTGACATATGCGTTCCCTCAAAGTGACATAAGGTTTGTCTCTCAGATGCCTACAGATCGGGAGATATTTGCCTTTTAAAAATTGACTTTCAAATAATCTTTAAAAATTTAAATGTCTCTATCCTCCAAACCCTTAGACATACATTGACGTGACTATGACATGAAGTTGACATATACGTTCCCTTAAAGTGACATAAGGTTTGTCTCTCAGATGCCTACAGATCGGGAGATATTTGCCTTTTAAAAATTGACTTTCGAATAATCTCGAAAAATTAAAATCTCTCTATCGTCCAAACCCTTGGACATACATTGACGAGATTCTGACATGTAGTTGATATATACGTTCCCTCAAAGTGACATAAGGTGTGTCTCTCAGATGCCTACAGATCGGGAGATATTTGCCTTTTAAAAATTGACTTTCGAATAATCTCGAAAAATTAAAATATCTCTATCCTCCAAACCCTTGAACATACGTTGACGTGACTCTGACAGGACATTTACATATACGTTCGCTCAAAGTGACATAAGTTTTGTCTCTAAGATTCCTACAGATCGGGAGATATTAGCCTTTTAAAAATTGACTTTAGAATAATCTCTAAAAATTTAAATGTCTCTATCCTCCAAACCCTTGGACATACATTGACGTGACTCTGACAGGAAGTTGACATATACGTTCGCTCAAAGTGACATAAGTTTTGTCTCTAAGATTCCTACAGATCGGGAGATATTTGCCTTTAAAAAATTGACTTTCGAATAATCTCGAAAAATTAAAATGTCTCTTTCCTCCAAACCCTTGGACATACATTAACGTGACTATGACATGAAGTTGACATATACGTTCCCTCAAAGTGACATAAGTTTTGTCTCTCAGATTAATACAGATCGGGAGATATTTGCCTTTTCAAAAATTGACTTTCGAATAATCTCGAAAAATTAAAATGTCTCTTTCCTCCAAACCCTTGGACATGCATTGACGAGACTCTAACATGAAGTTGACATATGCGTTCCCTCAAAGTGACATAAGGTTTGTCTCTCAGATGCCTATAGATCGGGAGATATTTGCCTTTTAAAAATTGACTTTCGAATAATCTCGAAAAATTTAAATGTCTCTATCGTCCAAAACCTTGGACATACATTGACGTGATTATGACATGAAGTTGACATATACGTTCCTTCAAGGTGACATAAGTTTTGTATCTCAGATGCCTGCAGATCGGGAGATATTTGTCTTTTAAAAATTGACTGTCGAAAAATCTCGAAAAAAGAAAATGCCTCTATCCTCCAAACCCTTGGACATACATTGACGTGACTCTGACAGGACATTTACATATACGTTCCCTCAAAGTGACATAAGTTTTGTCTCTCAGATTCCTACAGATCGGGAGATATTTGCCTTTTAAAAATTGACTTTCGAATAATCTCTAAAAATTTAAATGTCTCTATCCTCCAAACCCTTTGACATACATTGACGTGAATCTGACAGGAAGTTGACATATAAGTTCCCTCAAAGTGACATAAGTTTTGTCTCTCAGATTCCTACAGATCGGGAGATATTTGCCTTTAAAAATTGACTTTCGAATAATATCGAAAAATTTAAATGTCTCCATCGTCCAAAACCTTGGACATACATTGATGAGACTCTGACAAGAAGTTGACATATGCGTTCCCTCAAAGTGACATAAGGTTTGTCTCTCAGATGCCTACAGATCGGGAGATATTTGCCTTTTAAAAATTGACTTTCAAATAATCTCTAAAAATTTAAATGTCTCTATCCTCCAAACCCTTGGACATACATTGACGTGACTATGACATGAAGTTGACATATACGTTCCCTCAAAGTGACATAAGTTTTGTCTCTCAGATTAATACAGATCGGGAGATATTTGTCTTTAAAAAATTGACTTTCGAAAAATCTCGAAAAATGAAAATGTCTCTATCCTCCAAACCCTTGGACATACATTGACGTGACTATGACATGAAGTTGACATATACGTTCCCTCTAAGTGACATAAGTTTCGTCTCTCAGATTCCTACAAATCGGGAGATATTTGCCTTTTAAAAATTGACTTTCGAATAATATCTAAAAAATTAAATGTCTCTATCCTCCAAACCCTTGGACATACATTGACGTGACTGTGACAGGAAGTTGACATATAAGTTCCCTCTAAGTGACATAAGTTTTGTCTCTCAGATTCCTACAGATCGGGAGATATTTGCCTTTTAAAAATTGACTTTCGAATAATATCGAAAAATTAAAATGTCTCTTTCCTCCAAACCCTTCGACATACATTGACGTGACTATGACATGAAGTTGACATATACGTTCCCTCAAAGTGACATAAGTTTGTCTCTCAGATTAATACAGATCGGGAGATATTTGCCTTTTAAAAATTGACTTTCGATTAATCTCGAATAATTAAAATGTCTCTATCGTCCAAAACCTTGGACATACATTGACGAGACTCTGACATGAAGTTGACATATGCGTTCCCTCAAAGTGACATAAGGTTTGTCTCTCAGTTGCCTACAGATCGGGAGATATTTGCCTTTTAAAAATTGACTTCCAAATAATCTCTAAAAATTTAAATGTCTCTATCCTCCAATTCCTTGGACATACATTGACGTGCCTCTGACAGCAAGTTGACATATGCGTTCTCTCAAAGTGACATAAGTTTTGTCTCTCAGATTCCTACAGATCGGGAGATATTTGCCTTTTAAAAATTGACTTTCGAATAATCTCGAAAAATTTAAATGTCTCTATCCTCCAAACCCTTGAACATACATTGACGAGACTCTGACATGAAGTTGACATATGCGTTCCCTCAAAGTGACATAAGGTTTGTCTCTCAGATGCCTACAGATCGGGAGATATTTGCCTTTTAAAAATTGACTTTCGAATAATCTCTAAAAATTAAAATGTCTCTATCTTCCAAACCCTTGGACATACATTGACGAGATTCTGACATGAAGTTGACATATACGTTCCCTCTAAGAGACATAAGTTTTTTCTCTCAGATTCCTACAGATCGGGAGATATATGCCTTTTAAAAATTGACTTTCGAATAATCTCTAAAAATTTAAATGTCTCTATCCTCCAAACCCTTGGACATACATTGACGTGACTCTGACAGGACATTTACACATGCGTTCCCTCAAAGTGACATAAGGTTTGTCTCTCAGATTCCTACAGATCGGGAGATATTTGCCTTTTAAAAATTGACATTCAAATAATCTCGAAAAATTTAAATGTCTCTATCCTCCAAACCCTTGGACATGCATTGACGAGACTCCGACATGAAGTTGACATATGCGTTCCCTCAAAGTGACATAAGGTTTGTCTGTCAGATGCCTATAGATCGGGAGATATTTGCCTTTTAAAAATTGACTTTCGATTAATCTCGAATAATTAAAATGTCTCTATCCTCCAATTCCTTGGACATACTTTGACGTGCCTCTGACAGCAAGTTGACATATGCGTTCCCTCAAAGTGACATAAGGTTTGTCTCTCAGATGCCTACAGATCGGGAGATATTTGCCTTTTAAAAATTGACTTCCAAATAATCTCTAAAAATTTAAATGTCTCTATCCTCCAATTCCTTGGACATACTTTGACGTGCCTCTGACAGCAAGTTGACATATGCGTTCTCTCAAAGTGACATAAGTTTTGTCTCTCAGATTCCTACAGATCGGGAGATATTTGCCTTTTAAAAATTGACTTTCGAATAATCTCGAAAAATTAAAATGTCTCTATCCTCCAAACCCTTGAACATACATTGACGAGACTCTGACATGAAGTTGACATATGCGTTCCCTCAAAGTGACATAAGGTTTGTCTCTTAGATGCCTACAGATCGGGAGATATTTGCCTTTTAAAAATTGACTTTCGAATAATCTCTAAAAATTAAAATGTCTCAATCTTCCAAACCCTTGGACATACATTGACGAGATTCTGACATGAAGTTGACATATACGTTCCCTCTAAGAGACATAAGTTTTGTCTCTCAGATTCCTACAGATCGGGAGATATTTGCCTTTTAAAAATTGACTTTCGAATAATCTCGAAAAATTTAAATGTCTCTATCCTCCAAACCCTTGGACATGCATTGACGAGACTCTGACATGAAGTTGACATATGCGTTCCCTCAAGGTGACATAAGGTTTGTCTCTCAGATGCCTATAGATCGGGAGATATTTGAGTTTTAAAAATTGACTTTCGAATAATCTCGAAAAATTTAAATGTCTCTATCGTCCAAAACCTTGGACATACATTGACGAGACTCCGACATGAAGTTGACATATGCGTTCCCTCAAGGTGACATAAGGTTTGTCTCTCAGATGCCTATAGATCGGGAGATATTTGAGTTTTAAAAATTGACTTTCGAATAATCTCGAAAAATTAAAATGTCTCTATCGTCCAAAACCTTGGACATACATTGACGAGACTCTGACATGAAGTTGACATATGCGTTCCCTCAAAGTGACATAAGGTTTGTCTCTCAGATTCCTACAGATCGGGAGATATTTGCCTTCAAATAATTGACTTTCAAATAATCTCTAAAAATTTTAAATGTCTCTATCCACCAAACCCTTGGACATACATTGACGTGATTATGACATGAAGTTGACATATACGTTCCCTCAAGGTGACATAAGTTTTGTATCTCAGATGCCTGCAGATCGGGAGATATTTGTCTTTTAAAAATTGACTTTCGAAAAATCTCGAAAAATGAAAATGCCTCTATCCTCCAAACCCTTGGACATACATTGACGTGACTCTGACAGGACATTTACATATACGTTCCCTCAAAGTGACATAAGTTTTGTCTCTCAGATTCCTACAGATCGGGAGATATTTGCCTTTTAAAAATTGACTTTCGAATAATCTCTAAAAATTTAAATGACTCTATCCTCCAAACCCTTGGACATACATTGACGTGAATCTGACAGGAAGTTGACATATAAGTTCCCTCAAAGTGACATAAGTTTTGTCTCTCAGATTCCTACAGATCGGGAGATATTTGCCTTTAAAAATTGACTTTCGAATAATATCGAAAAATTTAAATGTCTCCATCGTCCAAAACCTTGGACATACATTGACGAGACTCTGATAAGAAGTTGACATATGCGTTCCCTCAAAGTGACATAAGGTTTGTCTCTCAGATGCCTACAGATCGGGAGATATTTGCCTTTTAAAAATTGACTTTCGAATAATCTCTAAAAATTAAAATGTCTCAATCTTCCAAACCCTTGGACATACATTGACGAGATTCTGACATGAAGTTGACATATACGTTCCCTCTAAGAGACATAAGTTTTGTCTCTCAGATTCCTACAGATCGGGAGATATTTGCCTTTTAAAAATTGACTTTCGAATAATCTCGAAAAATTTAAATGTCTCTATCCTCCAAACCCTTGGACATGCATTGACGAGACTCTGACATGAAGTTGACATATGCGTTCCCTCAAGGTGACATAAGGTTTGTCTCTCAGATGCCTATAGATCGGGAGATATTTGAGTTTTAAAAATTGACTTTCGAATAATCTCGAAAAATTAAAATGTCTCTATCGTCCAAAACCTTGGACATACATTGACGAGACTCCGACATGAAGTTGACATATGCGTTCCCTCAAGGTGACATAAGGTTTGTCTCTCAGATGCCTATAGATCGGGAGATATTTGAGTTTTAAAAATTGACTTTCGAATAATCTCGAAAAATTAAAATGTCTCTATCGTCCAAAACCTTGGACATACATTGACGAGACTCTGACATGAAGTTGACATATGCGTTCCCTCAAAGTGACATAAGGTTTGTCTCTCAGATTCCTACAGATCGGGAGATATTTGCCTTCAAAAAATTGACTTTCAAATAATCTCTAAAAATTTTAAATGTCTCTATCCACCAAACCCTTGGACATACATTGACGTGATTATGACATGAAGTTGACATATACGTTCCCTCAAGGTGACATAAGTTTTGTATCTCAGATGCCTGCAGATCGGGAGATATTTGTCTTTTAAAAATTGACTTTCGAAAAATCTCGAAAAATGAAAATGCCTCTATCCTCCAAACCCTTGGACATACATTGACGTGACTCTGACAGGACATTTACATATACGTTCCCTCAAAGTGACATAAGTTTTGTCTCTCAGATTCCTACAGATCGGGAGATATTTGCCTTTTAAAAATTGACTTTCGAATAATCTCTAAAAATTTAAATGACTCTATCCTCCAAACCCTTGGACATACATTGACGTGAATCTGACAGGAAGTTGACATATAAGTTCCCTCAAAGTGACATAAGTTTTGTCTCTCAGATTCCTACAGATCGGGAGATATTTGCCTTTAAAAATTGACTTTCGAATAATATCGAAAAATTTAAATGTCTCCATCGTCCAAAACCTTGGACATACATTGACGAGACTCTGATAAGAAGTTGACATATGCGTTCCCTCAAAGTGACATAAGGTTTGTCTCTCAGATGCCTACAGATCGGGAGATATTTGCCTTTTAAAAATTGACTTTCAAATAATCTCTAAAAATTTAAATGTCTCTATCCTCCAAACCCTTGGACATACATTGACGTGACTATGACATGAAGTTGACATATACGTTCCCTCAAAGTGACATAAGTTATGTCTCTCAGATTAATACAGATCGGGAGATATTTGTCTTTAAAAAATTGACTTTCGAAAAATCTCGAAAAATGAAAATGTCTCTATCCTCCAAACCCTTGGACATACATTGACGTGTCTCAGACAGGACATTTACATATACGTTCCCTCAAAGTGACATAAGTTTTGTCTCTAAGATTCCTACAAATCGGGAGATATTTGCCTTTAAAAAATTGACTTTCGAATAATCTCTAAAAATTTAAATGTCTCTATCCTCCAAACCCTTGGACATACATTGACGTGACTCTGACAGGAAGTTGACATATATGTTCCCTCAAAGTGACATTAGTTTTGTCTCTCAGATTCCTACAGATCGGGAGATATTTGCCTTTTAATAATTCACTTTCGAATAATCTCGAAAAATTAAAATGTCTCTATCCTCCAAACCCTTGGACATACATTGACGAGACTCTGACACGAAGTTGACATATGCGTTTCCACAAAGTGGCATAAGGTTTGTCTCTCAGATGCCTACAGATCGGGAGATATTTGTCTTTTAAAATTGACTTTCAAATAATCTCGAAAAATTAAAATGTCTCTATCGTCCAAACCCTTGGACATACATTCACGAGACTCTGACATGAAGTTGACATACGCGTTCCCTCAAAGTGACATTAGGTTTGTCTCTCAGATGCCTAAAGATCGGGAGATATTTGCCTTTTAAAAATTGACTTTCGAATAATCTCTATAAATTAAAATGTCTCTATAGTCCAAACCCTTGGACATACATTGACGAGATTCTGACTTGAAGTTGACATATACGTTCCCTCTAAGTGACATAAGTTTCGTCTCTCAGATTCCTACAAATCGGGAGATATTTGCCTTTTAAAAATTGACTTTCGAATAATATCTAAAAAATTAAATGTCTCTATCCTCCAAACCCTTGGACATACATTAACGTGACTGTGACAGGAGGTTGACATATAAGTTCCCTCAAAGTGACATAAGTTTTGTCTCTCAGTTTCCTACAGATCGGGAGATATTTGCCTTTTAAAAATTGACTTTCGAATAATATCGAAAAATTAAAATGTCTCTTTCCTCCAAACCCTTCGACATACATTGACGTGACTATGACATGAAGTTGACATATACGTTCCCTCAAAGTGACATAAGTTTTGTCTCTCAGATTAATACAGATCGGGAGATATTTGCCTTTTCAAAAATTGACTTTCGAATAATCTCGAAAAATTTAAATGTCTCTATCCTCCAAACCCTTGGACATGCATTGACGAGACTCTGACATGAAGTTGACATATGCGTTCCCTCAAAGTGACATAAGGTTTGTCTCTCAGATGCCTATAGATCGGGAGATATTTGCCTTTTAAAAATTGACTTTCGATTAATCTCGAATAATTAAAATGTCTCTATCGTCCAAAACCTTGGACATACATTGACGAGACTCTGACATGAAGTTGACATATGCGTTCCCTCAAAGTGACATAAGGTTTGTCTCTCAGTTGCCTACAGATCGGGAGATATTTGCCTTTTAAAAATTGACTTCCAAATAATCTCTAATAATTTAAATGTCTCTATCCTCCAATTCCTTGGACATACATTGACGTGCCTCTGACAGCAAGTTGACATATGCGTTCCCTCAAAGTGACATAAGTTTTGTCTCTCAGATTCCTACAGATCGGGAGATATTTGCCTTTTAAAAATTGACTTTCGAATAATCTCGAAAAATTAAAATGTCTCTATCCTCCAAACCCTTGAACATACATTGACGAGACTCTGACATGAAGTTGACATATGCGTTCCCTCAAAGTGACATAAGGTTTGTCTCTCAGATGCCTACAGATCGGGAGATATTTGCCTTTTAAAAATTGACTTTCGAATAATCTCTAAAAATTAAAATGTCTCTATCTCCAAACCCTTGGACATACATTGACGAGATTCTGACATGAAGTTGACATATACGTTCCCTCTAAGAGACATAAGTTTCGTCTCTCAGATTCCTACAGATCGGGAGATATTTGCCTTTTAAAAATTGACTTTCGAATAATCTCTAAAAATTTAAATGTCTCTATCCTCCAAACCCTTGGACATACATTGACGTGACTCTGACAGGACATTTACACATGCGTTCCCTCAAAGTGACATAAGGTTTATCTCTCAGATTCCTACAGATCGGGAGATATTTGCCTTTTAAAAATTGACATTCAAATAATCTCGAAAAATTTAAATGTCTCTATCCTCCAAACCCTTGGACATGCATTGACGAGACTCTGACATGAAGTTGACATATGCGTTCCCTCAAAGTGACATAAGGTTTGTCTCTCAGATGCCTATAGATCGGGAGATATTTGCCTTTTAAAAATTGACTTTCGATTAATCTCGAATAATTAAAATGTCTCTATCGTCCAAAACCTTGGACATACATTGACGAGACTCTGACATGAAGTTGACATATGCGTTCCCTCAAAGTGACATAAGGTTTGTCTCTCAGTTGCCTACAGATCGGGAGATATTTGCCTTTTAAAAATTGACTTCCAAATAATCTCTAATAATTTAAATGTCTCTATCCTCCAATTCCTTGGACATACATTGACGTGCCTCTGACAGCAAGTTGACATATGCGTTCCCTCAAAGTGACATAAGTTTTGTCTCTCAGATTCCTACAGATCGGGAGATATTTGCCTTTTAAAAATTGACTTTCGAATAATCTCGAAAAATTAAAATGTCTCTATCCTCCAAACCCTTGAACATACATTGACGAGACTCTGACATGAAGTTGACATATGCGTTCCCTCAAAGTGACATAAGGTTTGTCTCTCAGATGCCTACAGATCGGGAGATATTTGCCTTTTAAAAATTGACTTTCGAATAATCTCTAAAAATTAAAATGTCTCTATCTCCAAACCCTTGGACATACATTGACGAGATTCTGACATGAAGTTGACATATACGTTCCCTCTAAGAGACATAAGTTTCGTCTCTCAGATTCCTACAGATCGGGAGATATTTGCCTTTTAAAAATTGACTTTCGAATAATCTCTAAAAATTTAAATGTCTCTATCCTCCAAACCCTTGGACATACATTGACGTGACTCTGACAGGACATTTACACATGCGTTCCCTCAAAGTGACATAAGGTTTATCTCTCAGATTCCTACAGATCGGGAGATATTTGCCTTTTAAAAATTGACATTCAAATAATCTCGAAAAATTTAAATGTCTCTATCCTCCAAACCCTTGGACATGCATTGACGAGACTCCGACATGAAGTTGACATATGCGTTCCCTCAAAGTGACATAAGGTTTGTCTGTCAGATGCCTATAGATCGGGAGATATTTGCCTTTTAAAAATTGACTTTCGATTAATCTCGAATATTTAAAATGTCTCTATCGTCCAAAACCTTGGACATACATTGACGAGACTCTGACATGAAGTTGACATATGCGTTCCCTCAAAGTGACATAAGGTTTGTCTCTCAGTTGCCTACAGATCGAGAGATATTTGCCTTTTAAAAATTGACTTCCAAATAATCTCTAAAAATTTAAATGTCTCTATCCTCCAATTCCTTGGACATACTTTGACGTGCCTCTGACAGCAAGTTGACATATGCGTTCCCTCAAAGTGACATAAGTTTTGTCTCTCAGATTCCTACAGATCGGGAGATATTTGCCTTTTAAAAATTGACTTTCGAATAATCTCGAAAAATTAAAATGTCTCTATCCTCCAAACCCTTGAACATACATTGACGAGACTCTGACATGAAGTTGACATATGCGATCCCTCAAAGTGACATAAGGTTTGTCTCTTAGATGCCTACAGATCGGGAGATATTTGCCTTTTAAAAATTGACTTTCGAATAATCTCTAAAAATTAAAATGTCTCTATCTTCCAAACCCTTGGACATACATTGACGAGATTCTGACATGAAGTTGACATATACGTTCCCTCTAAGAGACATAAGTTTTGTCTCTCAGATTCCTACAGATCGGGAGATATTTGCCTTTTAAAAATTGACTTTCGAATAATCTCGAAAAATTTAAATGTCTCTATCCTCCAAACCCTTGGACATGCATTGAAGGAGACTCCGACATGAAGTTGACATATGCGTTCCCTCAAGGTGACATAAGGTTTGTCTCTCAGATGCCTATAGATCGGGAGATATTTTAGTTTTAAAAATTGACTTTCGAATAATCTCGAAAAATTAAAATGTCTCTATCGTCCAAAACCTTGGACATACATTGACGAGACTCCGACATGAAGTTGACATATGCGTTCCCTCAAGGTGACATAAGGTTTGTCTCTCAGATGCCTATAGATCGGGAGATATTTGAGTTTTAAAAATTGACTTTCGAATAATCTCGAAAAATTAAAATGTCTCTATCGTCCAAAACCTTGGACATACATTGACGAGACTCTGACATGAAGTTGACATATGCGTTCCCTCAAAGTGACATAAGGTTTGTCTCTCAGATTCCTACAGATCGGGAGATATTTGCCTTCAAAAAATTGACTTTCAAATAATCTCTAAAAATTTTAAATGTCTCTATCCACCAAACCCTTGGACATACATTGACGTGATTATGACATGAAGTTGACATATACGTTCCCTCAAGGTGACATAAGTTTTGTATCTCAGATGCCTGCAGATCGGGAGATATTTGTCTTTTAAAAATTGACTTTCGAAAAATCTCGAAAAATGAAAATGCCTCTATCCTCCAAACCCTTGGACATACATTGACGTGACTCTGACAGGACATTTACATATACGTTCCCTCAAAGTGACATAAGTTTTGTCTCTCAGATTCCTACAGATCGGGAGATATTTGCCTTTTAAAAATTGACTTTCGAATAATCTCTAAAAATTTAAATGTCTCTATCCTCCAAACCCTTGGACATATATTGACGTGAATCTGACAGGAAGTTGACATATAAGTTCCCTCAAAGTGACATAAGTTTTGTCTCTCAGATTCCTACAGATCGGGAGATATTTGCCTTTAAAAATTGACTTTCGAATAATATCGAAAAATTTAAATGTCTCCATCGTCCAAAACCTTGGACATACATTGACGAGACTCTGATAAGAAGTTGACATATGCGTTCCCTCAAAGTGACATAAGGTTTGTCTCTCAGATGCCTACAGATCGGGAGATATTTGCCTTTTAAAAATTGACTTTCAAATAATCTCTAAAAATTTAAATGTCTCTATCCTCCAAACCCTTGGACATACATTGACGTGACTATGACATGAAGTTGACATATACGTTCCCTCAAAGTGACATAAGTTATGTCTCTCAGATTAATACAGATCGGGAGATATTTGTCTTTAAAAATTGACTTTCGAAAAATCTCGAAAAATGAAAATGTCTCTATCCTCCAAACCCTTGGACATACATTGACGTGTCTCAGACAGCACATTTACATATACGTTCCCTCAAAGTGACATAAGTTTTGTCTCTAAGATTCCTACAAATCGGGAGATATTTGCCTTTCAAAAATTGACTTTCGAATAATCTCTAAAAATTTAAATGTCTCTATCCTCCAAACCCTTGGACATACATTGACGTGACTCTGACAGGAAGTTGACATATATGTTCCCTCAAAGTGACATTAGTTTTGTCTCTCAGATTCCTACAGATCGGGAGATATTTGCCTTTTAATAATTCACTTTCGAATAATCTCGAAAAATTAAAATGTCTCTATCCTCCAAACCCTTGGACATACATTGACGAGACTCTGACACGAAGTTGACATATGCGTTTCCACAAAGTGGCATAAGGTTTGTCTCTCAGATGCCTACAGATCGGGAGATATTTGTCTTTTAAAAATTGACTTTCAAATAATCTCGAAAAATTAAAATGTCTCTATCGTCCAAACCCTTGGACATACATTCACGAGACTCTGACATGAAGTTGACATACGCGTTCCCTCAAAATGACATTAGGTTTGTCTCTCAGATGCCTAAAGATCGGGAGATATTTGCCTTTTAAAAATTGACTTTCGAATAATCTCTAAAAATTAAAATGTCTCTATAGTCCAAACCCTTGGACATACATTGACGAGATTCTGATCTGAAGTTGACATATACGTTCCCTCTAAGTGACATAAGTTTCGTTACTCAGATTCCTACAAATCGGGAGATATTTGCCTTTTAAAAATTGACTTTCGAATAATATCTAAAAAATTAAATGTCTCTATCCTCCAAACCCTTGGACATACATTGACGTGACTGTGACAGGAAGTTGACATATAAGTTCCCTCAAAGTGACATAAGTTTTGTTTCTCAGATTCCTACAGATCGGGAGATATTTGCCTTTTAAAAATTGACTTTCGAATAATATCGAAAAATTAAAATGTCTCTTTCCTCCAAACCCTTCGACATACATTGACGTGACTATGACATGAAGTTGACATATACGTTCCCTCAAAGTGACATAAGTTTTGTCTCTCAGATTAATACAGATCGGGAGATATTTGCCTTTTCAAAAATTGACTTTCGAATAATCTCGAAAAATTTAAATGTCTCTATCCTCCAAACCCTTGGACATGCATTGACGAGACTCTGACATGAAGTTGACATATGCGTTCCCTCAAAGTGACATAAGGTTTGTCTCTCAGATGCCTATAGATCGGGAGATATTTGCCTTTTAAAAATTGACTTTCGATTAATCTCGAATAATTAAAATGTCTCTATCGTCCAAAACCTTGGACATACATTGACGAGACTCTGACATGAAGTTGACATATGCGTTCCCTCAAAGTGACATAAGGTTTGTCTCTCAGTTGCCTACAGATCGGGAGATATTTGCCTTTTAAAAATTGACTTCCAAATAATCTCTAAAAATTTAAATGTCTCTATCCTCCAATTCCTTGGACATACATTGACGTGCCTCTGACAGCAAGTTGACTTATGCGTTCCCTCAAAGTGACATAAGTTTTGTCTCTCAGATTCCTACAGATCGGGAGATATTTGCCTTTTAAAAATTGACTTTCGAATAATCTCGAAAAATTAAAATGTCTCTATCTTCCAAACCCTTGGACATACATTGACGAGATTCTGACATGAAGTTGACATATACGTTCCCTCTAAGAGACATAAGTTTCGTCTCTCAGATTCCTACAGATCGGGAGATATTTGCCTTTTAAAAATTGACTTTCGAATAATCTCTAAAAATTTAAATGTCTCTATCCTCCAAACCCTTGGACATACATTGACGTGACTCTGACAGGACATTTACACATGCGTTCCCTCAAAGTGACATAAGGTTTGTCTCTCAGATTCCTACAGATCGGGAGATATTTGCCTTTTAAAAATAGACATTCAAATAATCTCGAAAAATTTAAATGTCTCTATCCTCCAAACCCTTGGACATGCATTGACGAGACTCCGACATGAAGTTGACATATGCGTTCCCTCAAGGTGACATAAGGTTTGTCTCTCAGATGCCTATAGATCGGGAGATATTTGAGTTTTAAAAATTGACTTTCGAATAATCTCGAAAAATTAAAATGTCTCTACCGTCCAAAACCTTGGACATACATTGTCGAGACTCTGACATGAAGTTGACATATGCGTTCCCTCAAAGTGACATAAGGTTTGTCTCTCAGATGCCTACAGATCGGGAGATATTTGCCTTTAAAAATTGACTTTCAAATAATCTCTAAAAATTTAAATGTCTCTATCCTCCAAACCCTTGGACATACATTGACGTGACTATGACATGAAGTTGACATATACGTTCCCTCAAAGTGACATAAGGTTTGTCTCTCAGATGCCTACAGATCGGGAGATATTTGCCTTTTAAGAATTGACTTTCGAATAATCTCGAAAAATTAAAATCTCTCTATCGTCCAAACCCTTGGACATACATTGACGAGATTCTGACATGTAGTTGATATATACGTTCCCTCAAAGTGACATAAGGCTTGTCTCTCAGATGCCTACAGATCGGGAGATATTTGCCTTTTAAAAATTGACTAAAGAATAATCTCGAAAAATTAAAATATCTCTATCCTCCAAACCCTTGAACATACGTTGACGTGACTCTGACAGGACATTTACATATACGTTCCCTCAAAGTGACATAAGTTTTGTCTCTAAGATTCCTACAGATCGGGAGATATTAGCCTTTTAAAAATTGACTTTAGAATAATCTCTAAAAATTTAAATGTCTCTATCCTCCAAACCCTTGGACATACATTGACGTGACTCTGACAGGAAGTTGACATATACGTTCCCTCAAAGTGACATAAGATTTGTCTCTCAGATTCCTACAGATCGGGAGATATTTGCCTTTTAAAAATTGACTTTCGAATAATCTCGAAAAATTAAAATGTCTCTTTCCTCCAAACCCTTCGACATACATTAACGTGACTATGACATGAAGTTGACATATACGTTCCCTCAAAGTGACATAAGTTCTGTCTCTCAGATTAATACAGATCGGGAGATATTTGCCTTTTCAAAAATTGACTTTCGAATAATCTCGAAAATTAAAATGTCTCTTTCCTCCAAACCCTTGGACATGCATTGACGAGACTCTGACATGAAGTTGACATATGCGTTCCCTCAAAGTGACATAAGGTTTGTCTCTCAGATGCCTATAGATCGGGAGATATTTGCCTTTTAAAAATTGACTTTCGAATAATCTCGAAAAATTTAAATGTCTCTATCGTCCAAAACCTTGGACACACATTGACGAGACTCTGACATGAAGTTGACATATGCGTTCCCTCAAAGTGACATAAGTTTTGTCTCTCAGATTCCTACAGATCGGGAAATATTTGCCTTTTAAAAATTGACTTTCGAATAATCTCGAAAAATTAAAATGTCTCTTTATTCCAAACCCTTGGACATACATTGACGAGACTCTGACATGAAGTTGACATATGCGTTCCCTCAAAGTGACTTAAGGTTTGTCTCTCAGATTCCTACAGATCGGGAGATATTTGCCTTCAAAAAATTGACTTTCAAATAATCTCTAAAATTTTTAAATGTCTCTATCCACCAAACCCTTGGACATACATTGACGTGATTATGACATGAAGTTGACATATACGTTCCCTCAAGGTGACATAAGTTTTGTCTCTCAGATTGATACAGATCGGGAGATATTTGTCTTTTAAAAATTGACTTTCGAAAAATCTCGATAAATGAAAATGTCTCTATCCTCCAAACCCTTGGACATACATTGACGTGACTGTGACAGGACATTTACATATACGTTCCCTCAAAGTGACATAAGTTTTGTCTCTCAGATTCCTTCAGATCGGGAGATATTTGCCTTTTAAAAATTGACTTTCGAATAATCTCTAAAAATTTAAATGTCTCTATCCTCCAAAACCCTTGGACATACATTGACGTGAATCTGACAGGAAGTTGACATATAAGTTCCCTCAAAGTAACATAAGTTTTGTCTCTCAGATTCCTACAGATCGGGAGATATTTGCCTTTAAAAATTGACTTTCGAATAATATCGAAAAATTTAAATGTCTCCATCGTCCAAAACCTTGGACATACATTGACGAGACTCTGACAAGAAGTTGACATATGCGTTCCCTCAAAGTGACGTAAGGTATGTCTCTCAGATGCCTACAGATCGGAAGATATTTGCCTTTTAAAAATTGACTTTCGAATAATCTCTAAAAATTTAAATGTCTCTATCCTCCAAACCCTTCGACATACATTGACGTGACTATGACAAGAAGTTGACATATACGTTCCCTCAAAGGGACATAAGTTTTGTCTCTCAGATTAATACAGATCGGGAGATATTTGCCTTTTCAAAAATTGACTTTCGAATAATCTCGAAAAATTAAAATGTCTCTATCCTCCAAACCCTTTGACATGCATTTACGAGACTCTGACATGAAGTTGACATATGCGTTCCCTCAAGGTGACATAAGGTTTGTCTCTCAGATGCCTATAGATCGGGAGATATTTGCCTTTTAAAAATTGACTTTCGAATAATCTCGAAAAATTAAAATGTCTCTATCGTCCAAAACCTTGGACATGCATTGACGAGACTCTGACATGAAGTTGACATATGCGTTCCCTCAAAGTGACATAAGGTTTGTCTCTCAGATGCCTACAGATCGGGAGATATTTGCCTTTTAAAAATTGACTTTCAAATAATCTCTAAAAATTTCAATGTCTCTATCCTCCAAACCCTTGGACATACATTGACGTGACTATGACATGAAGTTGACATATACGTTCCCTCAAAGTGACATAAGTTTTGTTTTTCAGATTAATACAGATCGGGAGATATTTGTCTTTTAAAAATTGACTTTCGAAAAATCTCGAAAAATGAAAATGTCTCTATCCTCCAAACCCTTGGACATACATTGACGTGACTCTGACAGGACATTTACATATACGTTCCCTCAAAGTGTCATAAGTTTTGTCTCTCAGATTCCTACAGATCGGGAGATATTTGCCTTTTAAAAATTGATTTTCGAATAATCTCTAAAAATTTAAATGTCTCTATCCTCCAAACCCTTGGACATACATTGACGTGACTCTGACAGGAAGTTGACATATATGTTCCCTCAAAGTGACATTAGTTTTGTCTCTCAGATTCCTACAGATCGGGAGATATTTGCCTTTTAATAATTCACTTTCGAATAATCTCGAAAAATTCAAATGTCTCTATCCTCCAAACCCTTGGACATACATTGACGAAACTCTGACATGAAGTTGACATATGCGTTCCCACAAAGTGGCATAAGGTTTGTCTCTCAGATGCCCACAGATCGGGAGATATTTGCCTTTTAATATTGACTTTCAAATAATCTCGAAAATTTAAATATCTCTATCGTCCAAACCCTTGGACATACATTGACGAGACTCTGACATTAAGTTGACATATGCGTTCCCTCAAAGTGACATAAGGTTTCTCTCAGATGCCTACAGATCGGGAGATATTTGCCTTTTAAAAATTGACTTTCGAATAATCTCTAAAAATTAAAATGTCTCTATCCTCCAAACCCTTGGACATACATTGACGTGACTCTGACAGGACATTTACATATACGTTCCCTCAAAGTGACAAAAGTTTTGTCTCTCAGATTCCTACAGATCGGGAGATATTTGCCTTTTAAAAATTGACTTTAGAATAATCTCTAAAAATTTAAATGTCTGTATCCTCCAAACCCTTGGACATACATTGACGTGACTCTGACAGGAAGTTGACATATACGTTCCCTCAAAGTGAGATAAGGTTTGTCTCTCAGATTCCTACAGATCGGGAGATATTTGCCTTTTAAAAATTGACTTTCGAATAATCTCGAAAAATTAAAATGTCTCTTTCCTCTAAACCCTTCGACATACATTGACGTGACTATGACATGAAGTTGACATATACGTTCCCTCAAAGTGACATAAGTTTTGTCTCTCAGATTAATACTGATCGGGAGATATTTGCCTTTTCAAAAATTGACTTTCGAATAATCTCGAAAAATTAAAATGTCTCTATCCTCCTAACCCTTGGACATGCATTGACGAGACTCTGACATGAAGTTGACATATGCGTTTCCTCAAAGTGACATAAGGTTTGTCTCTCAGATACCTATAGATCGGGAGATATTTGCCTTTTAAAAATTGACTTTCGAATAATCTCGAAAAATTTAAATGTCTCTATCGTCCAAAACCCTGGACATACATAGACGAGACTCTGACATGAAGTTGACATATACGTTCCCTCAAAGTGACATAATTTTTGTCTCTCAGATTCCTACAGATCGGGAGATATTTGCCTTTTAATAATTGACTTTCGAATAATCTCGAAAAATTAAAATGTCTCTTTCCTCCAAACCCTTCGACATACATTGACGTGACTATGACATGAAGTTGACATATACGTTCCCTCAAAGTGACATAAGTTTTGTCTCTCAGATTAATACTGATCGGGAGATATTTGCCTTTTCAAAAATTGACTTTCGAATAATCTCTAAAAATTTAAATGTCTCTATCCTCCAAACCCTTGGACATACATTGACGTGACTCTGACAGGAAGTTGACATATATGTTCCCTCAAAGTGACATTAGTTTTGTCTCTCAGATTCCTACAGATCGGGAGATATTTGCCTTTTAATAATTCACTTTCGAATAATCTCGAAAAATTAAAATGTCTCTATCCTCCAAACCCTTGGACATACATTGACGAGACTCTGACACGAAGTTGACATATGCGTTTCCACAAAGTGGCATAAGGTTTGTCTCTCAGATGCCTACAGATCGGGAGATATTTGTCTTTTAAAATTGACTTTCAAATAATCTCGAAAAATTAAAATGTCTCTATCGTCCAAACCCTTGGACATACATTCACGAGACTCTGACATGAAGTTGACATACGCGTTCCCTCAAAGTGACATTAGGTTTGTCTCTCAGATGCCTAAAGATCGGGAGATATTTGCCTTTTAAAAATTGACTTTCGAATAATCTCTATAAATTAAAATGTCTCTATAGTCCAAACCCTTGGACATACATTGACGAGATTCTGACTTGAAGTTGACATATACGTTCCCTCTAAGTGACATAAGTTTCGTCTCTCAGATTCCTACAAATCGGGAGATATTTGCCTTTTAAAAATTGACTTTCGAATAATATCTAAAAAATTAAATGTCTCTATCCTCCAAACCCTTGGACATACATTAACGTGACTGTGACAGGAGGTTGACATATAAGTTCCCTCAAAGTGACATAAGTTTTGTCTCTCAGTTTCCTACAGATCGGGAGATATTTGCCTTTTAAAAATTGACTTTCGAATAATATCGAAAAATTAAAATGTCTCTTTCCTCCAAACCCTTCGACATACATTGACGTGACTATGACATGAAGTTGACATATACGTTCCCTCAAAGTGACATAAGTTTTGTCTCTCAGATTAATACAGATCGGGAGATATTTGCCTTTTCAAAAATTGACTTTCGAATAATCTCGAAAAATTTAAATGTCTCTATCCTCCAAACCCTTGGACATGCATTGACGAGACTCTGACATGAAGTTGACATATGCGTTCCCTCAAAGTGACATAAGGTTTGTCTCTCAGATGCCTATAGATCGGGAGATATTTGCCTTTTAAAAATTGACTTTCGATTAATCTCGAATAATTAAAATGTCTCTATCGTCCAAAACCTTGGACATACATTGACGAGACTCTGACATGAAGTTGACATATGCGTTCCCTCAAAGTGACATAAGGTTTGTCTCTCAGTTGCCTACAGATCGGGAGATATTTGCCTTTTAAAAATTGACTTCCAAATAATCTCTAATAATTTAAATGTCTCTATCCTCCAATTCCTTGGACATACATTGACGTGCCTCTGACAGCAAGTTGACATATGCGTTCCCTCAAAGTGACATAAGTTTTGTCTCTCAGATTCCTACAGATCGGGAGATATTTGCCTTTTAAAAATTGACTTTCGAATAATCTCGAAAAATTAAAATGTCTCTATCCTCCAAACCCTTGAACATACATTGACGAGACTCTGACATGAAGTTGACATATGCGTTCCCTCAAAGTGACATAAGGTTTGTCTCTCAGATGCCTACAGATCGGGAGATATTTGCCTTTTAAAAATTGACTTTCGAATAATCTCTAAAAATTAAAATGTCTCTATCTCCAAACCCTTGGACATACATTGACGAGATTCTGACATGAAGTTGACATATACGTTCCCTCTAAGAGACATAAGTTTCGTCTCTCAGATTCCTACAGATCGGGAGATATTTGCCTTTTAAAAATTGACTTTCGAATAATCTCTAAAAATTTAAATGTCTCTATCCTCCAAACCCTTGGACATACATTGACGTGACTCTGACAGGACATTTACACATGCGTTCCCTCAAAGTGACATAAGGTTTATCTCTCAGATTCCTACAGATCGGGAGATATTTGCCTTTTAAAAATTGACATTCAAATAATCTCGAAAAATTTAAATGTCTCTATCCTCCAAACCCTTGGACATGCATTGACGAGACTCTGACATGAAGTTGACATATGCGTTCCCTCAAAGTGACATAAGGTTTGTCTCTCAGATGCCTATAGATCGGGAGATATTTGCCTTTTAAAAATTGACTTTCGATTAATCTCGAATAATTAAAATGTCTCTATCGTCCAAAACCTTGGACATACATTGACGAGACTCTGACATGAAGTTGACATATGCGTTCCCTCAAAGTGACATAAGGTTTGTCTCTCAGTTGCCTACAGATCGGGAGATATTTGCCTTTTAAAAATTGACTTCCAAATAATCTCTAATAATTTAAATGTCTCTATCCTCCAATTCCTTGGACATACATTGACGTGCCTCTGACAGCAAGTTGACATATGCGTTCCCTCAAAGTGACATAAGTTTTGTCTCTCAGATTCCTACAGATCGGGAGATATTTGCCTTTTAAAAATTGACTTTCGAATAATCTCGAAAAATTAAAATGTCTCTATCCTCCAAACCCTTGAACATACATTGACGAGACTCTGACATGAAGTTGACATATGCGTTCCCTCAAAGTGACATAAGGTTTGTCTCTCAGATGCCTACAGATCGGGAGATATTTGCCTTTTAAAAATTGACTTTCGAATAATCTCTAAAAATTAAAATGTCTCTATCTCCAAACCCTTGGACATACATTGACGAGATTCTGACATGAAGTTGACATATACGTTCCCTCTAAGAGACATAAGTTTCGTCTCTCAGATTCCTACAGATCGGGAGATATTTGCCTTTTAAAAATTGACTTTCGAATAATCTCTAAAAATTTAAATGTCTCTATCCTCCAAACCCTTGGACATACATTGACGTGACTCTGACAGGACATTTACACATGCGTTCCCTCAAAGTGACATAAGGTTTATCTCTCAGATTCCTACAGATCGGGAGATATTTGCCTTTTAAAAATTGACATTCAAATAATCTCGAAAAATTTAAATGTCTCTATCCTCCAAACCCTTGGACATGCATTGACGAGACTCCGACATGAAGTTGACATATGCGTTCCCTCAAAGTGACATAAGGTTTGTCTGTCAGATGCCTATAGATCGGGAGATATTTGCCTTTTAAAAATTGACTTTCGATTAATCTCGAATATTTAAAATGTCTCTATCGTCCAAAACCTTGGACATACATTGACGAGACTCTGACATGAAGTTGACATATGCGTTCCCTCAAAGTGACATAAGGTTTGTCTCTCAGTTGCCTACAGATCGAGAGATATTTGCCTTTTAAAAATTGACTTCCAAATAATCTCTAAAAATTTAAATGTCTCTATCCTCCAATTCCTTGGACATACTTTGACGTGCCTCTGACAGCAAGTTGACATATGCGTTCCCTCAAAGTGACATAAGTTTTGTCTCTCAGATTCCTACAGATCGGGAGATATTTGCCTTTTAAAAATTGACTTTCGAATAATCTCGAAAAATTAAAATGTCTCTATCCTCCAAACCCTTGAACATACATTGACGAGACTCTGACATGAAGTTGACATATGCGATCCCTCAAAGTGACATAAGGTTTGTCTCTTAGATGCCTACAGATCGGGAGATATTTGCCTTTTAAAAATTGACTTTCGAATAATCTCTAAAAATTAAAATGTCTCTATCTTCCAAACCCTTGGACATACATTGACGAGATTCTGACATGAAGTTGACATATACGTTCCCTCTAAGAGACATAAGTTTTGTCTCTCAGATTCCTACAGATCGGGAGATATTTGCCTTTTAAAAATTGACTTTCGAATAATCTCGAAAAATTTAAATGTCTCTATCCTCCAAACCCTTGGACATGCATTGAAGGAGACTCCGACATGAAGTTGACATATGCGTTCCCTCAAGGTGACATAAGGTTTGTCTCTCAGATGCCTATAGATCGGGAGATATTTGAGTTTTAAAAATTGACTTTCGAATAATCTCGAAAAATTAAAATGTCTCTATCGTCCAAAACCTTGGACATACATTGACGAGACTCCGACATGAAGTTGACATATGCGTTCCCTCAAGGTGACATAAGGTTTGTCTCTCAGATGCCTATAGATCGGGAGATATTTGAGTTTTAAAAATTGACTTTCGAATAATCTCGAAAAATTAAAATGTCTCTATCGTCCAAAACCTTGGACATACATTGACGAGACTCTGACATGAAGTTGACATATGCGTTCCCTCAAAGTGACATAAGGTTTGTCTCTCAGATTCCTACAGATCGGGAGATATTTGCCTTCAAAAAATTGACTTTCAAATAATCTCTAAAAATTTTAAATGTCTCTATCCACCAAACCCTTGGACATACATTGACGTGATTATGACATGAAGTTGACATATACGTTCCCTCAAGGTGACATAAGTTTTGTATCTCAGATGCCTGCAGATCGGGAGATATTTGTCTTTTAAAAATTGACTTTCGAAAAATCTCGAAAAATGAAAATGCCTCTATCCTCCAAACCCTTGGACATACATTGACGTGACTCTGACAGGACATTTACATATACGTTCCCTCAAAGTGACATAAGTTTTGTCTCTCAGATTCCTACAGATCGGGAGATATTTGCCTTTTAAAAATTGACTTTCGAATAATCTCTAAAAATTTAAATGTCTCTATCCTCCAAACCCTTGGACATATATTGACGTGAATCTGACAGGAAGTTGACATATAAGTTCCCTCAAAGTGACATAAGTTTTGTCTCTCAGATTCCTACAGATCGGGAGATATTTGCCTTTAAAAATTGACTTTCGAATAATATCGAAAAATTTAAATGTCTCCATCGTCCAAAACCTTGGACATACATTGACGAGACTCTGATAAGAAGTTGACATATGCGTTCCCTCAAAGTGACATAAGGTTTGTCTCTCAGATGCCTACAGATCGGGAGATATTTGCCTTTTAAAAATTGACTTTCAAATAATCTCTAAAAATTTAAATGTCTCTATCCTCCAAACCCTTGGACATACATTGACGTGACTATGACATGAAGTTGACATATACGTTCCCTCAAAGTGACATAAGTTATGTCTCTCAGATTAATACAGATCGGGAGATATTTGTCTTTAAAAATTGACTTTCGAAAAATCTCGAAAAATGAAAATGTCTCTATCCTCCAAACCCTTGGACATACATTGACGTGTCTCAGACAGGACATTTACATATACGTTCCCTCAAAGTGACATAAGTTTTGTCTCTAAGATTCCTACAAATCGGGAGATATTTGCCTTTCAAAAATTGACTTTCGAATAATCTCTAAAAATTTAAATGTCTCTATCCTCCAAACCCTTGGACATACATTGACGTGACTCTGACAGGAAGTTGACATATATGTTCCCTCAAAGTGACATTAGTTTTGTCTCTCAGATTCCTACAGATCGGGAGATATTTGCCTTTTAATAATTCACTTTCGAATAATCTCGAAAAATTAAAATGTCTCTATCCTCCAAACCCTTGGACATACATTGACGAGACTCTGACACGAAGTTGACATATGCGTTTCCACAAAGTGGCATAAGGTTTGTCTCTCAGATGCCTACAGATCGGGAGATATTTGTCTTTTAAAAATTGACTTTCAAATAATCTCGAAAAATTAAAATGTCTCTATCGTCCAAACCCTTGGACATACATTCACGAGACTCTGACATGAAGTTGACATACGCGTTCCCTCAAAGTGACATTAGGTTTGTCTCTCAGATGCCTAAAGATCGGGAGATATTTGCCTTTTAAAAATTGACTTTCGAATAATCTCTAAAAATTAAAATGTCTCTATAGTCCAAACCCTTGGACATACATTGACGAGATTCTGATCTGAAGTTGACATATACGTTCCCTCTAAGTGACATAAGTTTCGTTACTCAGATTCCTACAAATCGGGAGATATTTGCCTTTTAAAAATTGACTTTCGAATAATATCTAAAAAATTAAATGTCTCTATCCTCCAAACCCTTGGACATACATTGACGTGACTGTGACAGGAAGTTGACATATAAGTTCCCTCAAAGTGACATAAGTTTTGTTTCTCAGATTCCTACAGATCGGGAGATATTTGCCTTTTAAAAATTGACTTTCGAATAATATCGAAAAATTAAAATGTCTCTTTCCTCCAAACCCTTCGACATACATTGACGTGACTATGACATGAAGTTGACATATACGTTCCCTCAAAGTGACATAAGTTTTGTCTCTCAGATTAATACAGATCGGGAGATATTTGCCTTTTCAAAAATTGACTTTCGAATAATCTCGAAAAATTTAAATGTCTCTATCCTCCAAACCCTTGGACATGCATTGACGAGACTCTGACATGAAGTTGACATATGCGTTCCCTCAAAGTGACATAAGGTTTGTCTCTCAGATGCCTATAGATCGGGAGATATTTGCCTTTTAAAAATTGACTTTCGATTAATCTCGAATAATTAAAATGTCTCTATCGTCCAAAACCTTGGACATACATTGACGAGACTCTGACATGAAGTTGACATATGCGTTCCCTCAAAGTGACATAAGGTTTGTCTCTCAGTTGCCTACAGATCGGGAGATATTTGCCTTTTAAAAATTGACTTCCAAATAATCTCTAAAAATTTAAATGTCTCTATCCTCCAATTCCTTGGACATACATTGACGTGCCTCTGACAGCAAGTTGACTTATGCGTTCCCTCAAAGTGACATAAGTTTTGTCTCTCAGATTCCTACAGATCGGGAGATATTTGCCTTTTAAAAATTGACTTTCGAATAATCTCGAAAAATTAAAATGTCTCTATCTTCCAAACCCTTGGACATACATTGACGAGATTCTGACATGAAGTTGACATATACGTTCCCTCTAAGAGACATAAGTTTCGTCTCTCAGATTCCTACAGATCGGGAGATATTTGCCTTTTAAAAATTGACTTTCGAATAATCTCTAAAAATTTAAATGTCTCTATCCTCCAAACCCTTGGACATACATTGACGTGACTCTGACAGGACATTTACACATGCGTTCCCTCAAAGTGACATAAGGTTTGTCTCTCAGATTCCTACAGATCGGGAGATATTTGCCTTTTAAAAATAGACATTCAAATAATCTCGAAAAATTTAAATGTCTCTATCCTCCAAACCCTTGGACATGCATTGACGAGACTCCGACATGAAGTTGACATATGCGTTCCCTCAAGGTGACATAAGGTTTGTCTCTCAGATGCCTATAGATCGGGAGATATTTGAGTTTTAAAAATTGACTTTCGAATAATCTCGAAAAATTAAAATGTCTCTACCGTCCAAAACCTTGGACATACATTGTCGAGACTCTGACATGAAGTTGACATATGCGTTCCCTCAAAGTGACATAAGGTTTGTCTCTCAGATGCCTACAGATCGGGAGATATTTGCCTTTAAAAATTGACTTTCAAATAATCTCTAAAAATTTAAATGTCTCTATCCTCCAAACCCTTGGACATACATTGACGTGACTATGACATGAAGTTGACATATACGTTCCCTCAAAGTGACATAAGGTTTGTCTCTCAGATGCCTACAGATCGGGAGATATTTGCCTTTTAAGAATTGACTTTCGAATAATCTCGAAAAATTAAAATCTCTCTATCGTCCAAACCCTTGGACATACATTGACGAGATTCTGACATGTAGTTGATATATACGTTCCCTCAAAGTGACATAAGGCTTGTCTCTCAGATGCCTACAGATCGGGAGATATTTGCCTTTTAAAAATTGACTAAAGAATAATCTCGAAAAATTAAAATATCTCTATCCTCCAAACCCTTGAACATACGTTGACGTGACTCTGACAGGACATTTACATATACGTTCCCTCAAAGTGACATAAGTTTTGTCTCTAAGATTCCTACAGATCGGGAGATATTAGCCTTTTAAAAATTGACTTTAGAATAATCTCTAAAAATTTAAATGTCTCTATCCTCCAAACCCTTGGACATACATTGACGTGACTCTGACAGGAAGTTGACATATACGTTCCCTCAAAGTGACATAAGATTTGTCTCTCAGATTCCTACAGATCGGGAGATATTTGCCTTTTAAAAATTGACTTTCGAATAATCTCGAAAAATTAAAATGTCTCTTTCCTCCAAACCCTTCGACATACATTAACGTGACTATGACATGAAGTTGACATATACGTTCCCTCAAAGTGACATAAGTTCTGTCTCTCAGATTAATACAGATCGGGAGATATTTGCCTTTTCAAAAATTGACTTTCGAATAATCTCGAAAATTAAAATGTCTCTTTCCTCCAAACCCTTGGACATGCATTGACGAGACTCTGACATGAAGTTGACATATGCGTTCCCTCAAAGTGACATAAGGTTTGTCTCTCAGATGCCTATAGATCGGGAGATATTTGCCTTTTAAAAATTGACTTTCGAATAATCTCGAAAAATTTAAATGTCTCTATCGTCCAAAACCTTGGACACACATTGACGAGACTCTGACATGAAGTTGACATATGCGTTCCCTCAAAGTGACATAAGTTTTGTCTCTCAGATTCCTACAGATCGGGAAATATTTGCCTTTTAAAAATTGACTTTCGAATAATCTCGAAAAATTAAAATGTCTCTTTATTCCAAACCCTTGGACATACATTGACGAGACTCTGACATGAAGTTGACATATGCGTTCCCTCAAAGTGACTTAAGGTTTGTCTCTCAGATTCCTACAGATCGGGAGATATTTGCCTTCAAAAAATTGACTTTCAAATAATCTCTAAAAATTTTAAATGTCTCTATCCACCAAACCCTTGGACATACATTGACGTGATTATGACATGAAGTTGACATATACGTTCCCTCAAGGTGACATAAGTTTTGTCTCTCAGATTGATACAGATCGGGAGATATTTGTCTTTTAAAAATTGACTTTCGAAAAATCTCGATAAATGAAAATGTCTCTATCCTCCAAACCCTTGGACATACATTGACGTGACTGTGACAGGACATTTACATATACGTTCCCTCAAAGTGACATAAGTTTTGTCTCTCAGATTCCTTCAGATCGGGAGATATTTGCCTTTTAAAAATTGACTTTCGAATAATCTCTAAAAATTTAAATGTCTCTATCCTCCAAAACCCTTGGACATACATTGACGTGAATCTGACAGGAAGTTGACATATAAGTTCCCTCAAAGTAACATAAGTTTTGTCTCTCAGATTCCTACAGATCGGGAGATATTTGCCTTTAAAAATTGACTTTCGAATAATATCGAAAAATTTAAATGTCTCCATCGTCCAAAACCTTGGACATACATTGACGAGACTCTGACAAGAAGTTGACATATGCGTTCCCTCAAAGTGACGTAAGGTATGTCTCTCAGATGCCTACAGATCGGAAGATATTTGCCTTTTAAAAATTGACTTTCGAATAATCTCTAAAAATTTAAATGTCTCTATCCTCCAAACCCTTCGACATACATTGACGTGACTATGACAAGAAGTTGACATATACGTTCCCTCAAAGGGACATAAGTTTTGTCTCTCAGATTAATACAGATCGGGAGATATTTGCCTTTTCAAAAATTGACTTTCGAATAATCTCGAAAAATTAAAATGTCTCTATCCTCCAAACCCTTTGACATGCATTTACGAGACTCTGACATGAAGTTGACATATGCGTTCCCTCAAGGTGACATAAGGTTTGTCTCTCAGATGCCTATAGATCGGGAGATATTTGCCTTTTAAAAATTGACTTTCGAATAATCTCGAAAAATTAAAATGTCTCTATCGTCCAAAACCTTGGACATGCATTGACGAGACTCTGACATGAAGTTGACATATGCGTTCCCTCAAAGTGACATAAGGTTTGTCTCTCAGATGCCTACAGATCGGGAGATATTTGCCTTTTAAAAATTGACTTTCAAATAATCTCTAAAAATTTCAATGTCTCTATCCTCCAAACCCTTGGACATACATTGACGTGACTATGACATGAAGTTGACATATACGTTCCCTCAAAGTGACATAAGTTTTGTTTTTCAGATTAATACAGATCGGGAGATATTTGTCTTTTAAAAATTGACTTTCGAAAAATCTCGAAAAATGAAAATGTCTCTATCCTCCAAACCCTTGGACATACATTGACGTGACTCTGACAGGACATTTACATATACGTTCCCTCAAAGTGTCATAAGTTTTGTCTCTCAGATTCCTACAGATCGGGAGATATTTGCCTTTTAAAAATTGATTTTCGAATAATCTCTAAAAATTTAAATGTCTCTATCCTCCAAACCCTTGGACATACATTGACGTGACTCTGACAGGAAGTTGACATATATGTTCCCTCAAAGTGACATTAGTTTTGTCTCTCAGATTCCTACAGATCGGGAGATATTTGCCTTTTAATAATTCACTTTCGAATAATCTCGAAAAATTCAAATGTCTCTATCCTCCAAACCCTTGGACATACATTGACGAAACTCTGACATGAAGTTGACATATGCGTTCCCACAAAGTGGCATAAGGTTTGTCTCTCAGATGCCCACAGATCGGGAGATATTTGCCTTTTAATATTGACTTTCAAATAATCTCGAAAATTTAAATATCTCTATCGTCCAAACCCTTGGACATACATTGACGAGACTCTGACATTAAGTTGACATATGCGTTCCCTCAAAGTGACATAAGGTTTCTCTCAGATGCCTACAGATCGGGAGATATTTGCCTTTTAAAAATTGACTTTCGAATAATCTCTAAAAATTAAAATGTCTCTATCCTCCAAACCCTTGGACATACATTGACGTGACTCTGACAGGACATTTACATATACGTTCCCTCAAAGTGACAAAAGTTTTGTCTCTCAGATTCCTACAGATCGGGAGATATTTGCCTTTTAAAAATTGACTTTAGAATAATCTCTAAAAATTTAAATGTCTGTATCCTCCAAACCCTTGGACATACATTGACGTGACTCTGACAGGAAGTTGACATATACGTTCCCTCAAAGTGACATAAGGTTTGTCTCTCAGATTCCTACAGATCGGGAGATATTTGCCTTTTAAAAATTGACTTTCGAATAATCTCGAAAAATTAAAATGTCTCTTTCCTCTAAACCCTTCGACATACATTGACGTGACTATGACATGAAGTTGACATATACGTTCCCTCAAAGTGACATAAGTTTTGTCTCTCAGATTAATACTGATCGGGAGATATTTGCCTTTTCAAAAATTGACTTTCGAATAATCTCGAAAAATTAAAATGTCTCTATCCTCCTAACCCTTGGACATGCATTGACGAGACTCTGACATGAAGTTGACATATGCGTTTCCTCAAAGTGACATAAGGTTTGTCTCTCAGATACCTATAGATCGGGAGATATTTGCCTTTTAAAAATTGACTTTCGAATAATCTCGAAAAATTTAAATGTCTCTATCGTCCAAAACCCTGGACATACATAGACGAGACTCTGACATGAAGTTGACATATACGTTCCCTCAAAGTGACATAATTTTTGTCTCTCAGATTCCTACAGATCGGGAGATATTTGCCTTTTAATAATTGACTTTCGAATAATCTCGAAAAATTAAAATGTCTCTTTCCTCCAAACCCTTCGACATACATTGACGTGACTATGACAAGAAGTTGACATATACGTTCCCTCAAAGTGACATTAGTTTTGTCTCTCAGATTAATACAGATCGGGAGATATTTGCCTTTTCAATAATTGGCTTTCGAATAATCTCGAAAAATTAAAATGTCTCTATCCTCCAAACCCTTGGACATGCAATGACGAGACTCTGACATGAAGTTGACATATGCGTTTCCTCAAAGTGACATAAGGTTTGTCTCTCAGATACCTATAGATCGGGAGATATTTGCCTTTTAAAAATTGACTTTCGAATAATCTCGAAAAATTTAAATGTCTCTATCGTCCAAAACCCTTGACATACATAGACGAGACTCTGACATGAAGTTGACATATACGTTCCCTCAAAGTGACATAAGTTTTGTCTCTCAGATTCCTACAGATCGGGAGATATTTGCCTTTTAAAAATTGACTTTCGAATAATCTCGAAAAATTAAAATGTCTCTATCCTCCAAACCCTTGGACATGCAATGACGAGACTCTGACATGAAGTTGACATATGCGTTCCCTCAAAGTGACATTAGTTTTGTCTCTCAGATTAATACAGATCGGGAGATATTTGCCTTTTCAATAATTGACTTTCGAATAATCTCGAAAAATTAAAATGTCTCTATCCTCCAAACCCTTGGACATGCATTGACGAGACTCTGACATGAAGTTGACATATGCGTTCCCTCAAGGTGACATAAGGTTTGTCTCTCAGATGCCTATAGATCGGGAGATATTTGCCTTTTAAAAATTGACTTTTGAATAATCTCGAAAAATTAAAATGTCTCTATCGTCCAAAACCTTCGACATACATTGACGAGACTCTGACATGAAGTTGACATACGCGTTCCCTCAAAGTGACATAAGGTTTGTCTCTCAGATGCCTACAGATCGGGAGATATTTGAATTTTAAAAATTGACTTTCAAATAATCTCTAAAAATTTAAATGTCTCTATCCTCCAAACCCTTGGACATACATTGACGTGACTATGACATGAAGTTGACATATACGTTCCCTCAAAGTGACATAAGTTTTGTCTCTCAGATTAATACAGATCGGGAGATATTTGTCTTTTAAAAATTGACTTTCGAAAAATCTCGCAAAATGAAAATGTCTCTATCCTCCAAACCCTTGGACATACATTGACGTGACTCTGACAGGACATTTACATATACGTTCCCTCAAAGTGACATAAGTTTCGTCTCTCAGATTCCTACAGATCGGGAGATATTTGCCTTTTAAAAATTGACTTTCGAATAATCTCGAAAAATTAAAATGTCTCTTTCCTCCAAATCCTTCGACATACATTGTCGTGACTATGACAAGAAGTTGACATATACTTTCCCTCAAAGTGACATTATTTTTGTCTCTCAGATTAATACAGATCGGGAGATATTTGCCTTTTCAAAAATTGACTTTCGAATAATCTCGAAAAATTAAAACGTCTCTATCCTCCAAACCCTTGGACATGCATTGACGAGACTCTGACATGAAGTATACATATGCGTTCCCTCAAAGTGACATAAGGTTTGTCTGTCAGATGCCTATAGATCGGGAGATATTTGCCTTTTAAAAATTGACTTTCGAATAATCTCGAAAAATTAAAATGTCTCTATCGTCAAAAACTTTGTACATACATTGACGTGCCTCTGACAGCAAGTTGACATATACGTTCCATCAAAGTGACATAAGATTTGTCTCTCAGATTCCTACAGATCGGGAGATATTTGCCTTTTAAAAATTGACTTTCGAATAATCTCGAAAAATTAAAATATCTCTATCGTCCAAACCGTTGGACATATATTGACGAGATTCTGACATGTAGTTGACATAAACGTTCCCTCAAAGTGACATAAGGTTTGTCTCTCAGATGCCTACAGATCGGGTGATATTTGCCTTTTAAAAATTGACTTTCGAATAATCTCGAAAAATTAAAATGTCTCTATCCTCCAAACATTTGAACATACATTGACGAGACTCTGACATGAAGTTGACATATGCGTTCCCTCAAAGTGACATAAGGTTTGTCTCTCAGATGCCTACAGATCGGGAGATATTTGCCTTTTAAAAATTGACTTTCGAATAATCTCGAAAAATTAAAATATCTCTATCGTCCAAACCCTTCGACATACATTGACGAGATTCTGACATGTAGTTGACATATACGTTCCCTCAAAGTGACATAAGTTTTTTCTCTCAGATTCCTACAGATCGGGAGATATTTGCCTTTTAAAAATTGACTTTCGAATAATCTCTAAAAATTTAAATGTCTCTATCCTCCAAACCCTTCGACATACATTGACGTGACTCTGACAGGAAGTTGACATATGCGTTCCCTAAAAGTGACATAAGGTTTGTCTCTCAGATGCCTACAGATCGGGAGATATTTTCCTTTTAAAAATTGACTTTAAAATAATCTCTAAAAATTTAAATGTCTCTATTCTCCAAACCCTGGGACATACATTGACGTGACTCTGACAGGAAGTTGACATATATGTTCCCTCCAAGTGACATTAGTTTTGTCTCTCAGATTCCTACAGATCAGGAGATATTTGCCTTTAAATAATTCACTTTCGAATAATCTCGAAAAATTAAAATGTCTCTATTCTCCAAACCCTTTGACATACATTGACGAGACTCTGACATGAAGTTGACATATGCGTTCCCACAAAGTGGCATAAGGTTTGTCTCTCAGATGCCTACAGATCGGGAGATATTTGCATTTTAAAAATTGACTTTCAAATAATCTCGAAGAATTAAAATGTCTCTATCGTCCAAACCCTTGGACATACATTGACGAGACTCTGACACGAAGTTGACATATGCGTTCCCTCAAAGTGACATAAGGTTTGTCTCTCAGATGCCTACAGATCGGGAGATATTTGCCTTTTAAAAATTGACTTTCAAATAATCTCGAAAAATTGAAATGTGTCTATCGTCCAAACCCTTGGACATACATTGACGAGATTCTGACATGAAGTTGACATATGCGTTCCCTCAAAGTGACATAAGGTTTGTCTCTCAGATTCCTACAGATCGGGAGATATTTGCCTTTTAAAAATTGACTTTCACATAATCTCTAGAAATTTAAATGTCTCTATCCTCCAAACCCTTGGACATACATTGACGTGCCTCTGACGGCAAGTTGACATATACGTTCCCTCAAAGTGACATAAGTTTTGTCTCTCAGATTCCTATAGATCGGGAGATATTTGCCTTTTAAAATTTGACTTTCGAATAATCTCGAAAAATTAAAATGTCTCTATCCTCCAAACCCTTGAACATACATTGACGAGACTCTGACATGAAGTTGACATATGGGTTCCCTCAAAGTGACATAAGGTTTGTCTCTCAGATGCCTACAGATCGGGAGATATTTGCCTTTTAAAAATTGACTTTCGAATAATCTCGAAAAATTTAAATATCTCTATCGTCCAAACCCTTGGACATACATTGACGAGATTCTGACATGAAGTTAACATATACTTTCCCTCAAAGTGACATAAGTTTTGTCTCTCAGATTCCTACAGATCGGGAGATATTTGCCTTTTAAAAATTGACTTTCGAACAATCTCTAAAAATTTAAATGTCTCTATCCTCCAAACCCTTGGACATACATTGACGTGACTCTGACAGGAAGTTGACATATACGTTCCCTCAATGTGACATAATTTTTGTCTCTCAGATTCCTACAGATCGGGAGATATTTGCCTTTTAATAATTGATTTTCGAATAATCTCGAAAAATTAAAATGTCTCTTTCCTCCAAACACTTCGACATACATTAACGTGACTATGACAAGAAGTTGACATATACGTTCCCTCAAAGTGACATAAGTTTTGTATCTCAGATTAATACAGATCGGGAGATATTTGCCTTTTCAAAAATTGACTTTCGAATAATCTCGAAAAATTAAAATGTCTCTATCCTCCAAACCCTTGGACATGCATTGACGAGACTCTGACATGAAGGTGACATATGCGTTCCCTCAAGGTGACATAAGGTTTGTCTCTCAGATGCCTATAGATCGGCAGATATTTGCCTTTTAAAAATTAACTTTAGAATAATCTCGAAAAATTAAAATGTCTCTATCGTCCAAAACCTTGGACATACATTGACGAGACTCTGACATGAAGGTGACATATGCGTTCCCTCTAAGTGACAAAAGTTTCGTCTCTCAGATTCCTACAGATCGGGAGATATTTGCCTTTAAATATTGACCTTCGAATAATCTCTAAAAATTTAAATGTCTCTATCTTCCAAACCCTTGGACATACATTGACGTGACTCTGACAGGACATTTACATATACGTTCCCTCAAAGTGACATAAGTTTTGTCTCTCAGATTCCTACAGATCGGGAGATATTTGCCTTTTAAAAATTGACTTTCGAATAATCTCTAAAAATTTAAATGTCTCTATCCTCCAAACCCTTGGACATACATTGACGTGACTCTGACTGGAAGTTGACATACATGTTCCCTCAAAGTGGCATTAGTTTTGTCTCTCAGATTCCTACAGATCGGGAGATATTTGCCATTTAATAATTCACTTCGAATATTCTCGAAAAATTAAAATGTCTCTATCCTCCAAACCCTTGGACATACATTGACGAGACTCTGACATGAAGTTGACATATGCGTTCCCACACAGTGGCATAAGGGTTGTCTCTCAGATGCCTACAGATCGGGAGATATTTGTTTTTTAAAAATTGACTTTCAAATAATCACGAATAATTAAAATGTCTCTATCGTCCAAACCCTTGGACATACTTGACGAGACTCTGACATGAAGTTGACATATGCGTTCCCTCAAAGTGACATAAGGTTTGTCTCTCAGATGCCTACAGATCGGGAGATATTTTCCTTTTAAAAATTGACTTTCGATAATCTCGAAAAATTAAAATATCTCTATCGTCCAAACCCTTGGACATGCATCGACGAGACTCTGACATGAAGTTGACATATGCGTTCCCTCAAGGTGACGTAAGGTTTGTCTCTCAGATGCCTATAGATCGGGAGATATTTGCCTTTTAAAAATTGACTTTCGAATAATCTCGAAAAATTAAAATGTCTCTATCGTCCAAAACCTTGGACATACATTGACGAGACTGTGACATGAAGTTGACAGATGCGTTCCCTCAAAGTGACCTGAGGTTTTGTCTCTCAGATGCATACAGTTCGGGAGATATTTGCCTTTTAAAAACTGACTTTCAAATAATCTCTAAAAATTTAAATGTCACTATCCTCCAAACCCTTGGACATACATTGACGAGATTATGACATGAAGTTGACATATACGTTCCCTCTAAGTGGCATAAGTTTCTTCTCTCAGATTAGTACAGATCGGGAGATATTTGCCTTTTAAAAATTGACTTTCGAATAATCTCTAAAAATTTAAATGTCTCTATCCTCCAAACCCATGGACATACATTGACGTGACTCTGACAGGAAGTTGACATATATGTTCCCTCAAAGTGACATTAGTTTTGTCTCTCAGATTCCTACAGATCGGGAGACATTTGCCTTTTAATAATTCACTTTCGAATAATCTCGAAAAATTAAAATGTCTCTATTCTCCAAACCCTTGGACATACATTGACGAGACTCTGACATGAAGTTGACATATGCGTTCCCTCAAAGTGACATAAGGTTTGTCTCTCAGATGGCTACAGATCGGGAGATATTTACCTTTTAAAAATTGACTTTCGAATAATCTCGAAAAATTAAAATATCTCTATCGAACAAAAAACCCTTCGACATACATTGACGAGATTCTGACATGTAGTTGACATATACGTTCCCTCAAAGTGACATAAGTTTTTTCTCTCAGATTCCTACAGATCGGGAGATATTTGCCTTTTAAAAATTGACTTTCGAATAATCTCTAAAAATTTAAATGTCTCTATCCTCCAAACCCTTGGACATACATTGACGTGACTCTGACAGGAAGTTGACATATGCGTTCCCTCAAAGTGACATAAGGTTTGTCACTCAGATGCCTACAGATCGGGAGATATTTTCCTTTTAAAAATTGACTTTCAAATAATCTCTAAAAATTTAAATGTCTCTATCCTCCAAACCCTTGGACATACATTGACGTGCCTCTGACAGCAAGTTGACATATATGTTCCCTCAAAGCGACATAAGTTTTGTCTCTCAGAATCCTATAGATCGGGAGATATTTGCCTTTAAAATTTGACTTTCGAATAATCTCGAAAAATTAAAATGTCTCTATTCTCCAAACCCTTTGACATACATTGACGAGACTCTGACATGAAGTTGACATATGCGTTCCCACAAAGTGGCATAAGGTTTGTCTCTCAGATGCCTACAGATCGGGAGATATTAGCATTTTAAAAATTGACTTTCAAATAATCTCGAAAAATTAAAATGTCTCTATCGTCCAAACCCTTGGACATTCATTGACGCGACTCTGACACGAAGTTGACATATGCGTTCCCTCAAAGTGACATAAGGTTTGTCTCTCAGATGCCTACAGATCGGGAGATATTTGCCTTTTAAAAATTGACTTTCAAATAATCTCGAAAAATTGAAATGTGTCTATCGTCCAAACCCTTGGACATACATTGACGAGATTCTGACATGAAGTTGACATATGCGTTCCCTCAAAGTGACATAAGGTTTGTCTCTCAGATTCCTACAGATCGGGAGATATTTGCCTTTTAAAAATTGACTTTCAAATAATCTCTAGAAATTTAAATGTCTCTATCCTCCAAACCCTTGGACATACATTGACGTGCCTCTGACAGCAAGTTGACATATACGTTCCCTCAAAGTGACATAAGTTTTGTCTCTCAGAATCCTATAGATCGGGAGATATTTGCCTTTTAAAAATTGACTTTCGAATAATCTCGAAAAATTAAAATGTCTCTATCCTCCAAACCCTTTGACATACATTGACGTGACTGTGACAGGAAGTTGACATATAAGTTGCCTCAAAGTGACATAAGTTTTGTCTCTCAGATTCCTACAGATCGGGAGATATTTGCCTTTTAAAAATTGACTTTCGAATAATATCGAAAAATTAAAATGACTCTTTCCTCCAAACCCTTCGACATACATTGACATGACTATGACATGAAGTTGACATATACGTTCCCTCAAAGTGACATAAGTTTTGTCTCTCAGATTAATACAGATCGGGAGATATTTGCCTTTTCAAAAATTGACTTTCGAATAATCTCGAAAAATTAACATATCTCTATCGTTCAATCCCTTGGACATACATTGACGAGATTCTGACATGTAGTTGATATATACGTTCCCTCAAAGTGACATACCTTTTGTCTCTCAGATGCCTACAGATCGGGAGATATTTGCCTTTTAAAAATTGACTTTCAAATAGTCTCTAAAAATTTATGTCTCTATCCTCCAAACCCTTGGACATACATTGACGTGCCTCTGATAGCAAGGTGACATGTACGTTTCCTCACAGTGACATAAGTTTGTCTCTCAGATTCCTACAGATCGGGAGATATTTGCCTTTTAAAAATTGACTTTCGAATAATCTCGAAAAATTAAAATGTCTCTTTCCTCCAAACTCTTCGACATACATTGACGTGACTATGACAAGAAGTTGACTTATACGTTCCCTCAAAGTGACATAAGTTTTGTCTCTCAGATTCCTACAGATCGGGAGATATTTGCCTTTTAAAAATTGACTTTTGAATAATCTCGAAATATTAAAATGTCCCTATCCTCCAAACCCTTGAACATACATTGACGAGACTCTGACATGAAGTTGACATAAGCCTTCCCTCAAGGTGACATAAGTTTTGTCTCTCAGATGCCTACAGATCGGGAGATATTTGATTTTAAAAATTGACTTTCAAATAGTCTCTAAAAATTTATGTCTCTATCCTCCAAATCCTTGGACATACATTGACGTGCCTCTGATAGCAAGTTGACATATACGTTTCCTCACAGTGACATAAGTTTTGTCGCTCAGATTCCTACAGAACGGGAGATATTTGCATTTTAAAAATTGACTTTCGAATAATCTCGAAAAATTAAAATGTCTCTATCCTCCAAACCCTTGAACATACATTGACGAGACTCTGACATGAAGTTGACATATGCATTCCCTCAAAGTGACATAAGGTTTGTCTCTCAGATGCCTACAGATCGGGAGATATTTGCCTTTTAAAAATTGACTTTCGAATAATCTCGAAAAATTAAATTATCTCTATCGTCCAAACCCTTGGACATGCATTGACGAGATTCTGACATGTAGTTGACATATACGTTCCCTCAAAGTGACATAAGTTCTGTCTCTCAGATCCCTGCAGATCGGAAGATATTTGCCTTTTAAAAATTGACTTTCGAATAATCTCTAAAAATTTAAATGTCTCTATCCTCCAAACCCTTCGACATACATTGACGTGACTATGACAAGAAGTTGACATATACGTTCCCTCAAAGGGACATAAGTTTTGTCTCTCAGATTAATACAGATCGGGAGATATTTGCCTTTTCAAAAATTGACTTTCGAATAATCTCGAAAAATTAAAATGTCTCTATCCTCCAAACTTTTTGACATGCATTTACGAGACTCTGACATGAAGTTGACATATGCGTTCCCTCAAGGTGACATAAGGTTTGTCTCTCAGATTAATAGAGATCGGGAGATATTTGTCTTTTAAAAATTGACTTTCGAAAAATTTCGAAAAATGAAAATGTCTCTATCCTCCAAACCCTTGGACATACATTGACGTGACTCTGACAGGACATTTACATATACGTTCCCTCAAAGTGTCATAAGTTTTGTCTCTCAGATTCCTACAGATCGGGAGATATTTGCCTTTTAAAAATTGATTTTCGAATAATCTCTAAAAATTTAAATGTCTCTATCCTCCAAACCCTTGGACATACATTGACGTGACTCTGACAGGAAGTTGACATATATGTTCCCTCAAAGTGACATTAGTTTTGTCTCTCAGAAACCTACAGATCGGGAGATATTTGCCTTTTAATAATTCACTTTCGAATAATCTCGAAAATTTAAATATCTCTATCGTCCAAACCCTTGGACATACATTGACGAGACTCTGACATGAAGTTGACATATGCGTTCCCTCAAAGTGACATAAGGTTTCTCTCAGATGCCTACAGATCGGGAGATATTTGCCTTTTAATAATTGACTTTCGAATAATCTCTAAAAATTATAATGTCTCTATCCTCCAAACCCTTGTACATACATTGTCGTGACTCTGACAGGACATTTACATATACGTTCCCTCAAAGTGACATAAGTTTTGTCTCTCAGATTCCTACAGATCGGGAGATATTTGCCTTTTAAAAATTGACTTTAGAATAATCTCTAAAAATTTAAATGTCTGTATCCTCCAAACCCTTGGACATACATTGACTTGACTCTGACAGGAAGTTGACATATACGTTCCCTCAAAGTGACATAAGGTTTGTCTCTCAGATTCCTACAGATCGGGAGATATTTGCCTTTTAAAAATTGACTTTCGAATAATCTCGAAAAATTAAAATATCTCTATCGTCCAAACCGTTGGACATATATTGACGAGATTCTGACATGTAGTTGACATATACGTTCCCACAAAGTGACATAAGGTTTGTCTCTCAGATGCCTACAGATCGGGTGATATTTGCCTTTTAAAAATTGACTTTCGAATAATCTCGAAAAATTAAAATGTCTCTATCCTCCAAACATTTGAACATACATTGACGAGACTCTGACATGAAGTTGACATATGCGTTCCCTCAAAGTGACATAAGGTTTGTCTCTCAGATGCCTACAGATCGGGAGATATTTGCCTTTTAAAAATTGACTTTCGAATAATCTCGAAAAATTAAAATATCTCTATCGTCCAAACCCTTCGATATACATTGACGAGATTCTGACATGTAGTTGACATATACGTTCCCTCAAAGTGACATAAGTTTTTTCTCTCAGATTCCTACTGATCGGGAGATATATGCCTTTTAAAAATTGACTTTCTTATAATCTCTAAAAATTTAAATGTCTCTATCCTCCAAACCCTTGGACATACATTGACGTGACTCTGACAGGATGTTGACATATGCGTTCCCTCAAAGTGACATTAGTTTTGTCTTCAGATTCCTACAGATCAGGAGATATTTGCCTTTAAATAATTCACTTTCGAATAATCTCGAAAAATTAAAATGTCTCTATTCTCCAAACCCTTTGACATACATTGACGAGACTCTGACATGAAGTTGACATATACGTTCCCACAAAGTGGCATAAGGTTTGTCTCTCAGATGCCTACAGATCGGGAGATATTTGCATTTTAAAAATTGACATTCAAATAATCTCGAAAAATTAAAATGTCTCTATCGTCCAAACCCTTGGACATACATTGACGAGACTCTGACACGAAGTTGACATCTGCGTTCCCTCAAAGTGACATAAGGTTTGTCTCTCAGATGCCTACAGATCGGGAGATATTTGCCTTTTAAAAATTGACTTTCAAATAATCTCGAAAAATTTAAATGTGTCTATCGTCCAAACCCTTGGACATACATTGACGAGATTCTGACATGAAGTTGACATATGCGTTCCCTCAAAGTGACATAAGGTTTGTCTCTCAGATTCCTACAGATCGGGAGATATTTGCCTTTTAAAAATTGACTTTCAAATAATCTCTAGAAATTTAAATGTCTCTATCCTCCAAACCCTTGGACATACATTGACGTGCCTCTGACAGCATGTTGACATATACCCTCCCTCAAAGTGACATACGTTTTGTCTCTCAGATTCCTATAGATCGGGAGATATTTGATTTTTAAAATTTGACTTTCGAATAATCTCGAAAAATTAAAATGTCTCTATCCTCCAAACCCTTGAACATACATTGACGAGACTCTGACATGAAGTTGACATATGGGTTCCCTCAAAGTGACATAAGGTTTGTCTCTCAGATGCCTACAGATCGGGAGATATTTGCCTTTTAAAAATTGACTTTCGAATAATATCGAAAAATTAAAATATCTCTATCGTCCAAACCCTTGGACATACATTGACGAGATTCTGACATGAAGTTAACATATACGTTCCCTCAAAGTGACATAAGTTTTGTCTTTCAGATTCCTACAGATCGGGAGATATTTGCCTTTTAAAAATTGACTTACGAATAATCTCTAAAAATTTAAATGTCTCTATCCTCCAAACCCTTGGACATACATTGACGTGACTCTGACAGGAAGTTGACATATACGTTCCCTCAATGTGACATAAGTTTTGTCTCTCAGATTCCTACAGATCGGGAGATATTTGCCTTTTAAAAATTGACTTTCGAATAATCTCGAAAAATTAAAATGTCTCTTTCCTCCAAACACTTCGACATACATTAACGTGACTATGACAAGAAGTTGACATATACGTTCCCTCAAAGTGACATAAGTTTTGTCTCTCAGATTAATACAGATTGGGAGATATTTGCCTTTTCAAAAATTGACTTTCGAATAATCTCGAAAAATTAAAATGTCTCTATCCTCCAAACCCTTGGACATGCATTGACGAGACTCTGACATGAAGTTGACATATGCGTGCCCTCAAGGTGACATAAGGTTTGTCTCTCAGATGCCTATAGATCGGGAGATATTTGCCTTTTAAAAATTGACTTTCGAATAATCTCGAAAAATTAATATGTCTCTATCGTCCAAAACCTTGGACATACATTGACGAGACTCTGACATGAAGGTGACATATGCGTTCCCTCTATGTGACATAAGTTTCGTCTCTCAGATTCCTACAGATCGGGAGATATTTGCCTTTAAAAATTGACCTTCGAATAATCTCTAAAAATTTAAATGTCTCTATCCTCCAAACCCTTGGACATACATTGACGTGACTCTGACAGGACATTTACATATACGTTCCCTCAAAGTGACATAAGTTTTGTCTCTCAGATTCCTACAGATCGGGAGATATTTGCCTTTTAAAATTGACTTTCGAATAATCTCTAAAAATTTAAATGTCTCTATCCTCCAAACCCTTGGACATACATTGACGTGACTCTGACATGTAGTTGACATATACGTTCCCTCAAAGTGACATAAGTTTTTTCTCTCAGATTCCTACAGATCGGGAGATATTTGCATTTTAAAAATTGATTTTCGAATAATCTCTAAAAATTTAAATGTCTCTATCCTCCAAACCCTTGGACATACATTGACGTAACTCTGACAGGAAGTTGACATATATGTTCCCTCAAAGTGACATTAGTTTTGTCTCTCAGATTCCTACAGATCAGGAGATATTTGCCTTTAAATAATTCACTTTCGAATAATCTCGAAAAATTAAAATGTCTCTATTCTCCAAACCCTTTGACATACATTGACGAGACTCTGACACGAAGTTGACATATGCGTTCCCTCAAAGTGACATAAGGTTTGTCTCTCAGATGCCTACAGATCGGGAGATATTTGCCTTTTAAAAATTGACTTTCAAATAATCTCGAAAAATTTAAATGTGTCTATCGTCCAAACCTTTGGACATACATTGACGAGATTCTGACATGAAGTTGACATATGCGTTCCCTCAAAGTGACATAAGGTTTGTCTCTCAGATTCCTACAGATCGGGAGATATTTGCCTTTTAAAAATTGACTTTCACATAATTTCTAGAAATTTAAATGTCTCTATCCTCCAAACCCTTGGACATACATTGACGTGCCTCTGACAGCAAGTTGACATATACGTTCCCTAAAAGTGACATAAGTTTTGTCTCTCAGATTCCTATAGATCGGGAGATATTTGCCTTTTAAAATTTGACTTTCGAATAATCTCGAAAAATTAAAATGACTCTATCCTCCAAACCCTTGAACATACATTGACGAGACTCTGACATGAAGTTGACATATGCGTTCCCTCAAAGTGACATAAGGTTTGTCTCTCAGATGCCTACAGATCGGGAGATATTTGCCTTTTAAAAATTGACTTTCGAATAATCTCGAAAAATTAAAATATCTCTATCGTCCAAACCCTTGGACATACATTGACGAGATTTTGACATGAAGTTAACATATACGTTCCCTCAAAGTGACATACGTTTTGTCTCTCAGATTCCTACAGATCGGGAGATATTTGCCTTTTAAAAATTGACTTTCGAATAATCTCTAAAAATTTAAATGTCTCTATCCTCCAAACCCTTGGACATACATTGACGTGACTCTGACAGGAAGTTGACATATACGTTCCCTCAATGTGACATAAGTTTTGTCTCTCAGATTCCTACAGATCGGGAGATATTTGCCTTTTAAAAATTGACTTTCGAATAATCTCGATAAATTAAAATGTCTCTTTCCTCCAAACACTTCGACATACATTAACGTGACTATGACAAGAAGTTGACATATAAATTCCCTCAAAGTGACATAAGTTTTGTCTCTCAGATTAATACAGATCGGGAGATATTTGCCTTTTCAAAAATTGACTTTCGAATAATCTCGAAAAATTAAAATGTCTCTATCCTCCAAACCCTTGGACATGCATTGACGAAACTCTGACATGAAGTTGACATATGCGTGCCCTCAAGGTGACATAAGGTTTGTCTCTCAGATGCCTATAGATCGGGAGATATTTGCCTTTTAAAAATTGACTTTCGAATAATCTCGTAAAATTAAAATGTCTCTATCGTCCAAAACCTTGGACATACATTGACGAGACTCTGACATGAAGGTGACATATGCGTTCCCTCTAAGTGACATAAGTTTCGTCTCTCAGATTCCTACAGATCGGGAGATATTTGCCTTTAAAAATTGACCTTCGAATAATCTCTAAAAATTTAAATGTCTCTATCCTCCAAACCCTTGGACATACATTGACGTGACTCTGACAGGGCATTTACATAAACGTTCCCTCAAAGTGACATAAGTTTTGTCTCTCAGATTCCTACAGATCGGGAGATATTTGCCTTTTAAAAAATGACTTTCGAATAATCTCTAAAAATTTAAATGTCTCTATCCTCCAAACCCTTGGACATACATTGACGTGACTCTGACTGGAAGTTGACATACATGTTCCCTCAAAGTGGCATTAGTTTTGTCTCTCAGATTCCTACAGATCGGGAGATATTTGCCTTTTAATAATTCACTTCGAATAATCTCGAAAAATTAAAATGTCTCTATCCTCCAAACCCTTGGACATACATTGACGAGACTCTGACATGAAGTTGACATATGCGTTCCCACAAAGTGGCATAAGGTTTGTCTCTCAGATGCATACAGATCGGGAGATATTTGCCTTTTAAAAATTGACTTTCAAATAATCACGAATAATTAAAATGTCTCTATCGTCCAAACCCTTGGACATACTTGACGAGACTCTGACATGAAGTTGACATATGAGTTCCCTCAAAGTGACATAAGGTTTGTCTCTCAGATGCCTACAGATCGGGAGATATTTGCCTTTTAAAAATTGACTTTCGAATAATCTCGAAAAATTAAAATGTCTCTATCGTCCAAAACCTTGGACATACATTGACGAGACTGTGACATGAAGTTGACAGATGCGTTCCCTCAAAGTGACCTGAGGTTTTGTCTCTCAGATGCATACAGTTCGGGAGATATTTGCCTTTTAAAAATTGACTTTCAAATAATCTCTAAAAATTTAAATGTCTCTATCCTCCAAACCCTTGGACATACATTGACGATATTCTGACATGAAGTTGACATATACGTTCCCTCTAAGTGACATAAGTTTCTTCTCTCAGATTCCTACAGATCGGGATTTATTTGCCTTTTCAAAAATTGACTTTGGAATAATATCGAAAAATTAAAATGTGTTTATCCTCTGAACCCTTGGACATACATTGACGTGACTCTGACAGGAAGTTGACATATATGTTCCCTCAAAGTGACATTAGTTTTGTCTCTCAGATTCCTACAGATCGGGAGATATTTGCCTTTAAAAATTGACTTTCGAATAATCTCTAAAAATTAAAATGTCTCTATCGTCCAAACCCTTCGACATGCATTGACGAGATTCTGACATGAAGTTGACATATACGTTCCCTCTAAGTAACATATGTTTCGTCTCTCAGATTCCTACAGATCGGGAGATATTTGCCTTTTAAAATTTACTTTCGAATAATCTCTAAACATTTAAATGTCTCTATCCTCCAAACCCTTCGACATACCTTGACGTGACTATGACATGAAGTTGACATATACGTTCCCTCAAAGTGACATAAGTTTTGTCACTCAGATTAATACAGATCGGGAGATATTTGCCTTTTCAAAAATTGACTTTCGAATAATCTCGAAAAATTAAAATGTCTCTATCCTCCAAACCCTTGAACATACATTGACGAGACTCTGACATGAAGTTGACATATGCTTTCCCTCAAAGTGACAAAAGGTTTGTCTCTCAGATGCCCACAGATCGGGAGATATTTGCCTTTTAAAAATTGACTTTCGAATAATCTCGAAAAATTAAAATTTCTCTATCGGCCAAACCCTTGGACATACATTGACGAGATTCTGACATGTAGTTGGCATATACGTTCCCTCAAAGTGATATAAGGTTTGTCTCTCAGATTCCTACAGATCGGGAGATATTTGCCTTTTAAAAATTGACTTTCGAATAATCTCGTAAAATTAAAATATCTCTATCCTCCAAACCCTTTGACATACATTGACGTGACTCTGACAGGACGTTTACATATACGTTCCCTCAAAGAGACATAAGTTCTGTCTCTCAGATTCCTACAGATCGGGAGATATTTGCCTTTTAAAAATTTACTTTCGAATAATCTCTAAAAATTTAAATGTCTCTATCCTCCAAACCCTTGGACATGCATTGACGTGACTCTGACAGGAAGTTGACATATATGTTCCCTCAAAGTGACATTAGGTTTGTCTCTCAGATTCCTACAGATCGGGAGATATTTGCCTTTTAAAAATTGACTTTCGAATAATCTCGAAAAATTAAAATGTCTCTATCCTCCAAACCCTTATACATACATTGACGAGACTCTGACATGAAGTTGACATATGCGTTCCCTCAAAATGACATAAGGTTTGTCTCTCAGATGCCTACAGTTCGGGAGATATTTGCCTTTTACCTATTGACTTTCAAATAATCTCGAAGAATTTAAATGTGTCTATCGTCCAAACCCTTGGACATACATTGACGAGATTCTGACATGAAGTTGACATATACGTTCCCTCAAAGTGACATAAGTTTTGTCTCTCAGATTAATACAGTTCGGGAGATATTTGTTTTTTAAAAATTGAATTTCGAATAATCTTGTAAAATTAAAATGTCTCTATCCTCCAAACCCTTGGACATACATTGACGTGACTCTGACAGGACATTTACATATACGTTCCCTCAAAGTGACATAAGTTTTGTCTCTCAGATTCCTACAGATCGGGAGATATTTGCCTTTTAAGAATTTACTTTCGAATAATCTCGTAAAATTAAAATGTCTCTATCCTCCAAACCCTTGGACATACATTGACGAGACTCTGACATGAAGTTGACATATGCGTTCCCTCAAAGTGACATAAGTTTTGTCTCTCAGATGCCTACAGATCGGGAGATATTTGCCTTTTAAATATTGACTTTCGAATAATCTCTAAAAATTTAAATGTCTCTATCGTCCAACCCCTTGGACATACATTGACGAGATTCTGACATGAAGTTGACATATACGTTCCCTCAAAGTGACATAAGCTTTGTCTCTCAGATGCCTACAGATCGGGAGATATTTGCCTTTTAATAATTGACTTTCGAATAATCTCTAAAAATTTATGTCTCTATCCTCCAAACCCTTCGACATACATTGACGTGACTATGACATGAAGTTCACATATACGTTCCCTCAAAGTGACATAAGTTTTGTCTCTCAGATTAATACAGATCGGGAGATATTTGCCTATTCAAAAATTGACTTTCGAATAATCTCGAAAAATTTAAATGTATCTATCCTGCAAACCCTTGGACATACATTGACGAGACTCTGACATGAAGTTGACATATGCGTTCCCTCAAAGTGACATAAGGTTTGTCTCTCAGATGCCTACAGATCGGGAGATATTTGCCTTTTAAAAATTGACTTTCGAATAATCTCGAAAAATTTAAATGTCTCTATCGTCCAAAACCTTGGACATACATTGACGTGACTATGACAGGAAGTTGACATATACGTTTCCTCAAAAAACATAAGTTTTTTCTCTCAGATTCCTACAGATCGGGAGATATTTGCCTTTTAAAAATTGACTTTCGAATAATCTCGAAAAATTAAAATGTCTCTATCCTCCAAACCCTTGGACATACTTTTACGTGACTTTGACAAAAAGTTGACATATGCGTTCCCTCAAAGTGACATAAGTTTTGTCTCTCAGATGATTACAGATCGTTAGATATTTGTTTTTTAAAAATTGACTTTCGAATAATCTCGAAAAATTTAAATGTCTCTATCCTCCAAACCCTTGGACATACATTGACGTGTCTATGACATGAAGTTGACATATACGTTCCGTCAAAGTGGCATAAGTTTTGTCTCTCAGATTCCTACAGATCGGGAGATATTTGCCTTTTAATAATTGACTTTCGAATAATCTCTAAAAATTTAAATGTCTCTATCCTCCAAACCCTTGGACATACATTGACGTGACTATGACATGAAGTTGACATATACGTTCCCTCAAAGTGACATAAGTTTTGTGTATCAGATTCCTACAGATCGGGAGATATTTGCCTTTTAAAAATTGACTTTCGAATAATCTCGAAAAATTTAAATGTCTCTATCCTCCAAACCCTTGGACATACATTAACGTGACTCTGACATGTAGTTGACATATGCGTTTCCTCAAAGTGACATAAGGTTTGTCTCTCAGATTCCTACAGATCGGAAGATATTTGACTTTCACAAATTGACTTTCGAATTATCTCGAAGAATTTAAATGTGTCTATCGTCCAAACCCTTGGACATACATTGACGAGATTCTGACATGAAGTTGACATATACGTTCCCTCAAAGTGACATAAGTTTTGTCTCTCAGATTAATACAGATCGGGAGATATTTGCCTTTTAAAAATTGAATTTCGAATAATCTTGTAAAATTAAAATGTCTCTATTCTCCAAACCCTTTGACATACATTGACGAGACTCTGACACGAAGTTGACATATGCGTTCCCTCAAAGTGACATAAGGTTTGTCTCTCAGATGCCTACAGATCGGGAGATATTTGCCTTTTAAAAATTGACTTTCAAATAATCTCGAAAAATTTAAATGTGTCTATCGTCCAAACCTTTGGACATACATTGACGAGATTCTGACATGAAGTTGACATATGCGTTCCCTCAAAGTGACATAAGGTTTGTCTCTCAGATTCCTACAGATCGGGAGATATTTGCCTTTTAAAAATTGACTTTCACATAATTTCTAGAAATTTAAATGTCTCTATCCTCCAAACCCTTGGACATACATTGACGTGCCTCTGACAGCAAGTTGACATATACGTTCCCTAAAAAAGACATAAGTTTTGTCTCTCAGATTCCTATAGATCGGGAGATATTTGCCTTTTAAAATTTGACTTTCGAATAATCTCGAAAAATTAAAATGACTCTATCCTCCAAACCCTTGAACATACATTGACGAGACTCTGACATGAAGTTGACATATGCGTTCCCTCAAAGTGACATAAGGTTTGTCTCTCAGATGCCTACAGATCGGGAGATATTTGCCTTTTAAAAATTGACTTTCGAATAATCTCGAAAAATTAAAATATCTCTATCGTCCAAACCCTTGGACATACATTGACGAGATTTTGACATGAAGTTAACATATACGTTCCCTCAAAGTGACATACGTTTTGTCTCTCAGATTCCTACAGATCGGGAGATATTTGCCTTTTAAAAATTGACTTTCGAATAATCTCTAAAAATTTAAATGTCTCTATCCTCCAAACCCTTGGACATACATTGACGTGACTCTGACAGGAAGTTGACATATACGTTCCCTCAATGTGACATAAGTTTTGTCTCTCAGATTCCTACAGATCGGGAGATATTTGCCTTTTAAAAATTGACTTTCGAATAATCTCGATAAATTAAAATGTCTCTTTCCTCCAAACACTTCGACATACATTAACGTGACTATGACAAGAAGTTGACATATAAATTCCCTCAAAGTGACATAAGTTTTGTCTCTCAGATTAATACAGATCGGGAGATATTTGCCTTTTCAAAAATTGACTTTCGAATAATCTCGAAAAATTAAAATGTCTCTATCCTCCAAACCCTTGGACATGCATTGACGAAACTCTGACATGAAGTTGACATATGCGTGCCCTCAAGGTGACATAAGGTTTGTCTCTCAGATGCCTATAGATCGGGAGATATTTGCCTTTTAAAAATTGACTTTCGAATAATCTCGTAAAATTAAAATGTCTCTATCGTCCAAAACCTTGGACATACATTGACGAGACTCTGACATGAAGGTGACATATGCGTTCCCTCTAAGTGACATAAGTTTCGTCTCTCAGATTCCTACAGATCGGGAGATATTTGCCTTTAAATATTGACCTTCGAATAATCTCTAAAAATTTAAATGTCTCTATCCTCCAAACCCTTGGACATACATTGACGTGACTCTGACAGGACATTTACATAAACGTTCCCTCAAAGTGACATAAGTTTTGTCTCTCAGATTCCTACAGATCGGGAGATATTTGCCTTTTAAAAATTGACTTTCGAATAATCTCTAAAAATTTAAATGTCTCTATCCTCCAAACCCTTGGACATACATTGACGTGACTCTGACTGGAAGTTGACATACATGTTCCCTCAAAGTGGCATTAGTTTTGTCTCTCAGATTCCTACAGATCGGGAGATATTTGCCTTTTAATAATTCACTTCGAATAATCTCGAAAAATTAAAATGTCTCTATCCTCCAAACCCTTGGACATACATTGACGAGACTCTGACATGAAGTTGACATATGCGTTCCCACAAAGTGGCATAAGGTTTGTCTCTCAGATGCATACAGATCGGGAGATATTTGCCTTTTAAAAATTGACTTTCAAATAATCACGAATAATTAAAATGTCTCTATCGTCCAAACCCTTGGACATACTTGACGAGACTCTGACATGAAGTTGACATATGAGTTCCCTCAAAGTGACATAAGGTTTGTCTCTCAGATGCCTACAGATCGGGAGATATTTGCCTTTTAAAAATTGACTTTCGAATAATCTCGAAAAATTAAAATGTCTCTATCGTCCAAAACCTTGGACATACATTGACGAGACTGTGACATGAAGTTGACAGATGCGTTCCCTCAAAGTGACCTGAGGTTTTGTCTCTCAGATGCATACAGTTCGGGAGATATTTGCCTTTTAAAAATTGACTTTCAAATAATCTCTAAAAATTTAAATGTCTCTATCCTCCAAACCCTTGGACATACATTGACGATATTCTGACATGAAGTTGACATATACGTTCCCTCTAAGTGACATAAGTTTCTTCTCTCAGATTCCTACAGATCGGGATTTATTTGCCTTTTCAAAAATTGACTTTGGAATAATATCGAAAAATTAAAATGTGTTTATCCTCTGAACCCTTGGACATACATTGACGTGACTCTGACAGGAAGTTGACATATATGTTCCCTCAAAGTGACATTAGTTTTGTCTCTCAGATTCCTACAGATCGGGAGATATTTGCCTTTAAAAATTGACTTTCGAATAATCTCTAAAAATTAAAATGTCTCTATCGTCCAAACCCTTCGACATGCATTGACGAGATTCTGACATGAAGTTGACATATACGTTCCCTCTAAGTAACATATGTTTCGTCTCTCAGATTCCTACAGATCGGGAGATATTTGCCTTTTAAAAATTTACTTTCGAATAATCTCTAAACATTTAAATGTCTCTATCCTCCAAACCCTTCGACATACCTTGACGTGACTATGACATGAAGTTGACATATACGTTCCCTCAAAGTGACATAAGTTTTGTCACTCAGATTAATACAGATCGGGAGATATTTGCCTTTTCAAAAATTGACTTTCGAATAATCTCGAAAAATTAAAATGTCTCTATCCTCCAAACCCTTGAACATACATTGACGAGACTCTGACATGAAGTTGACATATGCTTTCCCTCAAAGTGGCAAAAGGTTTGTCTCTCAGATGCCCACAGATCGGGAGATATTTGCCTTTTAAAAATTGACTTTCGAATAATCTCGAAAAATTAAAATTTCTCTATCGGCCAAACCCTTGGACATACATTGACGAGATTCTGACATGTAGTTGGCATATACGTTCCCTCAAAGTGATATAAGGTTTGTCTCTCAGATTCCTACAGATCGGGAGATATTTGCCTTTTAAAAATTGACTTTCGAATAATCTCGTAAAATTAAAATATCTCTATCCTCCAAACCCTTTGACATACATTGACGTGACTCTGACAGGACGTTTACATATACGTTCCCTCAAAGAGACATAAGTTCTGTCTCTCAGATTCCTACAGATCGGGAGATATTTGCCTTTTAAAAATTTACTTTCGAATAATCTCTAAAAATTTAAATGTCTCTATCCTCCAAACCCTTGGACATGCATTGACGTGACTCTGACAGGAAGTTGACATATATGTTCCCTCAAAGTGACATTAGGTTTGTCTCTCAGATTCCTACAGATCGGGAGATATTTGCCTTTTAAAAATTGACTTTCGAATAATCTCGAAAAATTAAAATGTCTCTATCCTCCAAACCCTTATACATACATTGACGAGACTCTGACATGAAGTTGACATATGCGTTCCCTCAAAATGACATAAGGTTTGTCTCTCAGATGCCTACAGTTCGGGAGATATTTGCCTTTTACCTATTGACTTTCAAATAATCTCGAAGAATTTAAATGTGTCTATCGTCCAAACCCTTGGACATACATTGACGAGATTCTGACATGAAGTTGACATATACGTTCCCTCAAAGTGACATAAGTTTTGTCTCTCAGATTCCTACAGATCGGGAGATATTTGCCTTTTAAGAATTTACTTTCGAATAATCTCGTAAAATTAAAATGTCTCTATCCTCCAAACCCTTGGACATACATTGACGAGACTGTGACATGAAGTTGACAGATGCGTTCCCTCAAAGTGACCTGAGGTTTTGTCTCTCAGATGCATACAGTTCGGGAGATATTTGCCTTTTAATAATTGACTTTCAAATAATCTCTAAAAATTTAAATGTCTCTATCCTCCAAACCCTTGGACATACATTGACGATATTCTGACATGAAGTTGACATATACGTTCCCTCTAAGTGACATAAGTTTCTTCTCTCAGATTCCTACAGATCGGGATTTATTTGCCTTTTCAAAAATTGACTTTGGAATAATATCGAAAAATTAAAATGTGTTTATCCTCTGAACCCTTGGACATACATTGACGTGACTCTGACAGGAAGTTGACATATATGTTCCCTCAAAGTGACATTAGTTTTGTCTCTCAGATTCCTACAGATCGGGAGATATTTGCCTTTAAAAATTGACTTTCGAATAATCTCTAAAAATTAAAATGTCTCTATCGTCCAAACCCTTCGACATGCATTGACGAGATTCTGACATGAAGTTGACATATACGTTCCCTCTAAGTAACATATGTTTCGTCTCTCAGATTCCTACAGATCGGGAGATATTTGCCTTTTAAAAATTTACTTTCGAATAATCTCTAAACATTTAAATGTCTCTATCCTCCAAACCCTTCGACATACCTTGACGTGACTATGACATGAAGTTGACATATACGTTCCCTCAAAGTGACATAAGTTTTGTCACTCAGATTAATACAGATCGGGAGATATTTGCCTTTTCAAAAATTGACTTTCGAATAATCTCGAAAAATTAAAATGTCTCTATCCTCCAAACCCTTGAACATACATTGACGAGACTCTGACATGAAGTTGACATATGCTTTCCCTCAAAGTGACAAAAGGTTTGTCTCTCAGATGCCCACAGATCGGGAGATATTTGCCTTTTAAAAATTGACTTTCGAATAATCTCGAAAAATTAAAATTTCTCTATCGGCCAAACCCTTGGACATACATTGACGAGATTCTGACATGTAGTTGGCATATACGTTCCCTCAAAGTGATATAAGGTTTGTCTCTCAGATTCCTACAGATCGGGAGATATTTGCCTTTTAAAAATTGACTTTCGAATAATCTCGTAAAATTAAAATATCTCTATCCTCCAAACCCTTTGACATACATTGACGTGACTCTGACAGGACGTTTACATATACGTTCCCTCAAAGAGACATAAGTTCTGTCTCTCAGATTCCTACAGATCGGGAGATATTTGCCTTTTAAAAATTTACTTTCGAATAATCTCTAAAAATTTAAATGTCTCTATCCTCCAAACCCTTGGACATGCATTGACGTGACTCTGACAGGAAGTTGACATATATGTTCCCTCAAAGTGACATTAGGTTTGTCTCTCAGATTCCTACAGATCGGGAGATATTTGCCTTTTAAAAATTGACTTTCGAATAATCTCGAAAAATTAAAATGTCTCTATCCTCCAAACCCTTATACATACATTGACGAGACTCTGACATGAAGTTGACATATGCGTTCCCTCAAAATGACATAAGGTTTGTCTCTCAGATGCCTACAGTTCGGGAGATATTTGCCTTTTACCTATTGACTTTCAAATAATCTCGAAGAATTTAAATGTGTCTATCGTCCAAACCCTTGGACATACATTGACGAGATTCTGACATGAAGTTGACATATTCGTTCCCTCAAAGTGACATAAGTTTTGTCTCTCAGATTAATACAGTTCGGGAGATATTTGTTTTTTAAAAATTGAATTTCGAATAATCTTGTAAAATTAAAATGTCTCTATCCTCCAAACCCTTGGACATACATTGACGTGACTCTGACAGGACATTTACATATACGTTCCCTCAAAGTGACATAAGTTTTGTCTCTCAGATTCCTACAGATCGGGAGATATTTGCCTTTTAAGAATTTACTTTCGAATAATCTCGTAAAATTAAAATGTCTCTATCCTCCAAACCCTTGGACATACATTGACGAGACTCTGACATGAAGTTGACATATGCGTTCCCTCAAAGTGACATAAGTTTTGTCTCTCAGATGCCTACAGATCGGGAGATATTTGCCTTTTAAATATTGACTTTCGAATAATCTCTAAAAATTTAAATGTCTCTATCGTCCAACCCCTTGGACATACATTGACGAGATTCTGACATGAAGTTGACATATACGTTCCCTCAAAGTGACATAAGCTTTGTCTCTCAGATGCCTACAGATCGGGAGATATTTGCCTTTTAATAATTGACTTTCGAATAATCTCTAAAAATTTATGTCTCTATCCTCCAAACCCTTCGACATACATTGACGTGACTATGACATGAAGTTCACATATACGTTCCCTCAAAGTGACATAAGTTTTGTCTCTCAGATTAATACAGATCGGGAGATATTTGCCTATTCAAAAATTGACTTTCGAATAATCTCGAAAAATTTAAATGTATCTATCCTGCAAACCCTTGGACATACATTGACGAGACTCTGACATGAAGTTGACATATGCGTTCCCTCAAAGTGACATAAGGTTTGTCTCTCAGATGCCTACAGATCGGGAGATATTTGCCTTTTAAAAATTGACTTTCGAATAATCTCGAAAAATTTAAATGTCTCTATCGTCCAAAACCTTGGACATACATTGACGTGACTATGACAGGAAGTTGACATATACGTTTCCTCAAAAAACATAAGTTTTGTCTCTCAGATTCCTACAGATCGGGAGATATTTGCCTTTTAAAAATTGACTTTCGAATAATCTCGAAAAATTAAAATGTCTCTATCCTCCAAACCCTTGGACATACTTTTACGTGACTTTGACAAAAAGTTGACATATGCGTTCCCTCAAAGTGACATAAGTTTTGTCTCTCAGATGATTACAGATCGTTAGATATTTGTTTTTTAAAAATTGACTTTCGAATAATCTCGAAAAATTTAAATGTCTCTATCCTCCAAACCCTTGGACATACATTGACGTGACTATGACATGAAGTTGACATATACGTTCCCTCAAAGTGACATAAGTTTTGTGTATCAGATTCCTACAGATCGGGAGATATTTGCCTTTTAAAAATTGACTTTCGAATAATCTCGAAAAATTTAAATGTCTCTATCCTCCAAACCCTTGGACATACATTAACGTGACTCTGACATGTAGTTGACATATGCGTTTCCTCAAAGTGACATAAGGTTTGTCTCTCAGATTCCTACAGATCGGGAGATATTTGACTTTCACAAATTGACTTTCGAATTATCTCGAAGAATTTAAATGTGTCTATCGTCCAAACCCTTGGACATACATTGACGAGATTCTGACATGAAGTTGACATATACGTTCCCTCAAAGTGACATAAGTTTTGTCTCTCAGATTAATACAGATCGGGAGATATTTGCCTTTTAAAAATTGAATTTCGAATAATCTTGTAAAATTAAAATGTCTCTATCCTCCAAACCCTTGGACATACATTGACGTGACTCTGACAGGACATTTACATATACGTTCCCTCAAAGTGACATAAGTTTTGTCTCTCAGATTCCTACAGATCGGGAGATATTTGCCTTTTAAGAATTTACTTTCGAATAATCTCGTAAAATTAAAATGTCTCTATCCTCCAAACCCTTGGACATACATTGACGAGACTCTGACATGAAGTTGACATATGCGTTCCCTCAAAGTGACATAAGTTTTGTCTCTCAGATGCCTACAGATCGGGAGATATTTGCCTTTTAAATATTGACTTTCGAATAATCTCTAAAAATTTAAATGTCTCTATCGTCCAACCCCTTGGACATACATTGACGAGATTCTGACATGAAGTTGACATATACGTTCCCTCAAAGTGACATAAGCTTTGTCTCTCAGATGCCTACAGATCGGGAGATATTTGCCTTTTAATAATTTACTTTCGAATAATCTCTAAAAATTTATATGTCTCTATCCTCCAAACCCTTCGACATACATTGACGTGACTATGACATGAAGTTCACATATACGTTCCCTCAAAGTGACATAAGTTTTGTCTCTCAGATTAATACAGATCGGGAGATATTTGCCTATTCAAAAATTGACTTTCGAATAATCTCGAAAAATTTAAATGTATCTATCCTGCAAACCCTTGGACATACATTGACGAGACTCTGACATGAAGTTGACATATGCGTTCTCAGATGCCTACAGATCGGGAGATATTTGCCTTTTAAAAATTGACTTTCTATTAATCTCGAAAAATTTAAATGTCTCTATCGTCCAAAACCTTGGACATACATTGACGTGACTATGACAGGAAGTTGACATATACGTTTCCTCAAAAAACATAAGTTTTGTCTCTCAGATTCCTACAGATCGGGAGATATTTGCCTTTTAAAAATTGACTTTCGAATAATCTCGAAAAATTAAAATGTCTCTATCCTCCAAACCCTTGGACATACTTTTACGTGACTTTGACAAAAAGTTGACATATGCGTTCCCTCAAAGTGACATAAGTTTTGTCTCTCAGATGATTACAGATCGTTAGATATTTGTTTTTTAAAAATTGACTTTCGAATAATCTCGAAAAATTTAAATGTCTCTATCCTCCAAACCCTTGGACATACATTGACGTGTCTATGACATGAAGTTGACATATACGTTCCGTCAAAGTGGCATAAGTTTTGTCTCTCAGATTCCTACAGATCGGGAGATATTTGCCTTTTAAAAATTGACTTTCGAATAATCTCTAAAAATTTAAATGTCTCTATCCTCCAAACCCTTGGACATACATTGACGTGACTATGACATGAAGTTGACATATACGTTCCCTCAAAGTGACATAAGTTTTGTGTATCAGATTCCTACAGATCGGGAGATATTTGCCTTTTAAAAATTGACTTTCGAATAATCTCGAAAAATTTAAATGTCTCTATCCTCCAAACCCTTGGACATACATTGACGTGTCTATGACATGAAGTTGACATATACGTTCCGTCAAAGTGGCATAAGTTTTGTCTCTCAGATTCCTACAGATCGGGAGATATTTGCCTTTTAATAATTGACTTTCGAATAATCTCTAAAAATTTAAATGTCTCTATCCTCCAAACCCTTGGACATACATTGACGTGACTATGACATGAAGTTGACATATACGTTCCCTCAAAGTGACATAAGTTTTGTGTATCAGATTCCTACAGATCGGGAGATATTTGCCTTTTAAAAATTGACTTTCGAATAATCTCGAAAAATTTAAATGTCTCTATCCTCCAAACCCTTGGACATACATTAACGTGACTCTGACATGTAGTTGACATATGCGTTTCCTCAAAGTGACATAAGGTTTGTCTCTCAGATTCCTACAGATCGGGAGATATTTGACTTTCACAAATTGACTTTCGAATTATCTCGAAGAATTTAAATGTGTCTATCGTCCAAACCCTTGGACATACATTGACGAGATTCTGACATGAAGTTGACATATACGTTCCCTCAAAGTGACATAAGTTTTGTCTCTCAGATTAATACAGATCGGGAGATATTTGCCTTTTAAAAATTGAATTTCGAATAATCTTGTAAAATTAAAATGTCTCTATCCTCCAAACCCTTGGACATACATTGACGTGACTCTGACAGGACATTTACATATACGTTCCCTCAAAGTGACATAAGTTTTGTCTCTCAGATTCCTACAGATCGGGAGATATTTGCCTTTTAAGAATTTACTTTCGAATAATCTCGTAAAATTAAAATGTCTCTATCCTCCAAACCCTTGGACATACATTGACGAGACTCTGACATGAAGTTGACATATGCGTTCCCTCAAAGTGACATAAGTTTTGTCTCTCAGATGCCTACAGATCGGGAGATATTTGCCTTTTAAATATTGACTTTCGAATAATCTCTAAAAATTTAAATGTCTCTATCGTCCAACCCCTTGGACATACATTGACGAGATTCTGACATGAAGTTGACATATACGTTCCCTCAAAGTGACATAAGCTTTGTCTCTCAGATGCCTACAGATCGGGAGATATTTGCCTTTTAATAATTTACTTTCGAATAATCTCTAAAAATTTATATGTCTCTATCCTCCAAACCCTTCGACATACATTGACGTGACTATGACATGAAGTTCACATATACGTTCCCTCAAAGTGACATAAGTTTTGTCTCTCAGATTAATACAGATCGGGAGATATTTGCCTATTCAAAAATTGACTTTCGAATAATCTCGAAAAATTTAAATGTATCTATCCTGCAAACCCTTGGACATACATTGACGAGACTCTGACATGAAGTTGACATATGCGTTCTCAGATGCCTACAGATCGGGAGATATTTGCCTTTTAAAAATTGACTTTCTAATAATCTCGAAAAATTTAAATGTCTCTATCGTCCAAAACCTTGGACATACATTGACGTGACTATGACAGGAAGTTGACATATACGTTTCCTCAAAAAACATAAGTTTTGTCTCTCAGATTCCTACAGATCGGGAGATATTTGCCTTTTAAAAATTGACTTTCGAATAATCTCGAAAAATTAAAATGTCTCTATCCTCCAAACCCTTGGACATACTTTTACGTGACTTTGACAAAAAGTTGACATATGCGTTCCCTCAAAGTGACATAAGTTTTGTCTCTCAGATGATTACAGATCGTTAGATATTTGTTTTTTAAAAATTGACTTTCGAATAATCTCGAAAAATTTAAATGTCTCTATCCTCCAAACCCTTGGACATACATTGACGTGTCTATGACATGAAGTTGACATATACGTTCCGTCAAAGTGGCATAAGTTTTGTCTCTCAGATTCCTACAGATCGGGAGATATTTGCCTTTTAAAAATTGACTTTCGAATAATCTCTAAAAATTTAAATGTCTCTATCCTCCAAACCCTTGGACATACATTGACGTGACTATGACATGAAGTTGACATATACGTTCCCTCAAAGTGACATAAGTTTTGTGTATCAGATTCCTACAGATCGGGAGATATTTGCCTTTTAAAAATTGACTTTCGAATAATCTCGAAAAATTTAAATGTCTCTATCCTCCAAACCCTTGGACATACATTAACGTGACTCTGACATGTAGTTGACATATGCGTTTCCTCAAAGTGACATAAGGTTTGTCTCTCAGATTCCTACAGATCGGGAGATATTTGACTTTCACAAATTGACTTTCGAATTATCTCGAAAAATTAAAATGTCTCTATCCTCCAAACCCTTGAACATACATTGACGTGACTCTGACAGGAAGTTGACATATAGTTTCCCTCAAAGTGACATAAGGTTTGTCTCTCAGATTCCTACAGATCGGGAGATATTTGCCTTTTGAAATTTGACTTTCGAATAATTTCTAAAAATTTAACCCATTGACAGGGGCTTGCTCTGTTGTGGTAATTGTGTTGCAAGTGTGATAGCAACTTAGATATGAATTATGTGAACGTGTAAGGTGTGGATGTCTAGTTATGTGTGTGGGGTGTTCTACGGAGTGTAGTAAAATAGTAGAAATGTCGGCCGCAATCACATTGCGTTGATAAGAGTCTGCTTCCTGGAAAGAATATGTTATTTCCTTTTATCTGCTTCATCCCATTTCACATTCTCAGTTCAAGCTAATGCCACAGAAAGATCTTCAAAACGTCAGTCATTGTGAATCTGTTCGGAAGCAGATGGGGGGGGGGGGGGCTCTGCAGTTTCACTCGTTTAGGAAGTGCGGTGATGAAGATCTCTGGCATAGCTATACCGGACAGTCTTGATAATAGTGGGTGTCCGTTCTCTGACCCAGGAGGGCTTTAAAAGTGTGCTGACCACGCATTACTTAGTTTGCATTTTCTCTATGTAAATCTGTAAAGAGATGTCAAAGCGGGAGGTAACGGGAATACTTGGTGATCATCACCGAGAGGGAGTTTCCAAACAGTCGTTAACGGGAGATGCGCAATAGCAGTTGTCCTATGATCGAAAAGTGTGACTTGCCAGTGATGAGATTGCTTTTTGTAAGTCAGGTAAGTGCAATGAGTTTTCTGGATTGTGTGTGTTTTTCTGCAAGTGGTTTTCAGCGAATATTGCCGGCATTAATTTTGTTGGTAGTGTATTAAGTGTTGATTGCTGCATGTGCCAAAATGAAGTCTGACGAAGTGAAGTTGGTGTTGTTGAAGTACAGTCACCAGTGGGCTGGGTCGTTGGGTGTGTTATAGATGCTCGTGAAGTACAACCTGGTGGCAGAGGGGCTGTGTAGTGGCGACATATGCAATAATCGTTTATAGTGCTTCGTTCATTGAGCTGTAGTTTACGAAATCCCACCTGTTTTCATAAATGATGGAAGATATTTAGGTTATGGAAATGTTTATTAGTTGGTGTCTTATAGGTGATGTTGGTCGTACTTTTCAAATGACTCAGCTCGCGAGACGTTTTCGCCCTTCTGCAAAATTACTTGTGAGAAATTATCGCGTAGGGAGAATGTCGGTGCTGAATTTCCGTGATGTCTTGAGTGCCAACATGAAATGTGACGAGGATAAGTTCGTGTTGGAAAGGACGTGGACGATTTCACTGGGTGATTTATAGGTAGACGTGCAGGTATTCAAGAGTTGTGTCTGGTATCAATCTGAGCAGTATCATAACGGCGACCGACAGGTTATGTGACAAATGTGCCCTAGGATGTAGGCGATGTAGATGCAAATTGTGGGCTACTTGTTTCATAGTGCTTCGTGCTAAGTTGATTGAGCTGTAGTTTATTGGGTGTGGTTGGATTCATAAATTATTTTATGATTTTTGAGGTTATGGAAGTGATTGGTAGTTGGTTTCTTATAGGCGAAGTTGGTAGCTCGTTTCGCCTTACTTTTTTTCTTTACTTCCTGTCGTTTTTAAAGGATAAGATGTGTCACTAATGGTATTCACGGAATAAAGTTTGAGGTCTTCATAATTTTACAGTCTTTGGAGTGGTATTTCAGTCAGCATTTGGTTCGGCAGTGCCGTGTAGTGTTCGCGGACGGGCATGTACCTCAGGTGTATTGTCGGTAGATGACAGGACAGTTCGTCAGGGTGCGCACATATTGATCATTGAATATCCCTCGTGCTCCGCCGGTGGCGGGATGTGTTCGCTGTTTTTCAGACGTTGCCGTCCCTGCGTGCGAGAAAATGGCGCAGCTCCTCTGCTGTTATTGTTTACTTCGGACGGCGTGATGGTAGGATGCATGCCCAGTCGAGTGCAGCTTTACTCTCTTATATTTCCAATGCTTGCAAGTTTATTTTAACTGATGTTTGTCATCTTTCTCCTGTGTGAAGTACGTAAAGTGGGAAATATTTTGGTTGCACGAAAGGCCGGATTAGTTGCCAGTAGGTTATTAATGTGGTGTAGAGTGCCTTCGTAGTAAGAATTAATACTGGTCTCTCAATGCGGATGTTTATTTCTGTACATGGTTTTGTTTCAGGTAGGCGTGAATGCAAGCATATGGGATACTTCAGCCGTTATGCAGTTTCGAGTCCATCATTACTACGGAGGTAGCAAGACTTTGCTCCGGTAGCTGACATGACCACTGTGCATGATGGACACAATTCATCAGTCGATGCGGTTGGGATGACCCACAGACTCGTGGTGGCAGCCTCTGTTTTTGTGACTTGCATGTGGAAATTCAGTAGCTGTTGATTTAACTTTGTGCAAGAGCTTATCGCAGTGAAGAAGCTAGAAGTAAGCAGCTAGGGTTACAGGTTGTAATGTTGGTTATGTGGCCACCACACCACACCACACCACAGTTGCCCACTTTTGATTCCTAGTGACCAAATATGGGGTGTTCGTAGCATGCCTCACAATGCCACAAGGAAGACCTCAGGCCCTCGTGCGATTATATACCTTGCTTTCCGAGGAGGTGTACTGTTATAGATTTAGTGGGAGTGCCTAGTCTGTCTCAAAGAGGAGTTTGAGATCAGGGGATGTGCTGAGTAGCAACTTTCATGTGAACTGTAGCTGTAGTGTGTGTTTACTGGCATCAACGAAGACATGGAGGACCAATTTGTCTGAATATCAGTGTTTCAGAAGATCAGTTGTGTGCGTGATGGGGAAGCAGCTTATTTGGAGTTGGAGATGTGAAGAACGAGACAGAACGAAGCACCTGGAGTGTTTGTTACTTGGATAAGGAATTGCATTATTCAGGTATGTTAGAGAGTAGAGTTTCTTTGCATTCCATAGATCCTTCTTAGGACTAAACCATGGGATGCAGATCAAGTCATTTCATACAGTAAACATAAACTTCAGGACTTCATTCAATATACGTAAACCTCGGTACTTTTGACACAATTACAAGAACGTGTTTCACATATGAATGTACATAACCTTCAGATTTTGCAATTCAAGTATGAAAGCTAATTTCAGTGCAGGCTTGAATACATTTATATCACAATTTAGAGTTTTAATTATTAAATAACTTGACACGTGTAAAGTACACTCCTCTTTGACATTTAGCAGGGTTTACATCTTGTAATTCAATTATGTACATCTGTATTTCTTTTAAAATTATCCAACTTTTCCACCACAAATGATAGCAAGCAGAATATAAATTCACTTGCAAGTGGAAGTATATTAAATTTACGAAATTATTCTCTATAAGGTAAGCAGCTTTTGACACCTGCCATTGTTGTGATTATTTTCTTTTGCATGTAAAAAGCCTTATTAGTGTGTGTGATAAGGAATTGCATTATTCAGGTATGTTAGAGAGTAGAGTTTCTTTGCATTCCATAGATCCTTCTTAGGACTAAACCATGGGATGCAGATCAAGTCATTTCATACAATAAACATAAACTTCAGGACTTCATTCAATATATGTAAACCTCAGTACTTTTGACACAATGCAAGGACGTGTTTCATATGTGAATGTACATAACCTTCAGATTCTGCAATACAGGTATTAAAAAAAATTACAAATTAATATACATAAACCTCAGAATTTTAAATAGAAATGCAAAACCACTTTAAATATAGATTATAGAAATACATAAATCTTAAGAAATTTCAGCAGAGGTGAAATAATCTGCAGAATGGAAAGAGTGAGTGAAGAGGTGACCTCTCAATGCACGCTTGAACACCTTTAAATCATTTAGAGTTTTAATTGTTGGTGGAAGATTATTAAATAACTTGATACCTGTATAGTACGTTCCTTTTTGACGTTTATTAGGGTTAGCATAGATTATACAAAAATTATATGCTTGTAGTTAATTTTTATTTCAGTGTTGTTGAGATTTGTCAAACTTGTTTCCACTTGCAAAATAAAAGTCTAGGTGTCCATGAAACCCAAAGGTTCTGGAAATAAATATGACATGCGCCCTGATGTGGAGAAAAGGTGTTTAGAGTATTACAGTAAGTGCAGTACTTGAAAGTTACTTTAACTAAAACATTTGACTTCCCTTACCAGTGAATCTGGCCTGCGTTGTCACTCGTTATAACTTGAAACTGTTGCTTGTGTTTTCCAGGTCGTGGAGACAGCATCTAGTGCTCTGAAGTCAAGCACGACGGATCCGTTCTACCGTCGTCAGTGCTGGGAAGTAATTCGCTGTTTCTTGGTGGCATCCCTGAATTTTAATGATGATGAGAATACAGTGCAGCAGCTTTTCTCCTGTCCAAGGTATATAAGAGCAGTTGGAGGCAGAAGAATATTGTCAAACTAACCTCATTCTTGATATTAAAATAGTGTACAAAATAAAAGATGTTTTTCCAGCCTGATGGTACTAACATGACATAACAGATTGTTAATCACTGGCTTTTCAACGCAGAATTGTAAGCGAGTCCCAAGGCAGTCCATGAGGCACTGTTATAGACTTTTCTCTGAGCACCCAGAACTCATTATTTACTGGTACAGTGAGCCCGTTAGAGGCTGTATCACAATTAGTTTGTGTTTAGTATCCTGCCAGTACCAGGAGGCTTCTACAAGTAATGTATTTCTTTGTCATATCATAAACCCAGATTTCCCATTTGCTCTGTGCCCCGTACATCAGTTGCTGATTTAGGAAGCAGCTACTGCATTGGCCACTGTTGTGACCATTGAACATTAGGATGTGAGTGTAATTATCTGTACTCATTGTGATTCTCTGTTGCAGTTTTGATGATCCACATGTGGAGATCTCCGCAGTCCATGGGATTCCCTACAGATTGCAGGACAAGCAAGCCAGAGCCACTCACCAGACGTCAGTCACAGGCAAGTTCATCTATTTGAGTAAATTGTTTAATAAACTTCTTTTCTGAATTATAATGCCATTATTGAAAGAAGAAGACCTTTTTTTCCTGAAAAGTAGTAAATGGTTTTAATGAAATAAAGAACTTGTCTATTTCTTCTATTGAGACTAAAAAGAAACAATGAAGAACGTGATTTTTCTTTGCCAGTGTAAGGAACCACATTTTGAGGCTGACCTCCACATAGTTCTATACGAGGTGCGATCAGAAAGTTTCAGGCTGTGTCAATAGAGGGTGAACCGGATGTAGTACGAGCTTCTGCCTTTAGGGGGTGCGGCCTACATTCATAGTGAATCAGTGTGCCAGCCGGCATCATCGAATTAGCATTTGTTTCTTAGTTACGGGCGTTTTGGTAGTGCATTACACCGACCCTCCTGCGATTTTGGAATGGCGTGTGCATCAAATTTTGCCAAAGACTCGCCAGAACGGCTACGGAAACCTATGAAATGCTAAAGCAAGCATTTGGGGAGTCCACAATGGGTCGTGCACAAACTTTTGTGTGGCATTCACGTTTTAAAAATGGCCGAACCTCTGTCGATGATGACGAGCGTTCTGGACGACCATCTTCGAGCACAACGCCCGAAAATGTTACGAAGATTCGGCAGGCCATTCACGAAGATCGACGTCGTACCATCAACGACTTGTGCGACATTGTTAGGATAGGCTATGGGACCTGTCAGCTGATTCTAAAGGAAGAACTCCACATGCGACGCATCCTGTCTGAGGACCAGAAGCAGAATCGACTTCTCGTTTGTCAGGAGCTCAAAGATCTTGCAAGAACCGACCCCAACTTCCTTTCTAAGCTCCGTGTGACTTCTTCCTCTTCCCAAAGATGAAAATTCAGCTAAAGGGAAGGAGATTTGAGACGATAGAAGAGATTCAGGCAGAATCGCAGATGGTGCTTGACAGGCTGACAAAGAAAGATTTCCAGGGATGCTTCCAGGCTTGGCAGCGGCGCTGGGATCGTTGTGTTCACTCCCAGGGGAACTACTTCGAGGGTGATGGATGAATTTAATACCTGAGATAAGTGTACGGGTTTTTATAGGCGCAGTCTAGAAACTTTCTGATCGCACATCGTAATTGAGAATGCATGGAGTTTACCTCCATGCTCCCACTGCCTCATGGCATTGCGCTTAGTCACAAGGATAACTTCAGCTGATATAGCGAACCATTAAATGTTTAAAAATCGTAATCGGTGTTGGTTTTCTGTAAGTCCAAGTGGTGTTAGAACCCAAAGACGACTGTGAGAACCTGAAATCTCTCTTTAAACCATATTTAGTATGTGAACTTGTTGAAAGCGTCTGACGTACTTATTTCTGCTTCATATCTGGAAAAACCAGTAAGGCCTGTTGTGTAAGTTGGTAGGAGTGTTTGTTGCTGCAGCCATGAAAGAGTTATGACGGTGTTCCTTGTTTGTCACTACACAATGGTGGCGATATCACAGGAAGCTGGTGAGTTCAGTTTTATAAATTTAGATTGTTCAACATTGAAACAATTTATATTACTGACGGTGAAGTTTCCACCTTTGCTTCCAGAAGGCATTATAAAGTGGCATTACTAATGGTGATATGGAAAATAAATCTAATTGATACGGCTACCTCTTGCCCCTTGTCGGTTGAATTCACCTTAGTAGTAGAAGTGCTACAGATGTTGGCTGTGTGGTAGAGGCTTGCCATTTCTTAATCTTTCATTTACGTCGTTTCTCCATGACATCAAAACAGGCGAACCTGAAGGGCATGGACCGACTGGTGTTTATAGACTCCCTTGCTGTCATAATGGGGCACGAGGAGAGGGAGCCGTGTAAGCCGGGACACCTGGCACTTGTTCCTATCTTGGAGACAGCGATCAACATCCTCGGCTCCAGACAGACGGCAAGCGAACTGTTCGTTAAATATCCACTGAATCAGTGGCAACGGAAGTTGCGTGGGTCTGACGTGATGTGTGTGAGTTGTAGAGTTTGTAGTTGCAGTATTATGACGTGTGGAATAATGGCCCACTTGGCGAATGTTTTAAATTTGCTGGGGGGGACGAAAGAAAGGTTGCAATATGAATCTGTAAGCGAGGGAGTTCAGATTTTGTCAGGTCGCTGGTCGTGACCCATATTTAAAGTTAACTTGTGAATGGGTTTGTAATGAACATGACAAAATTTGTCTTCTGAAAATGGAAGGTGCTTGTTCATTGGCTAAGGTGGGAGTGTTAACTGCTTGGTGAAGTAAAACTGTGTGTTCTTTGAAGAGTGTGATGTCTTGATTTCTTGAATGTGAATGTATTTTCTCTTTGTGGGAGTAGCAGATTACGAGAAACAGAATGATCCTTCAGATTCTACTGAGCACCACGTGACCTGCGTACTGCTAGCCAGAGAAGCGTTGAAGTACGTGCGGCAACAGTTGGCAGACCGACTTGATGTCAGAAGATTAAACCTGCTGGGACAAAGAAGGAACCTCGAATCCGCAAGAGACTGATATCGGTCTGAACCAGGCATTCGTTGTGTGAGTACATGAGCATTAGAATGTATTTGATGTGGTTGTCGTGTGAGAGAGATGAGTCTGTCCAATTTTATTAGGTACTTTAGATGTTGTGAACTTAAATGTGAGAGTTGATATGTTGAAAGACGTAAATGTGTTGAGGGATTGGCATTATTGCAGTATCTGTGGTACGCTGGAGGCATTCATGATTCTCTAGTGAATATATTGTTCATAGGACACCAAAATTGGAGGTTAGGTGTAGCTTGTAGACGAGGGTGGTGACTATTTGTGATAAGGTTTTGTTACATGTGAGATGTGCACAGTGAGCGGAGCTGCCGGGATATTTTCTGTTCTTGTGCTTAAGTTTAGAGTTTGCTGTGTTGAGGAAGGGGATCGGTTACAAAACTTGTAAGTTTGTGGTGTGGTGTTCGTTATGAATTTGGATTTGCTTGCAAAAATGGAGATGACTGTCAGAGGTTCCATTTATTCGAGACTTAACCATAAGTTGAGAGTTGTCAGGTGTCAGTCTCATGGACATGTGATGAGGCTCAGTATTACTTCTGGTATATTTCATGGTTGGGGGTGGGGATGGGATTTGCATTAGGATCGAGGAGTGGTGTGGTTGGTTGGAACCAAGTATAGAAAGGCAGTGCCACTTATGTGGGTCACAATGTACCAATGCTGGTGTTGTCAGGATTGTTATATTATGTGTGTAAAATGGTTGTGAAGAGTTCTTGGCTTAGGAAAGACTAATTTGTTAGTCTTGTCAGTCAGATTGTTTATAGGAAGAATGTAGAGTTATTGACCATTTAGTTTGGTTAAAGATTGTTGACCTGGAAATGAAATGATATATGATGTCTGTTTGGTGTTCGTTGACCACCTTGGCTGCTCCCTCATAAATATATTTTTACAAAACCCCTCCTTCCTCTCATCTTGGGCTCCCATATCGCACCCACGAAACCCTCAGTTATTTTTTTTAGAGGGCAGAAATCAGGAAGGAAATGCATACAATACGAAACCCGTGTCTCCCCTCCTTTCATTTCTAAAACGTATTACTACTGTAAGAATCTGTGCTGAAATGGAAGGGAGAGGACTTTAAGTGGTACAGCTCTTTTGCAGGATGTTTGTTAAAATATTAGATGTTCGAGCCGTCTGTGAGTGAAGATTCCTTTGCGTATGATTCTTGGAGGCAGAACGTAGCTTTGTTTGTTGCACGTTTTATTGATCTTGTTATTGGGTAGTCAATCAACATACGATGACGATGTTGAAGGGGTCCCGGGATCTTAATAAACATTGTGACCACAATCAGAAATTCTCATGTAGACATGCTGGCAATTCAGTAATCAGCGTGCACTAAAACTCATCTCGTAAAACTGTTTATTGACGTAATGTCAGATGCAAAATATTGTTTTGTAGAATTGCTTTCTTTATTTTGTTGTGTTTCTACTTGTTAAAGTTGTTACATTGAGAGTGCTGCTGCTGGTGTCATGGAGAGATGTTTCCTCAAAGTAAGAAATTTTTGGTGGCTCTCCTTTACTTAGTGGGGAATCCCCACGTCCACAGTACAGAGTGTCTAAGTATTTGCGACCGGGTTGGTGGCCCCAGCACCCTGCCAGTTTCTTTAGCACTTACAGTCATCCTTCCATCATGTTATGTGAATTGGGTGTGGAGCGACAGAGAGAAGGCAGGCAGTTGTCTGCTGGTTCTGTAATTGCTGGAAATGTGACCATACGAGTAACCAAGACTTCGAATAAAAATCTTCCCCAAGATGTGGGCGTAGGTGTGCGGATTGTTTTAAAAAGGGTAGCAGAAAAATTGAATGTAGTTTAGCATAATGAATGGCGCGTTGCTTTGGTTAACAAGGAAATGATCATTTTTTTTACCGTAGCCAAAACAAATTATTTACGAACACACAGTCACGAAGGTCGTATTGAACGGCTTTTCGCGTTTGCTTTATTTCATCATTTTGTCGTCTGATTTGACTTTGTTTGTCCCCACCATTTTCCTACGTAATACGACCATAATTCGTTGCGTTGGATACGTTACTGGGCGGGGGAAAAGGGTCCCTTTGTAATTTATAAAAGTGACATTTGACAACTTCCTGAAGCGTAGCCTAGAACGTTTGTACATTGGCCGACAGAATTCGTGTATTTCTACATTGTTTTGAGGTCTTGTTCGTCCTCGTAATCTTTAAAAAACAACTCAGCTCAATTTGAATACTAAGAAAAGTGTTAAAACTAGCTACTACGTGTTTGTCCAGGAAGGCACTGATGTTTTGTAGTTGGTAATATTACCAGTTTGTTACGATTCTAGTGAGGCAGTCAGAAAGGGAAAGAATGAGCACGGAAGTTGCATATGGCAGATTAGATGTTTGGAAGAAGATGGCAATAATGATGATGACAGTAATTGCAGTAAACTTGTCCTCGCGATGTGTGTGTTACTTTTTCTTCAGAATCGTCACCTTTACTCGGAACACCTGATGTGATCTGGATATGCCATTCTGGTCGCTGTGGTGTGACAGCAGATAGGTTGCGGTGTTTAAATATCAGTGTTGTAATGCAGTTTGGAATAAGCAGGGTTCCTAATGACGTAGGATGTGGAAAGAGGCAACTCCATTCTGAATGAACCTGGTTTCATGCGGAATGTCACGGACATTGCACTTTGGAATTTCCTGGAAACTCGGCTATGCTGTCAGAGGAATTTTGCACTTATCTTCATCCAAGATCGTTTCCTTCCACACAAGAGACTGAGCTACTGTCGCAGTTTAAAATATAAGGTGACATTTTCATTGATCTGTCTTTTACATGAACATTTGTCATTTCAGAGTTGGTGACCGTGAAATAATGACTTTTTGTACAGACTGGATGCAGCGGCTTGTCACCGTTTAGATTCAGCTGTAACGAGTATTGCCCAGGTAAATGTTAGGTGGAGGGAATATGTTGTTTGTGGCAATTCTTACTAATATAGAATATCACAAGTTCTTATCTTATAAAAGAATTATTAAGAAATCTGTGAAACTGCCCTCAACTCTCTCCATTATATTTTAGATTAGATCGACCATTGACGGTGGACGTCGTGGTCTCCTACAATTGAACAAAGTTTGAGATAAGGGATTCCTAATTATAAATATTGTTGTTCATCACATTTAATGTTTTCGTCTGCATTTGTGAACTCGTGTAAGAGAATTAAACTTTTTTAACACAATTTCAAGTAACATTAGATTGACTTCTGTTTGTTCATGGCAACATTTATAATAAAAGAATATTCCAGTAGGCAATTAATATTTTAAAGGAATGAAAGGTGTTTCGTATCCCAGAATCTTAATAAAAATTAATGGATCTTAAGAAGTGGGGTTTATATTCTGAACAATAATTCTAACGCTTTTCATCTCTTGATACATCGACATTATTAAAGCGTTTTAGGGAACTGAAAGAAATTGTATTCCGGATTTAGAAGAATAAATATTGAAGAATCTCCCTACATCAGCAGATTAAATCCGGGGAGTGCTTGCTATTATTGAGTGCAAAGTATTTATGGGTGCAAAACGTGGTCTTTCACATTGAGGGAGGAACATAGACTGAGGAGCTCTGAGAACAGAGTGTCGAGGAAGATGTCTGGACCCAAAATGAAGGTGGGACGGATAACAGAGAAAATGCATGACGAGCTCCTCAGCCGATGTTTTTAGGGCGAGTTGAAAGTTTACAAGGCCTGAAGGGAACACCTCGGCGTAGGTGGGAAGATAACATTAAGACGAATCTTACGGAGATGGGTCTCAATGGAGTGAACTGGATGCAACTGACTCAGGCTAGACCCCGGTGGCGGGCTTTTGTGAACACGATGATGTACCCGACAGACATTAAGGTGGCTCATAAATCCTTTGAAAGTGTGACAAAGTTCAAATACTTGGGAACAACAAAAACGATTCAAAATGATGCTCACGACGAAGTTAGGAGGAGACTAAATTCCGGAAATGCTTGCAACTTCTCAGTCCAAAATATTTTGTCTTCCCGTCTGATTTCTAAGAACCTGAAGATTAAAGTATACAAAACAATAATTTTGCCTGTTGTTTTGTATGGGTGCGAAACATGGTCTCTCACTCAGAGGGAGGAACACAGATTGCAGGTGTTTGAGAATCGGGTGTTGAGGAGGATATTTGGGCCTAGGAGAGAAGACGATGGGGCGTGGAGAAAACTGCATAATGATGTTCTCCTCTCCCAGTATTGTCAGGGTGATTAAGTCGAGAAGAATGAGATGGGTGGAACATGTAGCGCGCATGGATGGGACAAGAGGTGTGCACCGGGTATTGGTTGGGAAGCCTGAGGGGAAGAGACCGCTGGGGAGACCTAGACGTAGATGGGAGGATAATCTCAGGCAGGAGGAAGCCTGAGGGGAAGAGACCTCTGGGGAGACCTAGACGTAGATGGGAGGATAATGTCAGGCGGGATCTGTGGGAGATAGGATTTGAAGGAGACTGGATTTTGTTGGCCCAGGACAGAGCTTTGGTTAGTTCGGTGATGAACCTTCGGGTTCGGTAAGCCATCTAGTTAGTTAGTCAATCGGTCAACGACATGGCCAGCTTCCTTATTAATTATGATTGTCCCAGTTGTCGCTGCTCGCAACAGTTACCTTCGTTGCAACTAAAGGTACGACATTTTATTTTACATCCATTGTCCTAGCACTGTGCGAGATTATGTCAAGAACTTCTTTACAGTTCGTGTACTGATTAAGTTACAAGTTCACGCTGCAACCTGTAGCAACTAGATATCCCACCCGATATGTAGGACTGTTTGTAGTGGCAGCGTGCTGCAATGGAGTGCGATACTGGCCGGGTTAATACGACCCACACAATCGTATGTCCCAGTGACGCATTAAACCACGGAAGACATTGTAAAGAACCTTGACTTAATCACATTAACGTATAGATGCTTCTGGAGTGTATGCCCATAAGAATAGCAGTAACTTGGGTGTGCTGTTTTAATGGATTTATCTGAAATGACATATGGGAATACCTCCCCCTACAAGCGTTGATGGGTACCTCATTCAGGCGTAAGCTCCCAGTCTATTTGCGCAAACGCAATTATGACAGAAACAATATCTGCTGTGGAAACCTCAAATCTTACAATATAGTTCTGGTTTGAGGGGGTAAGTAGAGGATTACATGACCTACGAAGCTAAGATGCTAGCCAAACCTCGACTGCTAACACTTAATTGTTCATCATGGAAGATAAATTACGATCCAAAAACTCAACTGCCAAAGTTTTAACTCCCCTGACCCCCATCCCGGAGTGGGGTTTGGCCAACACTTTTGAAAAAGTCACGCTTTGCCACTGTGGGAATTCCTTTTCGAAATTTTTTGCTCAGAATATAACTTTTGGGCCAAGCTGGTGCGGCATTACTTTTCTCTCTTTAACTCCCTCTGCATTTATGATCTCCTCCCTCCCCCCCCCCCATTTGGACACATCACATCAACTGGATGCTGTATGGACGTAGAATACCACACGGCAAACACGTACGTACTGTGGGAAAGTCCGTCATAAATAAATATGAATCTGCCTTCAATGTGTGGATAATGGCAACCCATATCAACCTTCAGACATACATGAATGTACAAAAGAAATGTATCTAATCTCGATCTTATGTGTACATGATGCCTTTTATGTTGATTTTATCATTTTGTTTTCTATATTACTCCATATTTATTAATGTTTTCTTTAAATCATTGCTTTACAGACTAATATTGAACATCAGATGAACCACGCCATATAAAAAACAATACCTTCGTTCTAATATATAAGAGTAATCTGATAAGAACATCTTTCATAAACTGCATAACATTGTAAAGGATTGTAATTCGAGTTTTAAATTTACCAATCTAATTTATACCTGAAGACGGTTAAATATAACCGAAACATGTCGTAAGAGACGTTCCAATTTGTAAATCGATCATTCGATGCGGAACGTGAAATGATATTTTAAATATTTTATATTTTATCATCTTATTAAAAATTGTGATTTGACGGCAAATATTAAAACATTTATCAGTGTTGTTTTGCATGTCTTACGTTTGCACAAACTTGGTGACTATGAACTGTCTGCTGGATATATGATTGATTTCTTAGTTACCTAACCAGCAGACATTCGCAAGTACGTTATTCTGAAGTTTTGTCATTTCCTTTTGATTTATTGTCTGGTAACTTTCAAGGATCTGTATTAGGACCTTTGTTGTTTAATGTGCAATGTCATTAAATTGTAAGGCCATAAAGTCTCCTCAATATAGTTCTTTACTTCGAAAGGACGCAGAAAGCTTAAAGAATTTGAAAAATGTAAACTTCAAAAAATTTTGAAATAATTCAAAATTTTTGGGTTTTGTGTTGTTTTTTTTGACAATTTCCAGCAATTTTAGTTTTTTTTAAAAAAATTATGAAAATGTGGAAATTTTTCCCATTCTATACCTACCAGAAACGTTGAATGACACCCAGTCCATGCGAGACTCCGTCTGTGCAGCACCCAATCTCTGCTTCTCACGGTCTCGGCCGGGCTGGCCATGGGGCCTTTCCCGCGAAAGAGTTCCCGGCGACCGGCCGACCATTGTATCTGTCCCCTCTTCGAGGCCTGCCTCGCTCGCGGCACTGCGTTCTGAGCCACCCGTAAATCAGCAATCGCCGGTCGTCGGGGTCCGCAGGCCGGCAGTCGGCTCCTCGGCTGCCGCCAGAGGCACGGGCAGCCTCCCCTTGACAGCTCACTAACACTTATTTGCAAAAATATATATAAATACGTACATAAAAACGTATGTATGCATATATATATTATTTTTTATTCTTACCAAGTCGGTATCGCCGAGGGGTTTGTGGTGCCAAGCATTACAGAAAACTACGACGCACCGCCGGACATTGACTCGGAACTCGACCGACCAAGTAGCATGCACCGCACTCGCGCGCGCACACAGAAGCCACGGCAACGTACTTTATGTGATTTCTTATTATATTATGTTTTTACTCTTTTTTGATTCTACCAAAATTTCTTATTCTCTCAAAAATATATATGCATATTTATATACACATGCGTATTTATATATTCTTAATTTTATTCTTATGTAGTCGGTATCGCCGAGGGACTTGTGCTGTCAGGCAACGCGGAAAGTAGCACGCACCGAAGAAGTTAGCCAGTCAGATATTACGCACCGTGTGACTTTGACTCAGGCAGCCAACTACCGCACACAAACGAGACACGGTAAGCTGCTTGTACGTGATGTTTATTTATATTTTAATTTGGAGTTCCCCCCTTCTCTTATTGTTTCATTCTTCGCACTGCGTCGTACATGGACGGTCGAGCTCTGCGGCTATGTCCCACGGTGCGTGGTAGTTAAGACAGTCGAGCAAAGTCCGTCATAAATAAATATGAATGTACAAAAGAAATGTATCTAATCTCGATCTTATGTGTACATGGGATATACGGATATCCGCACGTAGGAACGTTGAAACTTCGATATCAGCAGACGTGCGTGATTACACCAAACGCACTGATGATAATGTTTGGCATGTATTGCCCTACGTCAGTGGTCCCCAACCTTTTTTTTGCCCAAGGGCACATTTGAGAGTTTATGAGATTGTGGCGGGCACCAACCAATTAACAAAGCCAAATTTTGTTTTCTCTGGACAAATAAGATACGGACACCAAATAATACACAAAAGAACACGACGTTTATTGATACAAGAAACCACGCAATAAAAAATACGTACTTTTATAAGTACAATTATTATTACCCAAGTGGGAAGTTAGTGTGATGTTTGGCGCTGCATTTCAGCGGCCAGTTTTACAAATTTGGAAGAGTAGGATGATGTTGCTGCTCGCAATCGTCAAGATGGGCATTAGTACGTAGAGAACTGTGCTTTGATTTTATAATGTTCATGGTTGAACGGCATTTATTATTCAGTATAACCTCTTTCCGTATCAACGCGGGCACCGCGTTGGGGACCACTGTTGTACATTATTTCGCCCTCACATCTTCGTCAGTTATCAGAGTGATTATTCTCTTGTAACATTGATGTCACTGTTAGGTCAAGGTCATGACAAAGTCAAGACAAGATCGCCCCAAAAGTTTGCCAGATAGAGGTCTTTAAAATTCTCAAGGTCATACGTATTTATGCCAAACGGCAAATACCTGATTGACCATACTCATGTCAAAATGAGGTCACGTATAGGTCAAGGAAGCCACGACAAATTCGGCCCAATAGTTTCGTAGATACTGGTCTTAAAAAATCTCAAGGTTATATCTTCTCACCAATATTTCTGCTAGCCAGCCACCCTAGGGCCACACCCTTTACCCCAGGGCCACTACCCCAGTCGCACCCCTTCCCAGGGCTATCCCCTTCTTTGGGCCAACCCTCATGATCACCCCTACCCAAGATCGCCCCCCCCGGGACCATCCCCTCAGGATCCCTGCAGCATCACCATATCCCAGGAACCACAGGATCCCCTAGGACCCCAGGATTCCCTGGACACTGCCCTCTAGGATCACGGCAGGATCCCCGAAGACAATCACCTCTAGGATCCCCTATAACCCCCTCCAGGATTCCTCGGATTTACCAGGACTCCCCATGACCATCCTAGTATTCCCCACAGATTTCCTAGGATCCCCACCAAGGATTCCCTACCCAGATCTAGCAGAATCTGCCACCAAACATTTCCAACAGAATTTCCCACGATCGCAACCCATGATTCCCAGGATATTCCCCTGGATTCACCACATAATATTACCCACGATCCTGCAGGATTCCCCACCAAAAATCCCCATATTATCCCACATAGGATCCACAACCAGAATTCAAAACGGGCGCCCTAACCCCCGCGCCCTAACCCCCGCGCCCTAACCCCCGCGCCCTAACCCCCGCGCCCTAACCCCACGAAGGGAGGTGGAGGCCCAGGCCGTTTCTTGAGCGAGCAGAGGCGCGGACCCGGCTCCGGACAATGGCCCGGGCGCCGGGTTCCAACGAACCACCCGAGTCGGACGAGTCCAACTCGTTGGCTTTGCGCTCGCACGCTACGCAAAACAGGACCTCGTGGGCGAGGCGAGTCGTTCAACTCTTTCGACTAACCGACCTGGCAACAGATCTTGTCTAGGGGATATAGCAGGAACATAGTAAGATTAGGTATAATGAGAGGACCACTCAAAATTCGAAAATAGTACCAGCAACGAAAGCGCGGTAATTGATATGGAATAATACCGACAGGGGGGCTCAACCCCAGCCGCTAAGTGGTCATAGGAACTTAAAACAAACCTCTTAAAGCAAAATAACCTCTTGCGCCCTCTGTGCGGGACGGCGCTTGTGGTGGGTCCCGATGTTCCCGCACAGAGGACGGTGCCATTTATTTTATGTTTTTGAGCCTTGTTTTATTCTGTACGACCATTTACAGGATCCTCGGTCCCTCGATTTGGTTTCATTCGATTAAATCATTGAGTTTTCGCTGCTCGTAGTATTTTCGCTTTTAGTGTTTTATTACTGGACGTATAATTTTATCTGCCCCTTAGTCATCTCTGCCGACACGCGTTGGATGAGTTTTTCATCTTTGCCTTTCCCAGCATGCTCCGCGAAACTTGTTTCCTCGAACAAGTTGAGTTCTTTCCGTTTGTCTGTCTCCTGCTTCGGTACAGCGCGTATGTACGCAGTCTTTAGGTAAGTTGGGGCTTCAGTCGGCCATTTTGATATTACGTCTCAGCTTGTGTTTGGTTTAATTCTCGATTTATTCGACAGCCAAAGAGTTGTTGAAGGTTTCGTGGTGGTAGTACGAAGCTCTAAAGAATGCAGGCGATTTCGTGATAGTGAAAATACTAACCGATTTTCTCTAGAAATTACAAACGTCTTTGAGTTAGATTTTATTAACCCTTGCACCATTGAAAATTTAATCCTGAAATCTGAAGCGAAAATAATAATAATAAATTCTTATTGTGTGGATTTCCACCTCTTTTTCCATTCACTGTACGTGTAATGTAAGCACAAAGCGATGAAAATTGTAATATTGATTATAATTGACTCCTGGATTTGACCTTATCATAATGAATACAGATTTAACCTGGTCGGATAGATAACGACCCTGACTTATCGGCATTTCTGTCTGGCGGCTTTACAGGTGAATTACGTCGCTTTTCCATGGAGAAAGTGGAGTGATATAAGATCGTCTATATATTTTTCTCAAGGACTGTGACACGCACATGCGAGAGTACATGTGTCCTGTTGTGGGTCCTCGGGTGCTACGTCCTGTACAACGCGAGCCTACTTAAGTCATTCAAGGTGAGTTGCATGAAATATTCCGTCCTCTGAAGTAGAGAGTTCTGAAAGTACGTTGAGAGAAAAACTTATATTGCGTGCTGTTACCGATACAACGTGACTTGGCATACGTCACACAAGACAAGATGGCTGAAATGACGTTGCAATACTGAACTAAGTATTCTGAGATATTATTTTATTTTACGTTTTGATTGTTCTGTGATTCTGCCCACGCATTCCGTCTCCTTCTAGGTCAGTGGTAACAACCACGTGACACTCGTTCAAGACTTGAGGTTTACGGAGCGGTGAGGATGACGGCCGCTTACATCGTGAGGTCGCTAACACGACAACCCGAAAATTATATTACAGCAGCAGCGAACTAAGGACTCCGGTGAGTACAATGAGAAATTGTCAGATAATGCCCACTGATCGAGTTTCAGAGCGTACGTACAGAAGCGACGTAATTATAAATTCTTGTCATTATGTCTGCTTTGAGGTGATTGGCGGAGCCCTCTTCACATTCACGGTGATTATGATATCATCATTCTTCATCGCCGTCGTGAATTTCTGAACCAGAAGATTTTTCCACGCCTCGCTCCTGGACGCTGCTCTGTGACGTCGTCTGGCTCGAGACGTCTGAAACGATGAGGCACCAGTGAGCGATGGACTCGGGTGAGTACGGTGATGTATTATTTCGAGGTTGATTCAAAATTATAATGACTTTCGTAGATAGTGTTCTGTGGGAAATTAGAAATTAGTATGTCTCGACGGTAATGTAGTGTCTGAGTAAAACCTGGTCTACGTGGATGGGATTTCGCGAAGGTACCGATATCGTCAAAAATCAAAGAATGTTTGAAACCCCCTACGTACGGTAAGGAATCGAGTTCTTTTATGAGTTGGAAACAGAAAGGAAAAGTTACAGATCATTTGAGAATTGTTGATGGGAAAGATTGGAAAAGGAGAAAATGCTGACAATCGCAGAGACGTTGCGTGTCCGGTGATGGACACGCACACTTGCGGTATGAGACCAGTTTCTTGCGTCTGTCTTGTAAACATGTACGGCAGTCATCGTGTAGCTGACAGTCGTTTAACTGGTCAAGGCCTTTCTCTTCGTGTATAAACACAGAAATTTTAAAAACTGACTGGTCGTCCTTACTTCATTTCTGTTGGATAAATTTCGTAAGGAAATGCTGTTGGTGTTAGGTGGACCGAGTATTGCGTACGGAGTCTGTATTGATTTGGATTAACCGTCTGCCAGGGACGCGACTAGTTTTGTGAGCTGTTTATTCCGAGAATCATAGTTCGTCTGAATTATATTTAAGAATTCAGTCCGTACCTCGAAGAAAACACAACTCTTCACCATTACGAAGATCAACTGGGTAACGCTGTTTAATTAAATGATCGTTGTTTATTCCGAGAATCATAGTTCGTCTGATTTATATTTAAGAATCCAGTCCGTACTGCGAAGAAAACACAACTCTACACCATTACGAAGATCAACTGGTTAACGCTGTTTAAGGAAATGATCGCTGTTTATTCCGAGAATCATAGTTCGTCTGAATAATATTTAAGAATCCAGTCCGTACCGCGAAGAAAACACAACACTTCACCATTACGAAGATCAACTGGTTAACGCTGTTTAAGGAAATGATCGCTATTTATTCCGAGAATCATAGTTCGTCTGATTTATATTTAAGAATCCAGTCCGTACCTCGAAGAAAACACAACTCTTCACCATTACGAAGATCAACTGGTTAACGCTGTTTAAGGAAATGATCGCTATTTATTCCGAGAATCATAGTTCGTCTGATTTATATTTAAGAATCCAGTCCGTACCTCGAAGAAAACACAACTCTTCACCATTACGAAGATCAACTGGTTAACGCTGTTTAAGGAAATGATCGTTGTTTATAGTGAGAATCATAGAAAATCCATAAATATAAAAGGCATCATAAATAAAACACTTGGTACATACGTTGAAGTAAACTTTCAGAATTGAACTAATTGGTATTAAGCATTCTCTGTTGAAGGCTTAATGTACCGTTTACATACCTTTTTCTTTATCAGTATTACTTCGCCCCACTCGCTTGTAAATAATGTTCTTGAATCTCTTTCCCTAAGTGTTTTCAAGTTCGGATTGTCTTACAGAGTGAGAAACGAAGTATTACGCCTGTCTAAATCATCAAGAAATATTATAGGACTGTTAACTTAGTTGAAGCATCTCTCTCTCTGTCTGTCTGTCTGTCTGTGTTTTTAATAAGTTCCGAAGATTAGGATGGGTTGACACTCAGGTTACAGTAAATTGGTTCATCGATTCTCGACAGATTCTGACGAATTTAGGACCGCGTTCAGGTGTGTGTTGCTCTAAAATCCAGTCGTTCCTCAGCTCGAATATTTGTTGCGCCATTGAACATTGTCTCGAGAATAATAGCAAAACTTGAAGAAGTCGCAGTTTCCAGCACTTCGTGTCCCATTTGATAAGTTGAACACGTGTACGTGTTCAGTACGAGAAAGAAATTGCTGCCGTGTTTGAAAACATGTTTTAAGCTGGAAGAAACCAGCAGATAGTCTCAATAAATGCACTGCGTGAATGGAATTCTTAGGAATATTACACATTCTCCAACTTTGTCGCATTGCTCATATCACGTGTAACCATGGATTAAATTCCTTGTGGAATCGAATTCAGACAAATAATTATCTTTTTCTGTTATTTCGTGTCATGAACTGTTGACCTTGGTTGAAAGAGTGCGTCTTAATGCACTTCCATAAAATTCTCCGCTGTTCGTGGAGACGCTTTCAAAAAATTATGCAGTACTTGAAAGAATTGGCACAATGGCGGCGTGACCTGTTGATTTGACCCTAGGGATCCGTGTAATGTTTGCCCAAGTGCATGGTAACAAATTAAACATGTCTGTGCGCACGGGCGTAATATCGAAAGTCAATTTTGGAGCTACCTGCCTTGTCCAATGCCTAATCCATTCAGAATTTTTTGTCCTAGATGCATGCAAGTTTAAATTTATGGATATTCTTAATCGTGGATTTGTACTTTTAATACATAAATTAATAACGAGGGTCATGGCTGATAGTACCAATGGAAGGTAACAGATAGTGACATACAGTTAATATCGAATTTGACGAAAATCGGCCTGTGTAATGTTAGTAGTACGTGTTAGAAACGAAGAGTATTGACTGCGAATGGTTGTTTGGAAATGGGGGGCACGTTTTGACCTTAAGGTCGTATCGCAGGGCCGGTATCCAGCCGATATTCCAGCAAGCTTCTGGTAGCGTCGGACACCATCGTACATATACGTGCGTTCGACTGTGAGTTATACAGTAGCTGTGCATGGTCCCAGATCAAAATAACCCTTTAAAGCAAATATTATTATTATTATATGTCCAAATTTCTGTAATAATCAGTGAGACTTTAATTTCTATTTTTATCGTATGCGTGTATGGCATTATTAATTATTTTAGAAAGAATTTATTTTATTGAAATGACACCAGATGCCATACTACTTTCTTTTTTAAATTTTACATGCTTTGCCATCGATATGACCATCAAAGGTAGTCTTGCGAATTTCTGAGGTGGGAGTTAGAAGCTAACAATAGGCTCAGCCAGTCAAATTATCCGCCTTGAATGGAAAGTTCAGCGTAGTGTTCACAAAATCCCGTCACTGGTGTCTTTCCTGAGCCATATTAATCCATTTCGCAACCTTGAAAAGTACTTCCGTAAGAACAATTTTAATATTATCCTCCCAGTTACACCTAATGTTGTAGAATGTAACATTAATGCTCACCGATCTTTAGCCCTGAGGATGGAAGAAATATATTCCTCGGAAATATTTGTTACTCCACATGATACTTGAACGAATAATATCTGATTTCTTTAAATCCGGGTCGTATGAGTCATTACATCCAGACTCTATATCCTCTGCAATATGTCAATTTTAAAAGAGATTATTCTTGTTTAATGTTTCACGGACTAATCACATTTCTGTTCCTTGTTTGAGTCTCTCATATCTTTGTAAACTTTTCCGCATAAAATGATTATTATCCAATTTCTTTTAAATCGAATATTGACAAATTACACCCGTATCTGTTTTGCCAGAGCATGGGATTATGAACATGTGGACGTCATTCTCTGTTCCGTAATACGTCGTTAACTGGTCAGATGTTTACAGCAGGTCGCAGTAACCCCGTACCCGTTTAACCGTTGAGCACACTGGCTAGAACCTGGTGCTGTTGGAATGTCTTGGTGTAGATAGAAATCACTGTCTTCCTTTGATGTATGGTCCCTCATCATGCACGTAGTCTGTTTAATGATCGGTCAGGGTTAGTTCCACAGATCAGGAGAGTTGGGTAAGTAAACATAAAAGAAATAAATATTGAGTTGTCCTACTCGATAGGTTTCGGGTTCGAATCTCTCCCCGTCGACAGACAATCGTTAGAGATCTTTCTCGTCCTTTTTAGTATTCTGAAGCATATTTTAAGACACATTAAATGTAGACAGCTATCGCTTTATTCAATGTAATTTCAAGTTCATATTTTAGAAGAATCATGCCATTTTATGGGGTATAACGGACAAAATTTTAAGACTAATAAATTGCCCGCTAAGAATGACGGCAAAAATGTAAAGTAGTAAACAATAATAATCATAAGAATTATCCGATTAGACCCAACATCTCTTAGCAGCGTTACCATGGCAACGGTTATTTATAAATGTTATCCCGTAAGGTCCAAAATCGCTTGGGAGCAAATAATCATAACCGAAAAATGTTTTATGAATGTCTTTTGTGATGTTGCGTCATCATAAGGGCCCACCATCATCGCTGTTATGATGGAGGTAGCAATATCATTTCCTAAACGTCGGTAAACTTAATCATCACAATTACCACAGTGAGAACAGGAGATAACAATTTACGCGCAGATTGAAGATGTAAGGCACAAATTTCTATCTTGCGAGGCCGAGGCGTAGTGTCGGGACAGATAATACCCGCATCCCCCCCCCCCGAAGCTGCTTTTAATGAGTGCTTTTTCTATAATTAGTCTAGCATTTCAGAAAAGAGTGTGTTGTGTTTAGGAGATAACTTTCAACCAAGCTGTTTGTATGTTCTAATCAAAATAACGTTGACCATGAATTTAGAATCTTTTGTCTTCTAGTCTGATAAATAAAAGTTGTAAATATTAATGAACAACACACGGTTATGTTTAAATTTGGTTTGCTATCATCGTAATTAATGTTAATATGAATAATATGGAGCTTCAGACCCTACATATAAATTCTTGTCATTATATGGGACATTCTGTCTGGTTTCAGGGGAACGGCAAGTGAATCTTCGTGGTTCCGAAACTCAGAGGAGGATCTTCATGGCATTTTCACCCGTGCGGTTGCGTCTACACGCTCCGGGGAACCCGGACGCTGCACTCTTGTCGTGTTTCCAGTGTCGGCGGTCATCTCTCCGGCATATTTCGTTTCTACCATCTTTGCTGGCGAGTGAAACGAATTACTTTAATTTTAAATTAACACACGACTAACGCCTGGGGTGCAGGGGTTAAACTCCTTCCAATGTTCCTTAATTTTGAGTCTCCAATTAATGTTTTGCTTGTTCCATCCCTTGAGCAAAATGAATTCAGATTCTTTCTATTTACTCGTCTTCTTCTTTCTTTTCTTCTTTTTCGCCTTCTTCCTACCCTCAGAGGATAGACGGGTTAGAGTAGAGTTGTAGCTGCATGCATTCTTAACCACTAACAACATCATCGACCCTGCAGTCCAGCCGCTGCGCTGCAACGGAATATCAGCGGAATCCAGCAAAGACGCAGTTAGTTTGCCCACAATATTAGAAATGTTGAGGGTGTGAGGTCACAGACCATGCGTTAAGTTGCAGTGGTGGGATTTGTTAAAGCATATATAGAAGATATTGAGGATTTTAAAAAGTGGGGATTTTCTGTTTTGATGATCTGAGTAACGGCTAGCTTTTCAAGTTAAGTAATTTTGAGGTGACTTAAGCGTCTGCTAACACAAACTATAAAGCGGGGAAGATTTTAAATTTGGAAAATTTCATGGGGCTGAAAACTACATTATCGTTCTTTATTTACATAGCTTTGCCCTTAGATTACAATCATATTGCAGGACAGACGTACAGTTCAAATTTAACCACCTCTGACGCAGACAAAGTTCATTCAGTGAAAGTGATTGAGATTTATGGTATCGTAGGCATCAGTACTATGACATTAAAGTGTGGATTGATGGGAGATCCACACTGAAATTAGGGACGAGACGTAGTGGACAACGAAATCACATACAAATAACATGTGAATAAAATAATACAGGCTTTTTGAAGCCGAAATAATTGAAACGCCGCCACTGAGATTTTAAATGAAGTTTTCAGATTGTTATATGTTCAAGATGTTATTTAATAAATAAATAAATAAATAACTTGTACTTTTATTTTTTCCGATTGTAGAAACATCGAAAACTGTAACACTTGCTTGTATACCTCTGTTTTCATCTCCCTTTATAACAGGTAGAAGAACGACATGTCACTATTTCGTCTTTAAATTTTCGCATATGAGTTGACTTTCAATGAGATCAGATTTTAACAGCAGCTAAAATTTCCATGACTTGTTACATTATAATTATTAATTATATAGTAGCGTACTAGCAAATTAAAGTGTGCATTGATGGCAAACCAAAAGTTCTCAATTGGATTTAAATCTAGCGAGTTTGGTGGCAAAAATTCAACTTTGCATCCGACACTTTCTATTAATTCCCTTGTTCTTTCAGAGTTATGAAAGCTTGCATTGTCAAGTCATTTGCAAAGAACGTCGCTCATATTATATATAAATCAAATAATACAGAAATCATAGAGAGCCTCCCCCCCAAAAAAAAAGAAGTCAACTAAAATTGCTCATTGCTTTGTGAATGGAGGCAGCGCGTAGCTCTGAAACGTGAGTGAACTTGTAGCAGACGACACGAGAAACAACGGACGATTGCCATGTCCAGCGACGACGTCATCTAAGAAACCTCCAGTTCATCGCTGGTGGGTGAAATTTATCTCTTCAATGTTGCAGTAGAAGTAGTTTGTAGCTTAGTTTTTGCCAGTATCCCGTAGTTGAGAGGTTTTATCTAATGAAGTCCTTGTTTCCATCCTTGAAGGAAAACGAATTGCAAATCTTCATCTTCTCGCTCTTTCTCATCATCTTATTACTTACACGGGATAGACTAATTTCTTTTTAAATATAAGTTGCGTCCGTGTTTAATTACGCACTACGGCATGAAGGCGTATGGGTTATTGAAGGTTTAGGTACGTGCATCTTTAACAGCTAGCTAGATAGAGATACGTGGACAGCATCACGTTCCAGCCGGTTTTACCCGAAGGAAAAATTCACGGTATCTTCTGTGTATATTATTGAATTGGACCGAACTTGATTGTGTCGCTGTCGGTAGTTGAACCGCGGACTTGCAGAGGATCCAGAAATAAAGTATTAATCGTGGTAAAAATCGGGGATGACTTAGAAATTACAAGTGAATACGGATTTTGGGTATGAAAAAAACCCCGAAGGGAAGACATAAAATTTGATGTGAAGATAATATAGTGTCTAGTAGTAACAGGTGCTGTGAACATGGCAACTGTCCAAGTTTCTCATGCTTACTGCGTGGCCGGTTTCAAAGATGGCGTTGCAGCAGGAGAAGGCTTTCTGTGTGCTCCGTTTTGAGGTGTCCAGAGCGTGAGTTTCGTGCACGGTTTCAAAAAGACGCACCACACAAGAATAACATAAGCAGGTGGTACCGACAGTTTGTAGAAACTGGATGCTTGTGTAAAGGCAAGAGTCCTGGTCGACCTCGTATGACTGATGACAACATTGAAAGAGTTCGTGAGGCGTTTCAGCGAAGTCCCCGCAAGTCAGTGGCTAGAGGAAGCATGGAATTGGACATGCCAAACCGTACAAGATTGCGATTGGTGCAGGCCCTTAAACCATCAGACAAAGTGAAAAGGCGAGGCTTTTGCGAGGAGATGCGGTTTAAAATGGAGGAAGATGGGTTCGTCGAAAGACTGATCTTCTCCGATGAAGCCACATTCCACATCAGTGGCAAGGTGAACATACACGATGTCCGTATCTGGGGAACCGAGCACCAGCGTGACTCTCCAAAAGTCAACGTTTTCTGTGCGGTGTCCAGCAAAAAAGTGCACGGCTCATCTTTCTTCGCTGAAGCAACTTAGACAGCGACTCATTTCTGGACATGTTGGAAAGCTGGTTGTTACCCCAACTGAATACCAATTATGACGATTACATTCTACAACTGGACATTTTCATAGGAATGTACGAGTGCTTCTCAACCATGTCTTTCCACAGCGCTGGTGTGGGATGAGTTTGATTACCATGTGGATGTGTGTCGTGTGATCCAGGATGCACACATTGAAGGATTGTAATGAACGCATGAGAAACTTTGAGAGTTGCCGCCGCTGACGGTGTATGTTGTGCACATGTAAGTTGGTAAATAATTTTTTTATTAACGTTTGAAACCGCACCATTCTTTTGTGTATACACTGTACTGCCTCTCCAGCCAAGCGTCCCACATGGCGTGTATGAGGACTGCGTTACTTTTTTCATATGACATAATAGATTTTTGGCTACATGAGTGGATACACTTGAGTATGTGTGGAATACATTCTTGGATTAAATATTTTAGTTTAGTTATTTAGAGAAAGAAGCCAATTATATTATTAATATGTTATGAATACAAATACTCATTAGAGATGGGGTTTAGGTATTTTCAGAATTAGCTTCGAGGATGTAGTGAAAAGCGATCCTTACTCATATAACATTTGATGACAGACGGTTGTTCACTCAGGCCACAGAATAGTAGGAGTATAAAAGATTATCAGGCCGGCTTTAGATATCTCGGTTTCTCTACCTATATAATCTATCTATTCTATCTATCTGAATATCTCTATCTCTCTCTCTCTGTGTATCTGTTTCTCTGTCTCCTGTCTATGTGTCTGCCTATTTATCTATTTACCCATCTACATATCTATCCATCCGTTCATGTATTTACCAATCTATGTATACATACGAAGATTAACCCAAACACGCACCCACCCACATCATGCATGTTTTGTAGCTCGTATTTTGTTTGTTAAGACAAAAATTAGTCACACATCACACAGAATTTATAATATTTCAAATGGCAATTTATTGTGTCATACGCTACTGTATGATGATGTATTGTGTTCCTTGAGCTGGTGTGCTGTATGCAAGTGCGTTGTTTTGTGATATTTATACTTTATTCCGATGAATTCCATAAGACACGACAAGAGTACATTTACCTATGACGTACGAGATTGAGAAAAGACAGTACCACCGTGAAGACAAGGCAGAGGTACATTTAGCAATGACACGCGTGTTTCAGATACGTTACCAACAGTTTGAAGACACGGCAGGAGTTTTGTCTCTCAGTTTCCTACAGATCGGAAGATATATGAATTTGAAAAATTGACTTTCGAATACCGCCGAAAAAGTAAAAGTTCTCTATCCTGCAAACACTTGGACGTACATTGTCGTGACTCTGACATGAAGTTGACATGTACGTGACCCCACAGTGACATGAGTTCTTTCTCTCAGATTCCTACACATCGCGAGATAAATGCCTTTGAAAAATTGACTTTCGAATAACCGTGAAAAATTAAAACATCTCTATCCTTCAAACCCTTGGACATACATTGACGTGACTCTGACATGAAGTTGACATATAAGTGTCCTCATACTGATATGAGGTTTGTCTCACAGATTCCTACACATCGCGAGATATATGCCTTTGAAAAATTGACTTTCGAATAACTGTGAAAAATTAAAATGTCTCTATCCTTCAAACCCTTGGACATACATTGACGTGACTCTGACATGAAGTTGACATATACGTTCCCTCAAAGTGACATAAGTTTTGTCTCTAAGATTCCTACAGATCGGGAGATATTTGCCTTTTCAAAAATTGACTTTCGAATAATCTCTAAAAATTCAAATGTCTCTATCCTCCAAACCCTTGGACATACAATGACTTAAATCTGGCATGAAGTTGACATATACGTTCCCTCAAAGTGACATAAGTTTTGTCTCTCAGATTCCTACAGATCGGGAGATATTTGCCTTTTCAAAAATTGACTTTCGAATAATCTCGAAAAATTCAAATCTCCCTATCCTCCAAACCCTTGGACATACATTGACGTGACTCTGACAGGACGTTGACATATACGTTCCCTCAAAGTGACATAAGTTTTGTCTCTCAGATTCCTACAGATCGGGAGATATTTGCCTATTAATAATTGACTTTCAAATAATCTCTAAAAATTTAAATGTCTCTATCCTCCAAACCCTTGGACATACCTTGACGTGACTATGACATGAAGTTGACATTTGCGTTCCCTCAAAGTGACATAAGGTTTGTCTCTCAGATGCCTACAGATCGGGAGATATTTGCTTTTAGAAATTGACTTTCGAATAATCTCGAAAAATTCAAATATTTCTATCCTCCAAACCCTTGGACATACAGTGACGAGACTCTGACATGAAGTTGACATATAAGTTCTCTCAAGGTGGCATAAGGCGTGTCTCTCAGATTCCTACAGATCGGGAGATATTTGCCTTTTAAAAATTGACTTTCGAATAATCTCGAAAAATTAAAATGTCTCTATCCTCCAAACCCTTGGACATACATTGACGTGACTATGACATGACTCTGACATAAACGTTCCCTCAATGTGACATAAGTTTTGTCTCTCAGATGCCTACAGATCGGGAGATATTTGCCTTTTCAAAAATTGACTTTTTAATAATCTCTAAAAATTTAAATGTCTCTATTCTCCAAACCCTTGGACATACATTGACGTGACTCTGACATGAGGTTGACATATACGTTCCCTCAAAGTGACATAAGTTTTGTCTCTCAGATTCCTACAGATCGGGAGATATTTGCCTTTTAAAAATTGACTTTCGAATAATCTCTAAAATTTAAATGTCTCTATCTTCCAAACCTTTGGACATACATTGACGTGACTCTGACAGGAAGTTGACATATACCATCCCTCAAAGTGACATAAATTTTGTATCTCAGATTCCTACAGATCGGGAGATATTTGCCGTTTAAAAATTGACTTTCGAATAATCTCTAAAAATTTAAATGTTTCTATCCTCCAAACCCTTGGACATACATTGACGTAACTCTGACAGGAAGTTGACATATACGTTCCCTCAAAGTGACATAAGGTTTGTCTCTCGGATTCCTACAGATCGGGAGATATTTAAATCTTAAAAATTGACTTTCGAATAATCTCTAAAAATTTAAATGTCTCTATCCTCCAAACCCTTGGACATACATTGACGTGACTATGACAGGACGTTGACATATACGTTCCCTCAAAGTGACATAAGGTTTGTCTCTCAGATTCCTACAGATCGGGAGATATTTGCCTTTTAAAAATTGACTTTCGAATAATCTCTAAAAATTTAAATGTCCCTATCCTCCAAACCCTTGGACATGCATTGACGTGACTCTGACAGGAAGTTGACATATACGTTCCCTCAAAGTGGTATAAGTTTTGTCTCTCAGATTTGTACAGATCGGGAGATATTTGCCTTTTAAAAATTGACTTTCGAATAATCTCTAAAAATGTAAATGTCTCTATCCTCCAAACCCTTGGACATACATTGACGTGACTCTGACAGGAAGTTGACATATACGATCCCTCAAAGTGACATAAGTTTTGTCTCTCAGATTCCTACAGATCGGGAGATATTTGCCCTTTAAAAATTGACTTTCGAATAATCTCTAAAAAATAAAATGTCTGTATCCTCTAAACCCTAGGACATACATTGACGTTACACTGACAGGACGTTTACATATACGTTCCCTCAAAGTGACATAAGTTTTGTCTCTCAGATTCCTAAAGACCGGGAGATATTTGAATCTTAAAAATTGACTTTCGAATAATCTCTAAAAAGTTAAATGTCTCTATCCTCCAAACCCTTGGACATACATTGACGTCACTGCGACATGAAGTTGACATATACATTCCCTAGAAAGCGGCATAAGTTTTGTCTCTCAGATTCCTACAGATCGGGAGATATTTCCCTTTTAAAAATTGACTTTCGAATAATCTATAAAAATTTAAATGTCTCTATCCTCCAAACCCTTGGACATACATTAACGTGACTCTGACAGGAATTTGACATATACTTTCCCTCAAGGTTATATAAGTTTTGTCTCTCAGATTTGTACAGATCGGGAGATATTTGCCTTTTAAAAATAGACTTTCGAATAATCTCTAATAATTTAAATGTCTCTATCCTCCAAACCCTTGGACATACATTGACGTGACTCTGACAGGAAGTTGACATATACGATCCCTCAAAGTGACATAAGGGTTGTATCTCAGATTCCTACAGATCGGGAGATATTTGCCCTTTAAAATTGACTTTCGAATAATCTCTAAAAATTTAAATGTCTCTATCCTCCAAACCCTTGGACATACGTTGACGTGACTTGACAGGAAGTTACCATATACGTTCCCTCAAAGTGACATAAGTTTTGTCTCTCAGATTCCTACAGATCGGGAGATATTTGCCTATTAATAATTGACTTTCGAATAATCTCGAAAAATTCAAATGTCTCTATCCTCCAAACGTTTGGACATACATTGACGAGACTCTGATTTGAAGTTGACATATACGTTCCCTCAAAGTGACATAAGGTTTGTCTCACAGATTCCTACAGATCGGGAGATATTTGCCTTTTAAAAATTGACTTTCGAATAATCTCGTAAAATTAAAATGTCTCTATCCTCCAAACCCTTGGACATACGTTGACGTGACTCTGACAGGAAGTTGACATATACGTTCCCTAAAAGTGACATAAGGTTTGTCTCTCAGATTCCTACAGATCGGGAGATATTTGCATTTTAAAAATTGACTTTCGAATAATCTCGAAAAATTTAAATGTCTCTATCCTCCAAACCCTTGGACATACAATGACGTGACTCTGACATGAAGTTGACATTTGCGTTCCCTCAAAGTGACATAAGGGTTGTCTCTCAGATTCTACAGATCGGGAGATATTTGCCTTTTAAATATTGACTTTGGAATAATCTTTAAAAATTTAAATGTCTCTATCCTCCACCCCTAAGACATACATTGACGTGACTCTGACAGGAAGTTGACATATACGATCCCTCAAAGTGACATAAGTTTTGTCTCTCAGATTCCTACAGATCGGGAGATATTTGCCCTTTAAGAATTGACTTTCGAATAATCTCTAAAAAATAAAATGTCTGTATCCTCTAAACCCTAGGACATACATTGACGTGACACTGACAGGACGTTTACATATACGTTCCCTCAAAGTGACATAAGTTTTGTCTCTCAGATTCCTAAAGACCGGGAGATATTTGAATCTTAAAAATTGACTTTCGAATAATCTCTAAAAAGTTAAATGTCTCTATCCTCCAAACCCTTGGACATACATTGACGTCACTGCGACATGAAGTTGACATATACATTCCCTAGAAAGCGGCATAAGTTTTGTCTCTCAGATTCCTACAGATCGGGAGATATTTCCCTTTTAAAAATTGACTTTCGAATAATCTATAAAAATTTAAATGTCTCTATCCTCCAAACCCTTGGACATACATTGACGTGACTCTGACAGGAATTTGACATATACGTTCCCTCAAAGTTATATAAGTTTTGTCTCTCAGATTTGTACAGATCGGGAGATATTTGCCTTTTAAAAATAGACTTTCGAATAATCTCTATTAATTTAAATGTCTCTATCCTCCAAACCCTTGGACATACATAGACGTGACTCTGACAGGAAGTTGACATATACGATCCCTCAAAGTGACATAAGGGTTGTATCTCAGATTCCTACAGATCGGGAGATATTTGCCCTTTAAAATTGACTTTCGAATAATCTCTAAAAATTTAAATGTCTCTATCCTCCAAACCCTTGGACATACGTTGACGTGACTTGACAGGAAGTTGCCATATACGTTCCCTCAAAGTGACATAAGTTTTGTCTCTCAGATTCCTACAGTTCGGGAGATATTTGCCTATTAATAATTGACTTTCGAATAATCTCGAAAAATTTAAATGTCTCTATCCTCCAAACCCTTGGACATACATTGACGTGACTATGACATGAAGTTGACATTTGCGTTCCCTCAAAGTGACATAAGGTTTGTCTCTCAGATGCCTACAGATCGGGAGATATTTGCCTTTTAAAAATTGACTTTCGAATAATCTCGAAAAATTCAAATATTTCTATCCTCCAAACCCTTGGACATACAGTGACGAGACTCTGACATGAAGTTGACATATAAGTTCTCTCAAGGTGGCATAAGGCTTGTCTCTCAGATTCCTACAGATCGGGAGATATTTGCCTTTTAAAAATTGACTTTCGAATAATCTCGAAAAATTTAAATGTCTCTATCCTCCAAACCCTTGGACATACATTGACGTGACTATGACATGACTCTGACATAAACGTTCCCTCAATGTGACATAAGTTTTGTCTCTCAGATGCCTACAGATCGGGAGATATTTGCCTTTTCAAAAATTGACTTTTTAATAATCTCTAAAAATTTAAATGTCTCTATTCTCCAAACCCTTGGACATACATTGACGTGACTCTGACATGAGGTTGACATATACGTTCCCTCAAAGTGACATAAGTTTTATCTCTCAGATTCTTACAGATCGGGAGATATTTGCCTTTTAAAAATTGACTTTCGAATAATCTCTAAAATTTAAATGTCTCTATCTTCCAAACCTTTGGACATACATTGACGTGACTCTGACAGGAAGTTGACATATACCATCCCTCAAAGTGACATAAATTTTGTATCTCAGATTCCTACAGATCGGGAGATATTTGCCGTTTAAAAATTGACTTTCGAATAATCTCTAAAAATTTAAATGTTTCTATCCTCCAAACCCTTGGACATACATTGACGTAACTCTGACAGGAAGTTGACATATACGTTCCCTCAAAGTGACATAAGGTTTGTCTCTCGGATTCCTACAGATCGGGAGATATTTAAATCTTAAAAATTGACTTTCGAATAATCTCTAAAAATTTAAATGTCTCTATCCTCCAAACCCTTGGACATACATTGACGTGACTATGACAGGACGTTGACATATACGTTCCCTCAAAGTGACATAAGGTTTGTCTCTCAGATTCCTACAGATCGGGAGATATTTGCCTTTTAAAAATTGACTTTCGAATAATCTCTAAAAATTTAAATGTCCCTATCCTCCAAACCCTTGGACATGCATTGACGTGACTCTGACAGGAAGTTGACATATACGTTCCCTCAAAGTGGTATAAGTTTTGTCTCTCAGATTTGTACAGATCGGGAGATATTTGCCTTTTAAAAATTGACTTTCGAATAATCTCTAAAAATTTAAATGTCTCTATCCTCCAAACCCTTGGACATACATTGACGTGACTCTGACAGGAAGTTGACATATACGATCCCTCAAAGTGACATAAGTTTTGTCTCTCAGATTCCTACAGATCGGGAGATATTTGCCCTTTAAAAATTGACTTTCGAATAATCTCGAAAAATTTAAATGTCTCTATCCTCCAAACCCTTGGACATACAATGACGTGACTCTGACATGAAGTTGACATTTGCGTTCCCTCAAAGTGACGATAAGGGTTGTCTCTCAGATTCTACAGATTGGGAGATATTTGCCTTTTAAATATTGACTTTGGAATAATCTCTAAAAATTTAAATGTCTCTATCCTCCAAACCCTTGGACATACATTGACGTGTCTATGACATGAAGTTGACATGTACGTTCCCTCAATGTGACATAAGGTTTGTCTCTCAGATTCCTACAAATCGGGAGATATTTGCCTTTTAAAAATTGACTTTCGAATATGTCGAAAAATTCAAATGTCTCTATCCTCCAAACTTTTGGACCTACAATGACGTGACTCTGACAGGACGTTGACATATGCGTTTCCTCAAAGCGACATACGTTTTGTCTCTCAGATTCCTACAATCGGGAGATATTTCCCTTTTAAAAATTGACTTTCGAATAATCTTTAAAAATTTAAATGTCTCTATCCTCCAAACCCTAAGACATACATTGACGTGACTCTGACAGGAAGTTGACATAGATGTTCCCTCAAAGTGATATAAGTTTTGTCTCTCAGATTTGTTCAGATCGGGAGATATTTGCCTTTTAAAAATTGACTTTCGAATAATCTCTAAAAATTTAAATGTCTCTATCCTCCAAACCCTTTTACATACATTGACGTGACTCTGACAGGAAGTTGAAATATACGATCCCTCAAAGTGTCATAAGTTTTGTCTCTCAGATTCCTACAGATCGAGAGATATTTGCCCTTTAAAAATTTACTTTCGAATAATCTCTAAAAATTTAAATGTCTCTATCCTCCAAACCCTTGGCCATACATTGACGTGACTATGACATGAAGTTGACAACTGCGTTCCCTCAAAGTTACATAAGGTTTGTCTCTCAGATGCGTACAGACCGGGAGATATTTGCCTTTTCAAAAATTGACTTTCGAATAATCTCTAAAAATTTAAATGTCTCTATCCTCCAAACCCTTGGACATACCTTGACGTGACTATGACATGAAGTTGACATATACGTTCCCTCAAAGTGACATAAGTTTTGTCTCTGATTCCTACAGATCGGGAGATATTTGCCTTTAAAAATTGACTTTCGAATAATCTCGAAAAATTAAAATGTCTCTATCCAAACCCTTGGACATACATTGACGTGACTCTGACATGAAGTTGACATATGCGTTCCCTCAAAGTGACATAAGGTTTGTCTCTGAGATTCCTACAGATCGGGAGATATTTGCCTTTTCACAAATTGACTTTCGAATAATCTCGAAAAATTAAAATGTCTGTATCCTCCAAACCCTAGGACCTACATTGACGTGATACTGACAGGACGTTTACATATACGTTCCCTCAAAGTGACATAAGTTTTGTCTCTCAGATTCCTACAGACCGGGAGATATTTCAATCTTAAAAATTGACTTTCGAATAATCTCGAAAAATTTAAATGTCTCTATCCTCCAAACCCTTGGACATACATTGACGTGACTCTGACATGAAGTTCACATATGCGTTCCCTCAAAGTGACATAAGTTTTGTCTCTCAGATTCATACAGATCGGGAGATATTTGCCTTTAAAAAATTGACTTTCGAATAATCTCGAAAAATTTAAATGTCTCTATCCTCCAAACCCTTGGACATACAATGACGTGACTCTGACATGAAGTTGACATATGCCTTCCCTCAAAGTGACATAAGTGTTGTCTCTCAGATTCCTGCAGATCGGGAGATATTTGCTCTTTTAAAAATTGACTTTCGAATAATGTCAAAAAATTCAAATGTCTCTATCCTCCAAACCCTTTGACCTACATTGCCATGACTCTGACAGGAAGTTGACACATGCGTTCCCTCAAAGTGACATAAGTTTTGTCTCTCAGATTCCTACAGATCGGGAGATATTTGCCTATTAATAATTGACTTTCGAATAATCTCTAAAAATTTAAATGTCTCTATCCTCCAAACCCTTGGCCATACTTTGACGTGACTATGACATGAAGTTGACATCTGCGTTCCCTCAAAGTGACATAAGTTTTGTCTCTCAGATTCCTACAGATTGGGAGATATTTGCCTTTTAAAAATTGACATTCGAATAATCTCTAAAAATTTAAATGTCTCTATCCTCCAAACCTTTGGACATGCATTGACGAGACTCTGATATGAAGTTGAAATATACGTTCCCTCAAAGTGACATAAGGTTTGTGTCACAGATTCCTACAGATCGGGAGATATTTGCCTTTTAAAAATTGACTTTCGAATAATCTCGAAAAATTAAAATGTCTATTTCCTCGAAACCCTTGGACATATGTTGACGTGACTCTGACAGGAAGTTGACATATACGTTCCCTAAAAGTGACATAAGGTTTGTCTCTCAGATTCCTACAGATCGGGAGATATTTGCCTTTTAAAAATTGACTTTCGCGTAATCTCTAAAAATTTAAATGTCTCTATCCTCCAAACCCTTGGACATACATTGACGTGACTCTGACAGGAAGTTGACATATACGATCCCGCAAAGTGACATAAGTTTTGTCTCTCAGATTCCTACAGATCGGGAGATATTTGCCCTTTAATAATTGACTTTCGAATAATCTCTAAAAAATAAAATGTCTGTATCCTCTAAACCCTAGGACATACATTGACGTGACACTGACAGGACGTTTACATATACGTTCCCTCAAAGTGGCATAAGTTTTGTCTCTCAGATTCCTAAAGACCGGGAGATATTTGAATCTTAAAAATTGACTTTCGAATAATCTCTAAAAAGTTAAATGTCTCTATCCTCCAAACCCTTGGACATACATTGAAGTCACTGCGACATGAAGTTGACATATACATTCCCTAGAAAGCGGCATAACTTTTGTCTCTCAGATACCTACAGATCGGGAGATATTTCCCTTTTAAAAATTGACTTTCGAATAATCTATAAAAATTTAAATGTCTCTATCCTCCAAACCCTTGGACATACATTGACGTGACTCTGACAGGAAGTTGACATATACGATCCCTCAAAGTGACATAAGGGTTGTATCTCAGATTCCTACAGATCGGGAGATATTTGCCCTTTAAAATTGACTTTCGAATAATCTCTAAAAATTTAAATGTCTCTATCCTCCAAACCCTTGGACATAAGTTGACGTGACTTGACAGGAAGTTGCCATATACGTTCCCTCAAAGTGACATAAGTTTTGTCTCTCAGATTCCTACAGATCGGGAGATATTTGCCTATTAATAATTGACTTTCGAATAATCCCTAAAAATTTAAATGTCTCTATAATCCAAACCCTTGGCCATACATTGACGTGACCATGACATGAAGTTAACATTTGCGTTCCCTCAAAGTTAAATAAGGTTTGTCTCTCAGATGCCTACAGATCGGGAGATATTTGCCTTTTAAAAATTGACTTTCGAATAATCTCGAAAAATTCAAATGTCTCTATCCTCCAAACCTTTGGACATACATTGTCGAGACTCTGATTTGAAGTTGACATATACGTTCCCTCAAAGTGACATAAGGTTTGTCTCACAGATTCCTACAGATCGGGAGATATTTGCCTTTTAAAAATTGACTTTGGAATAATCTCGTAAAATTAAAATGTCTCTATCCTCCAAACCCTTGGACATACGTTGACGTGACTCTGACAGGAAGTTGACATATACGTTCCCTAAAAGTGACATTAGGTTTGTCTCTCAGATTCCTACAGATCGGGAGATATTTGCATTTTAAAAATTGACTTTCGAATAATCTCGAAATATTTAAATGTCTCTATCCTCCAAACCCTTGGACATACAATGACGTGACTCTGATATGAAGTTGACATTTGCGTTCCCTCAAAGTGACATAAGGGTTGTCTCTCAGATTCTACAGATCGGGAGATATTTGCCTTTTAAATATTGACTTTGGAATAATCTCTAAAAATTTAAATGTCTCTATCCTCCAAACCCTTGGACATAAATTGACGTGTCTATGACATGAAGTTGACATGTACGTTCCCTCAATGTGACATAAGGTTTGTCTCTCAGATTCCTACAAATCGGGAGATATTTGCCTTTTAAAAATTGACTTTCGAATATGTCGAAAAATTCAAATGTCTCTATCCTCCAAACCCTTTTACCTACAATGACGTGACTCTGACAGGACGTTGACATATGCGTTTCCTCAAAGTGACATACGTTTTGTCTCTCAGATTCCTACAATCGGGAGATATTTCAATTTTAAAAATTGACTTTCGAATAATCTATAAAAATTTAAATGTCTCTATCCTCCAAACCCTAGGACATACATTGACCTGACTCTGACAGGAATTTTACATATACGTTCCCTCAAAGTTATATAAGTTTTGTCTCTCAGATTCTAACAGATCCGGAGATATTTGCCTTTTAAAAATTGACTTTCGAATAATCTCTAAAAATTTAAATGTCTCTATCCTCCAAACCCTTGGACATACATTGACGTGACTCTGCAAGGAAGTTGAAATATACGATCCCTCAAAGTGTCATAAGTTTTGTCTCTCAGATTCCTACAGATCGAGAGATATTTGCCCTTTAAAAATTGACTTTCGAATAATCTCTAAAAATTTAAATGTCTCTATCCTCTAAACCCTTGGCCATACATTGACGTAACTATGACATGAAGTTGACAACTGCGTTCCCTCAAAGTTACATAAGGTTTGTCTCTCAGATGCCTACAGACCGGGAGATATTTGCCTTTTCAAAAATTGACTTTCGAATAATCTCTAAAAATTTAAATGTCTCTATCCTCCAAACCCTTGGACATACCTTGACGTGACTATGACATGAAGTTGACACATACGTTCCCTCAAAGTGACATAAGTTTTGTCTCTGATTCCTACAGATCGGGAGATATTTGCCTTTAAAAATTGACTTTCGAATAATCTTGAAAAATTAAAATGTCTCTATCCAAACCCTTGGACATACATTGACGTGACTCTGACATGAAGTTGACATATGCGTTCCCTCAAAGTGACATAAGGTTTGTCTCTGAGATTCCTACAGATCGGGAGATATTTGCCTTTTCACAAATTGACTTTCGAATAATCTCGAAAAATTTAAATGTCTGTATCCTCCAAACCCTAGGACCTACATTGACGTGACACTGACAGGACGTTTACATATACGTTCCCTCAAAGTGACATAAGTTTTGTCTCTCAGATTCCTACAGACCGGGAGATATTTCAATCTTAAAAATTGACTTTCGAATAATATCGAAAAATTTAAATGTCTCTATCCTCCAAACCCTTGGACATACAATGACGTGACTCTGACATGAAGTTGACATATGCGTTCCCTCAAAGTGACATAAGTGTTGTCTCTGAGATTCCTACAGATCGGGAGATATTTGCCTTTTCACAAATTGACTTTCGAATATTCTCGAAAAATTTAAATGTCTGTATCCTCCAAACCCTAGGACCTACATTGACGTGACACTGACAGGACGTTTACATATACGTTCCCTCAAAGTGACATATGTTTTGTCTCTCAGATTCCTACAGATCGGGAGATATTTGCCTTTAAAAAATTGACTTTCGAATAATCTCGAAAAATTTAAATGTCTCTATCCTCCAAACCCTTGGACATACAATGACGTGACTCTGACATGAAGTTGACATATGCGTTCCCTCAAAGTGACATAAGTGTTGTCTCTCAGATTCCTGCATATCGGGAGATATTTGCTCTTTTAAAAATTGACTTTCGAATAATGTCAAAAAATTCAAATGTCTCTATCCTCCAAACCCTTGGATATATGTTGACGTGACTCTGTCAGGAAGTTGACATATACGTTCCCTATTAGTGACATAAGGTTTGTCTCTCAGATTCCTACAGATCGGGAGATATTTGCCTTTTAAAAATTGACTTTCGAATAATCTCTAAAAATTTAAATGTCTCTATCCTCCAAACCCTTGGACATACAATGACGTGACTCTGACATGAAGTTGACATTTGCGTTCCCTCAAAGTAACATAAGGGTTGTCTCTCAGATTCTACAGATCGGGAGATATTTGCCTTTTAAAATTGGCTTTCGAATAATCTCTAAAAATTTAAATGTCTCTATTCTCCAAACCCTTGGACATACATTGACGTGTCTATGACATGAAGTTGACATGTACGTTCCCTCAAAGTGACATCAGGTTTGTCTCTCAGATTCCTACAGATCGGAAGATATTTGCCTTTTAATAATTGACTTTCGAATAATGTCGAAAAATTCAAATGTCTCTGTCCTCCAAACCCTTGGACCTACAGTGACGTGACTCTGACAGGACGTTGACATATACGTTCCCTCAAAGTGACATAAGGTTTGTCTCTCAGATTCCTACAGATCGGGAGATATTTGCCTATTAATAATTGACTTTCGAATAATCTCTAAAAATTTAAATGTCTCTATCCTCGAAACCCTTGGACATACATTGACAAGACTATGACATGAAGTTGACAATTGCGTTTCCTCAAAGTTACATAAGGTTTGTTTCTCAGATGCCTAGAGATCGGGAGATATTTGCATTTTAAAAATTGACTTTCGAATAATCTCGAAAAATTCAAATGTCTCTATCCTCCAAACCCTTGGACCTACATTGACGTGACTCTGACAGGACGTTGACATATGCGTTCCCTCAAAGTGACATACGTTTTGTCTCTCAGAATCCTACAGATCGGGAGATATTTGCCTTTTAAAAATTGACTTTCGATTAATCTCTAAAAATTTAATTGTCTCTATCCTCCAAACCCTTCAACATACATTGACGTGACTCTGACAGGACGTTGACATATACGTTCCCTCAAAGTGACATAAGGTTTGTCTCTCAGATTCCTACAGATCGGGAGATATTTGCCTTTTCACAAATTGACTTTCGAATAATCTCGAAAAATTTAAATGTCTCTATCCTCCAAACCCTTGGACATACATTGACGTGACTCTGACAGGACGTTGACATATACGTTCCCTCAAAGTGACATAAGGTTTGTCTCTCAGATTCCTACAGATCGAGAGATATTTGCCTATAAATAATTGACTTTCGAATATTCTCGAAAAATTTAAATGTCTCTATCCTCCAAACCCTTGGACATACATTGACGTGACTCTGACAGGACGTTGACATATACGTTCCCTCAAAGTGACATAAGGTTTGTCTCTCAGATTCCTACAGACCGGGAGATATTTGAATCTTAAAAATTGACTTTCGAATAATCTCTAAAAAGTTAAATGTCTCTATCCTCCAAACCCTTGGACATACATTGACGTCACTGCGACATGAAGTTGACATATACATTCCCGTCAAAGCGGCATCAGTTTTGTCTGTCAGATTCCTACAGTTCGGGAGATATTTGCCTTTTAAAAATTGACTTTCGAATAATTTATAAAAATTTAAATGTCTCCATCCTCCAAACCCTTGGACATACATTAACGTGACTCTTGCAGGAATTTGACATATACGTTCCCTCAAAGTTATATAAGTCTTGTCTCTCAGATTCCTACAGATCGGGAGATATTTGCCTTTTAAAAATTGACTTTCGAATAATCTCGTAAAATTAAAATGTCTCTATCCTCCAAACCCTGGGACATACGTTGACATGACTCTGACAGGAAGTTGACATATACGTTCCCTAAAAGTGACGTAAGGTTTGTCTCTCAGATTCCTACAGATCGGGAGATATTTGCCCTTTAAAATTGACTTTCGAATAATCTCTAAAAATTTAAATGTCTCTATCCTCCAAACCCTTGGACATACGTTGACGTGACTTGACATGAAGTTGACATATGCGTTCCCTCAAAGTGACATAAGGTTTGTCTCTGAGATTCCTACAGATCGGGAGATATTTGCCTTTTCACAAATTGACTTTCGAATAATCTCGAAAAATTAAAATGTCTGTATCCTCCAAACCCTAGGACATACATTGACGTGACACTGACAGGACGTTTACATATACGTTCCCTCAAAGTGGCATAAGGTTTGTCTCTCAGATTCCAACAGATCGGGAGATATTTGCCTTTTAAAAATTGACTTTCGATTAATCACTTAAAATTTAAATATCTCTATCCTCCAAACTTTTGGACATACATTGACGTGACTCTGACAGGACGTTGACATATACGTTCCCTCAAAGTGACATAAGGTTTATCTCTCAGATCCCTACAGATCGGGAGATATTTGCCTATTAATAATTGACTTTCGAATAATCTCTAAAAATTTAAATGTCTCTATCCTCCAAACCCTTGGCCATACATTGACGTGACTATGACATGAAGTTGACAATTGCGTTCCCTCAAAGTTACACAAGGTTTGTTTCTCAGATGCCTAGAGATCGGGAGATATTTGCCTTTTAAAAATTGAATTTCGAATAATCTCGAAAAATTCAAATGTCTCCATCCTGCAAACCTTTGGACATACATTGACGAGACTCTGACATGAAGTTGACATATACGTTCCCTCAAAGTGACATAAGGTTTGTCTCTCAGATTCCTACAGATCGGGAGATATTTGCCTTTTAAAAGTTGACTTTCGAATAATCTCGAAAAATTCAAATGTCTCTATCATGCAAACCTTTGGACATACGTTGACGTGACTCTGACAGGAAGTTGACGTATACGTTCCCTCAAAGTGACGTAAGGTTTGTCTCTCAGATGCCTACAGATCGGGAGATATTTGCCTTTTCAAAAATTGACTTTCATATAATCTCTAAAAATATAAATGTCTCTATCCTCCAAACCCTTGGACATAACTTGACGTGACTATGACATGAAGTTGACATATACGTTCCCTCAAAGTGACATAAGTTTTGTCTCTGATTCCTACAGATCGGGAGATATTTGTCTCTTAAAAATTGACTTTCGAATAATCTCTAAAAATTTAAATGTCTCTATCCTCCAAACCCTTGGACATACATTGACGTGACTCTGACATGAAGTTGACATATGCGTTCCCTCAAAGTGACATAAGGTTTGTCTCTGAGATTCCTACAGATCGGGAGATATTTGCCTTTTCACAAATTGACTTTCGAATAATCTCGAAAAATTTAAATGTCTCTATCCTCCAAACCCTTGGACCTACATTGACGTGACTCTGACAGGACGTTGACATATGCGTTCCCTCAAAGTGACATACGTTTTGTCTCTCAGAATCCTACAGATCGGGAGATATTTGCCTTTTAAAAATTGACTTTCGATTAATCTCTAAAAATTTAAATATCTCTATCCTCCAAACCCTTGGACATACATTGACGTGACTCTGACAGGACTTTGACATATACGTTCCCTCAAAGTGACATAAGGTTTTTCTCTCAGATCCCTGCAGATCGGGAGATATTTGCCTTTTAAAAATTGACTTTCGAATAATCCCTAAAAATTTAAATGTCTCTATCCTCCAAACCCTTGGACACACATTGACGTGACTCTGACAGGAAGTTGACATATACGATCCCACAAAGTGACATAAGTTTTGTATCTCAGATTCCTACAGATCGGGAGATATTTCCCCTTTAAAAATTTACTTTCGAATAATCTCTAAAAATTTAAATATCTCTATCCTCCAAACCCTTGAACATACATTGACGTGACTCTGACAGGACGTTGACATATACGTTCCCTCAAAGTGACATAAGGTTTGTCTCTCAGATTCCTACAGATCGGGAGATATTTGCCTTTTCACAAATTGACTTTCGAATAATCTCGAAAAATTTAAATGTCTCTAACCTCCAAACCCTTGGACATACATTGACGTGACTCTGACAGGACGTTGACATATACGTTCCCTCAAAGTGACATAAGGTTTGTCTCTCAGATTCCTACAGATCGAGAGATATTTGCCTATAAATAATTGACTTTCGAATATTCTCGAAAAATTTAAATGTCTCTATCCTCCAAACCCTTGGACATACATTGACGTGACTCTGACAGGACGTTGACATATACGTTCCCTCAAAGTGACATAAAGTTTGTCTCTCAGATTCCTACAGACCGGGAGATATTTGAATGTTAAAAATTGACTTTCGAATAATCTCTAAAAAGTTAAATGTCTCTATCCTCCAAACCCTTGGACATACATTGACGTCACTGCGACATGAAGTTGACATATACATTCCCGTCAAAGCGGCATCTTTTTTGTCTCTCAGATTCCTACAGTTCGGGAGATATTTGCCTTTTAAAAATTGACTTTCGAATAATTTATAAAAATTTAAATGTCTCCATCCTCCAAACTCTTGGACATACATTAACGTGACTCTTGCAGGAATTTGACATATACGTTCCCTCAAAGTTATATAAGTCTTGTCTCTCAGATTCCTACAGATCGGGAGATATTTGCCTTTTAAAAATTGACTTTCGAATAATCTCTACAAATTTAAATGTCTCTATCCTCCAACCCCTTGGACATACATTGACGTGTCTATGACATGAAGTTGACATATACGTTCCCTCAAAGTGACATAAGTTTTGTCTCTCAGATTCCTACAGATCGGGAGATATTTGCCTCTTAAAAATTGACTATCGAATAATGTCGAAAAATTCAAATGTCTCTATCCTCCAAACCCTTGGACCTACATTGACGTGACTCTGACAGGACGTTGACATATACGTTCCCTCAAAGTGACATAAGGTTTGTCTCTCAGATTCCTACAGATCGAGAGATATTTGCCTATTAATAATTGACTTTCGAATAATCTCTAAAAATTTAAATGTCTCTATCATCCAAACCCTTCGCCATACATTGACGTGACTATGACATGAAGTTGACATTTGCGTTCCCTCAAAGTGACATTAGGTTTGTCTCTCAGATTCCTACAGATCGGGAGATATTTGCCTATTAATAATTGACTTTCGAATAATCTCTAAAAATTTAAATGTCTCTATCATCCAAACCCTTCGCCATACATTAACGTGACTATGACATGAAGTTGACATTTGCGTTCCCTCAAAGTGACATTAGGTTTGTCTCTCAGATTCCTACAGATCGGGAGATATTTGCCTTTTAAAAAATTGACTTTCGAATAATCTCTAAAAATTTAAATGTCTCTATCCTCCAAACCCTTGGACATACATTGACGTGACTATGACATGAAGTTGACATATACGTTCTCTCAAAGTGACATATGTTTTGTCTCTGATTCCTACAGATCGGGAGATATTTGCCTTTAAATATTGACTTTTAAATAATCTCGAAAATTAAAATGTCTCTATCCAAACCCTTGGACATACATTGACGTGACTCTGACATGAAGTTGACATATGCTTTCCCTCAAAGTGACATATGCTTTGTCTCTGAGATTCCAACAGATCTGGAGATATTTGCCTTTTCACAAATTGACTTTCGAATAAACTCGAAAAATAAAAATGTCTCTATCCTCCAAACCCTTGGACATACATTGACGTGACACTGACAGGACGTTTACATATACGTTCCTTAAAGTGACATAAGGTTTGTCTCTCAGATGCCTACAGATCGGGAGATATTTGCCTTTTCAAAAATTGACTTTCGAATAATCTCTAAAAATTTAAATGTCTCTATCCTCCAAACCCTTGGACATACATTGACGTGACTCTGACAGGAATTTGACATATACATTCCCTCACAGTTATATAAGTTTTGTCCCTCAGATTCCTACAAATCGGGAGATATTTGCCTTTTAATAATTGACTTTCGAATAATCTCTAAAAATTTGAATGTCTCTATCCTCCAAACCCTTGGACATACATTGACGTGACTCTGACAGGAAGTTGACATATACGATCCCTCAAAGTGACATAAGTTTTGTCTCTCAGATTCCTACAGATCGGGAGATATTTGCCCTATAAGAATTGACTTTCGAATAATCTCTAAAAATTTAAATGTCTCTATCCTCCAAACCCTTGGACATACATAGATGTGACTCTGTCAGGAAGTTGCCATATACGTTCCCTCAAAGTGACATAAGTTTTGTCTCTCAGATTCCTACAGATCGGGAGATATTTGCCTTTAAAAATTGACTTTCGAATAATCTCGAAAAATTTAAATGTCTCTATCCTCCAAACCCTTGGACATACATTGACGTGTCTATGACATGAAGTTGACATGTACGTTCCCTCAAAGTGACATAAGGTTTGTCTCTCAGATTCCTACAGATCGGGAGATATTTGCCTTTTAAAAATTGACTTTCGAATAATCTCTAAAAATTTAAATGTCTCTATCCTCCAAACCCTTGGACATACATTTACGTGTCTATGACAGGACGTTGACATATACGTTCCCTCAAAGTGACGTAAGGTTTGTCTCTCAGATTCCTACAGATCGGGAGATATTTGCCTATTAATATTTGACTTTCGAATAATCTCTAAAAATTTAAATGTCTCTTTCCTCAAACCCTTGGACATACATTGACGTGACTCTGACAGAACGTTGACATATACGTTCCCTCAAAGTGACATAAGGGTTGTCTCTCAGATTCCTACAGATCGGGAGATATTTGCCTTTTAAAAATTGACTTTCGAATAATGTCAAAAAATTCAAATGTCTCTATCCTCCAAACCCCTGGACCTACAGTGACATGATTCTGACAGGTCGTTGACATATACGTTCCCTCAAAGTGACAAAAGGTTTGTCTCTCAGATTTCTACAGATCGGGAGATATTTGCCTTTTAAAAATTGACTTTCGAATAATCTCGTAAAATTTAAATGTCTCTATCCTCCAAACCCTTGGACATACGTTGACGTGACTCTGACAGGAAGTTGACATATACGTTCCCTCAAAGTGACATAAGATTTGTCTCTCAGATTCCTACAGATCGGGAGATATATGCCCTTTAAGAATTAACTTTCGAATAATCTCTAAAAATTTAAATGTCTCTATCCTCCAAACCCTTGGACATACATTGATGTGACTCTGACAGGAAGTTGACATATACGATCCCACAAAGTGACATAAGTTTTGTATCTCAGATTCCTACAGATCGGGAGATATTTCCCCTTTAAAAATTTACTTTCGAATAATCTCTAAAAATTTAAATATCTCTATCCTCCAAACCCTTGAACATACATTGACGTGACTCTGACAGGACGTTGACATATACGTTCCCTCAAAGTGACATAAGGTTTGTCTCTCAGATTCCTACAGATCGGGAGATATTTGCCTTTTCACAAATTGACTTTCGAATAATCTCGAAAAATTTAAATGTCTCTAACCTCCAAACCCTTGGACATACATTGACGTGACTCTGACAGGACGTTGACATATACGTTCCCTCAAAGTGACATAAGGTTTGTCTCTCAGATTCCTACAGATCGAGAGATATTTGCCTATAAATAATTGACTTTCGAATATTCTCGAAAAATTTAAATGTCTCTATCCTCCAAACCCTTGGACATACATTGACGTGACTCTGACAGGACGTTGACATATACGTTCCCTCAAAGTGACATAAAGTTTGTCTCTCAGATTCCTACAGACCGGGAGATATTTGAATGTTAAAAATTGACTTTCGAATAATCTCTAAAAAGTTAAATGTCTCTATCCTCCAAACCCTTGGACATACATTGACGTCACTGCGACATGAAGTTGACATATACATTCCCGTCAAAGCGGCATCTTTTTTGTCTCTCAGATTCCTACAGTTCGGGAGATATTTGCCTTTTAAAAATTGACTTTCGAATAATTTATAAAAATTTAAATGTCTCCATCCTCCAAACTCTTGGACATACATTAACGTGACTCTTGCAGGAATTTGACATATACGTTCCCTCAAAGTTATATAAGTCTTGTCTCTCAGATTCCTACAGATCGGGAGATATTTGCCTTTTAAAAATTGACTTTCGAATAATCTCTACAAATTTAAATGTCTCTATCCTCCAACCCCTTGGACATACATTGACGTGTCTATGACATGAAGTTGACATATACGTTCCCTCAAAGTGACATAAGTTTTGTCTCTCAGATTCCTACAGATCGGGAGATATTTGCCTCTTAAAAATTGACTATCGAATAATGTCGAAAAATTCAAATGTCTCTATCCTCCAAACCCTTGGACCTACATTGACGTGACTCTGACAGGACGTTGACATATACGTTCCCTCAAAGTGACATAAGGTTTGTCTCTCAGATTCCTACAGATCGAGAGATATTTGCCTATTAATAATTGACTTTCGAATAATCTCTAAAAATTTAAATGTCTCTATCATCCAAACCCTTCGCCATACATTGACGTGACTATGACATGAAGTTGACATTTGCGTTCCCTCAAAGTGACATTAGGTTTGTCTCTCAGATTCCTACAGATCGGGAGATATTTGCCTATTAATAATTGACTTTCGAATAATCTCTAAAAATTTAAATGTCTCTATCATCCAAACCCTTCGCCATACATTAACGTGACTATGACATGAAGTTGACATTTGCGTTCCCTCAAAGTGACATTAGGTTTGTCTCTCAGATTCCTACAGATCGGGAGATATTTGCCTTTTAAAAAATTGACTTTCGAATAATCTCTAAAAATTTAAATGTCTCTATCCTCCAAACCCTTGGACATACATTGACGTGACTATGACATGAAGTTGACATATACGTTCTCTCAAAGTGACATATGTTTTGTCTCTGATTCCTACAGATCGGGAGATATTTGCCTTTAAATATTGACTTTTAAATAATCTCGAAAATTAAAATGTCTCTATCCAAACCCTTGGACATACATTGACGTGACTCTGACATGAAGTTGACATATGCTTTCCCTCAAAGTGACATATGCTTTGTCTCTGAGATTCCAACAGATCTGGAGATATTTGCCTTTTCACAAATTGACTTTCGAATAAACTCGAAAAATAAAAATGTCTCTATCCTCCAAACCCTTGGACATACATTGACGTGACACTGACAGGACGTTTACATATACGTTCCTTAAAGTGACATAAGGTTTGTCTCTCAGATGCCTACAGATCGGGAGATATTTGCCTTTTCAAAAATTGACTTTCGAATAATCTCTAAAAATTTAAATGTCTCTATCCTCCAAACCCTTGGACATACATTGACGTGACTCTGACAGGAATTTGACATATACATTCCCTCACAGTTATATAAGTTTTGTCCCTCAGATTCCTACAAATCGGGAGATATTTGCCTTTTAATAATTGACTTTCGAATAATCTCTAAAAATTTGAATGTCTCTATCCTCCAAACCCTTGGACATACATTGACGTGACTCTGACAGGAAGTTGACATATACGATCCCTCAAAGTGACATAAGTTTTGTCTCTCAGATTCCTACAGATCGGGAGATATTTGCCCTATAAGAATTGACTTTCGAATAATCTCTAAAAATTTAAATGTCTCTATCCTCCAAACCCTTGGACATACATAGATGTGACTCTGTCAGGAAGTTGCCATATACGTTCCCTCAAAGTGACATAAGTTTTGTCTCTCAGATTCCTACAGATCGGGAGATATTTGCCTTTAAAAATTGACTTTCGAATAATCTCGAAAAATTTAAATGTCTCTATCCTCCAAACCCTTGGACATACATTGACGTGTCTATGACATGAAGTTGACATGTACGTTCCCTCAAAGTGACATAAGGTTTGTCTCTCAGATTCCTACAGATCGGGAGATATTTGCCTTTTAAAAATTGACTTTCGAATAATCTCTAAAAATTTAAATGTCTCTATCCTCCAAACCCTTGGACATACATTTACGTGTCTATGACAGGACGTTGACATATACGTTCCCTCAAAGTGACGTAAGGTTTGTCTCTCAGATTCCTACAGATCGGGAGATATTTGCCTATTAATATTTGACTTTCGAATAATCTCTAAAAATTTAAATGTCTCTTTCCTCAAACCCTTGGACATACATTGACGTGACTCTGACAGAACGTTGACATATACGTTCCCTCAAAGTGACATAAGGGTTGTCTCTCAGATTCCTACAGATCGGGAGATATTTGCCTTTTAAAAATTGACTTTCGAATAATGTCAAAAAATTCAAATGTCTCTATCCTCCAAACCCCTGGACCTACAGTGACATGATTCTGACAGGTCGTTGACATATACGTTCCCTCAAAGTGACAAAAGGTTTGTCTCTCAGATTTCTACAGATCGGGAGATATTTGCCTTTTAAAAATTGACTTTCGAATAATCTCGTAAAATTTAAATGTCTCTATCCTCCAAACCCTTGGACATACGTTGACGTGACTCTGACAGGAAGTTGACATATACGTTCCCTCAAAGTGACATAAGATTTGTCTCTCAGATTCCTACAGATCGGGAGATATATGCCCTTTAAGAATTAACTTTCGAATAATCTCTAAAAATTTAAATGTCTCTATCCTCCAAACCCTTGGACATACATTGATGTGACTCTGTCAGGAAGTTGCCATATACGTTCCCTCAAAGTGACATAAGTTTTGTCTCTCAGATTCCTACAGATCGGGAGATATTTGCCTTTAAAAATTGACTTTCGAATAATCTCGAAAAATTTAAATGTCTCTATCCTCCAAACCCTTGGACATACATTGACGTGTCTATGACATGAAGTTGACATGTACGTTCCCTCAAAGTGACATAAGGTTTGTCACTCAGATTCCTACAGATCGGGAGATATTTGCCTTTTAAAAATTGACTTTCGAATAATCTCTAAAAATTTAAATGTCTCTATCCTCCAAACCCTTGGACATACATTTACGTGTCTATGACAGGACGTTGACATATACGTTCCCTCAAAGTGACGTAAGGTTTGTCTCTCAGATTCCTACAGATCGGGAGATATTTGCCTATTAATATTTGACTTTCGAATAATCTCTAAAAATTTAAATGTCTCTTTCCTCAAACCCTTGGACATACATTGACGTGACTCTGACAGAACGTTGACATATGCGTTCCCTCAAAGTGACATAAGGGTTGTCTCTCAGATTCCTACAGATCGGGAGATATTTGCCTTTTAAAAATTGACTTTCGAATAATGTCAAAAAATTCAAATGTCTCTATCCTCCAAACCCTTGGACCTACAGTGACATGATTCTGACAGGACGTTGACATATACGTTCCCTCAAAGTGACAAAAGGTTTGTCTCTCAGATTTCTACAGATCGGGAGATATTTGCCTATTAATAATTGACTTTCGAATATACTTTAAAAATTTAAATGTCTCTATCCTCCAAACCCTTGGCCATACATTGACGTGACTATGACATGAAGTTAACATTTGCGTTCCCTCAAAGTCAAATAAGGTTTGTCTCTCAGATGCCTACAGATCGGGAGATATTTGCCTTTTAATAATTGACTTTCGAATAATCTCGAAAAATTCAAATGTCTCTATCCACCACACCTTTGGACATACATTGACGAGACTCTGATATGAAGTTGACATATACGTTCCCTCAAAGCGACATAAGGTTAGTCTCACAGATTCCTACATATCGGGAGATATTTGCCTTTTAAAAATTGACTTTCGAATAATCTCGTAAAATTTAAATGTCTCTATCCTCCAAACCCTTGGACATACGTTGACGTGACTCTGACAGGAAGTTGACATATACGTTCCCTCAAAGTGACATAAGATTTGTCTCTCAGATTCCTACAGATCGGGAGATATTTGCCTTTTAAAAATTGACTTTCGAATAATCTCGAAAAATTTAAATGTCTGTATCCTCCAAACCCTAGAACCTACATTGACGTGACACTGACAGGACGTTTACATATACGTTCCCTCAAAGTGACATATGTTTTGTCTCTCAGATTCCTACAGATCGGGAGATATTTGCCTTTAAAAAATTGACTTTCGAATAATCTCGAAAAATTTAAATGTCTCTATCCTCCAAACCCTTGGACATACAATGACGTGACTCTGACATGAAGTTGACATATGCGTTCCCTCAAAGTGACATGAGTGTTGTCTCTCAGATTCCTGCATATCGGGAGATATTTGCTCTTTTAAAAATTGACTTTCGAATAATGTCAAAAAATTCAAATGTCTCTATCCTCCAAACCCTTGGATATATGTTGACGTGACTCTGTCAGGAAGTTGACATATACGTTCCCTATTAGTGACATAAGGTTTGTCTCTCAGATTCCTACAGATCGGGAGATATTTGCCTTTTAAAAATTGACTTTCGAATAATCTCTAAAAATTTAAATGTCTCTATCCTCCAAACCCTTGGACATACAATGACGTGACTCTGACATGAAGTTGACATTTGCGTTCCCTCAAAGTAACATAAGGGTTGTCTCTCAGATTCTACAGATCGGGAGATATTTGCCTTTTAAAATTGGCTTTCGAATAATCTCTAAAAATTTAAATGTCTCTATTCTCCAAACCCTTGGACATACATTGACGTGTCTATGACATGAAGTTGACATGTACGTTCCCTCAAAGTGACATCAGGTTTGTCTCTCAGATTCCTACAGATCGGAAGATATTTGCCTTTTAATAATTGACTTTCGAATAATGTCGAAAAATTCAAATGTCTCTGTCCTCCAAACCCTTGGACCTACAGTGACGTGACTCTGACAGGACGTTGACATATACGTTCCCTCAAAGTGACATAAGGTTTGTCTCTCAGATTCCTACAGATCGGGAGATATTTGCCTATTAATAATTGACTTTCGAATAATCTCTAAAAATTTAAATGTCTCTATCCTCGAAACCCTTGGACATACATTGACAAGACTATGACATGAAGTTGACAATTGCGTTTCCTCAAAGTTACATAAGGTTTGTTTCTCAGATGCCTAGAGATCGGGAGATATTTGCATTTTAAAAATTGACTTTCGAATAATCTCGAAAAATTCAAATGTCTCTATCCTCCAAACCCTTGGACCTACATTGACGTGACTCTGACAGGACGTTGACATATGCGTTCCCTCAAAGTGACATACGTTTTGTCTCTCAGAATCCTACAGATCGGGAGATATTTGCCTTTTAAAAATTGACTTTCGATTAATCTCTAAAAATTTAATTGTCTCTATCCTCCAAACCCTTCAACATACATTGACGTGACTCTGACAGGACGTTGACATATACGTTCCCTCAAAGTGACATAAGGTTTGTCTCTCAGATTCCTACAGATCGGGAGATATTTGCCTTTTCACAAATTGACTTTCGAATAATCTCGAAAAATTTAAATGTCTCTATCCTCCAAACCCTTGGACATACATTGACGTGACTCTGACAGGACGTTGACATATACGTTCCCTCAAAGTGACATTAGGTTTGTCTCTCAGATTCCTACAGATCGAGAGATATTTGCCTATAAATAATTGACTTTCGAATATTCTCGAAAAATTTAAATGTCTCTATCCTCCAAACCCTTGGACATACATTGACGTGACTCTGACAGGACGTTGACATATACGTTCCCTCAAAGTGACATAAGGTTTGTCTCTCAGATTCCTACAGACCGGGAGATATTTGAATCTTAAAAATTGACTTTCGAATAATCTCTAAAAAGTTAAATGTCTCTATCCTCCAAACCCTTGGACATACATTGACGTCACTGCGACATGAAGTTGACATATACATTCCCGTCAAAGCGGCATCAGTTTTGTCTGTCAGATTCCTACAGTTCGGGAGATATTTGCCTTTTAAAAATTGACTTTCGAATAATTTATAAAAATTTAAATGTCTCCATCCTCCAAACCCTTGGACATACATTAACGTGACTCTTGCAGGAATTTGACATATACGTTCCCTCAAAGTTATATAAGTCTTGTCTCTCAGATTCCTACAGATCGGGAGATATTTGCCTTTTAAAAATTGACTTTCGAATAATCTCGTAAAATTAAAATGTCTCTATCCTCCAAACCCTGGGACATACGTTGACATGACTCTGACAGGAAGTTGACATATACGTTCCCTAAAAGTGACGTAAGGTTTGTCTCTCAGATTCCTACAGATCGGGAGATATTTGCCCTTTAAAATTGACTTTCGAATAATCTCTAAAAATTTAAATGTCTCTATCCTCCAAACCCTTGGACATACGTTGACGTGACTTGACATGAAGTTGACATATGCGTTCCCTCAAAGTGACATAAGGTTTGTCTCTGAGATTCCTACAGATCGGGAGATATTTGCCTTTTCACAAATTGACTTTCGAATAATCTCGAAAAATTAAAATGTCTGTATCCTCCAAACCCTAGGACATACATTGACGTGACACTGACAGGACGTTTACATATACGTTCCCTCAAAGTGGCATAAGGTTTGTCTCTCAGATTCCAACAGATCGGGAGATATTTGCCTTTTAAAAATTGACTTTCGATTAATCACTTAAAATTTAAATATCTCTATCCTCCAAACTTTTGGACATACATTGACGTGACTCTGACAGGACGTTGACATATACGTTCCCTCAAAGTGACATAAGGTTTATCTCTCAGATCCCTACAGATCGGGAGATATTTGCCTATTAATAATTGACTTTCGAATAATCTCTAAAAATTTAAATGTCTCTATCCTCCAAACCCTTGGCCATACATTGACGTGACTATGACATGAAGTTGACAATTGCGTTCCCTCAAAGTTACACAAGGTTTGTTTCTCAGATGCCTAGAGATCGGGAGATATTTGCCTTTTAAAAATTGAATTTCGAATAATCTCGAAAAATTCAAATGTCTACATCCTGCAAACCTTTGGACATACATTGACGAGACTCTGACATGAAGTTGACATATACGTTCCCTCAAAGTGACATAAGGTTTGTCTCTCAGATTCCTACAGATCGGGAGATATTTGCCTTTTAAAAGTTGACTTTCGAATAATCTCGAAAAATTCAAATGTCTCTATCATGCAAACCTTTGGACATACGTTGACGTGACTCTGACAGGAAGTTGACGTATACGTTCCCTCAAAGTGACGTAAGGTTTGTCTCTCAGATGCCTACAGATCGGGAGATATTTGCCTTTTCAAAAATTGACTTTCATATAATCTCTAAAAATATAAATGTCTCTATCCTCCAAACCCTTGGACATAACTTGACGTGACTATGACATGAAGTTGACATATACGTTCCCTCAAAGTGACATAAGTTTTGTCTCTGATTCCTACAGATCGGGAGATATTTGTCTCTTAAAAATTGACTTTCGAATAATCTCTAAAAATTTAAATGTCTCTATCCTCCAAACCCTTGGACATACATTGACGTGACTCTGACATGAAGTTGACATATGCGTTCCCTCAAAGTGACATAAGGTTTGTCTCTGAGATTCCTACAGATCGGGAGATATTTGCCTTTTCACAAATTGACTTTCGAATAATCTCGAAAAATTTAAATGTCTCTATCCTCCAAACCCTTGGACCTACATTGACGTGACTCTGACAGGACGTTGACATATGCGTTCCCTCAAAGTGACATACGTTTTGTCTCTCAGAATCCTACAGATCGGGAGATATTTGCCTTTTAAAAATTGACTTTCGATTAATCTCTAAAAATTTAAATATCTCTATCCTCCAAACCCTTGGACATACATTGACGTGACTCTGACAGGACGTTGACATATACGTTCCCTCAAAGTGACATAAGGTTTTTCTCTCAGATCCCTGCAGATCGGGAGATATTTGCCTTTTAAAAATTGACTTTCGAATAATCCCTAAAAATTTAAATGTCTCTATCCTCCAAACCCTTGGACACACATTGACGTGACTCTGACAGGAAGTTGACATATACGATCCCACAAAGTGACATAAGTTTTGTATCTCAGATTCCTACAGATCGGGAGATATTTCCCCTTTAAAAATTTACTTTCGAATAATCTCTAAAAATTTAAATATCTCTATCCTCCAAACCCTTGAACATACATTGACGTGACTCTGACAGCACGTTGACATATACGTTCCCTCAAAGTGACATAAGGTTTGTCTCTCAGATTCCTACAGATCGGGAGATATTTGCCTTTTCACAAATTGACTTTCGAATAATCTCGAAAAATTTAAATGTCTCTAACCTCCAAACCCTTGGACATACATTGACGTGACTCTGACAGGACGTTGACATATACGTTCCCTCAAAGTGACATAAGGTTTGTCTCTCAGATTCCTACAGATCGAGAGATATTTGCCTATAAATAATTGACTTTCGAATATTCTCGAAAAATTTAAATGTCTCTATCCTCCAAACCCTTGGACATACATTGACGTGACTCTGACAGGACGTTGACATATACGTTCCCTCAAAGTGACATAAAGTTTGTCTCTCAGATTCCTACAGACCGGGAGATATTTGAATGTTAAAAATTGACTTTCGAATAATCTCTAAAAAGTTAAATGTCTCTATCCTCCAAACCCTTGGACATACATTGACGTCACTGCGACATGAAGTTGACATATACATTCCCGTCAAAGCGGCATCTTTTTTGTCTCTCAGATTCCTACAGTTCGGGAGATATTTGCCTTTTAAAAATTGACTTTCGAATAATTTATAAAAATTTAAATGTCTCCATCCTCCAAACTCTTGGACATACATTAACGTGACTCTTGCAGGAATTTGACATATACGTTCCCTCAAAGTTATATAAGTCTTGTCTCTCAGATTCCTACAGATCGGGAGATATTTGCCTTTTAAAAATTGACTTTCGAATAATCTCTACAAATTTAAATGTCTCTATCCTCCAACCCCTTGGACATACATTGACGTGTCTATGACATGAAGTTGACATATACGTTCCCTCAAAGTGACATAAGTTTTGTCTCTCAGATTCCTACAGATCGGGAGATATTTGCCTCTTAAAAATTGACTATCGAATAATGTCGAAAAATTCAAATGTCTCTATCCTCCAAACCCTTGGACCTACATTGACGTGACTCTGACAGGACGTTGACATATACGTTCCCTCAAAGTGACATAAGGTTTGTCTCTCAGATTCCTACAGATCGAGAGATATTTGCCTATTAATAATTGACTTTCGAATAATCTCTAAAAATTTAAATGTCTCTAACCTCCAAACCCTTGGACATACATTGACGTGACTATGACATGAAGTTGACATTTGCGTTCCCTCAAAGTGACATTAGGTTTGTCTCTCAGATTCCTACAGATCGGGAGATATTTGCCTATTAATAATTGACTTTCGAATAATCTCTAAAAATTTAAATGTCTCTATCATCCAAACCCTTCGCCATACATTAACGTGACTATGACATGAAGTTGACATTTGCGTTCCCTCAAAGTGACATTAGGTTTGTCTCTCAGATTCCTACAGATCGGGAGATATTTGCCTTTTAAAAAATTGACTTTCGAATAATCTCTAAAAATTTAAATGTCTCTATCCTCCAAACCCTTGGACATACATTGACGTGACTATGACATGAAGTTGACATATACGTTCTCTCAAAGTGACATATGTTTTGTCTCTGATTCCTACAGATCGGGAGATATTTGCCTTTAAATATTGACTTTTAAATAATCTCGAAAATTAAAATGTCTCTATCCAAACCCTTGGACATACATTGACGTGACTCTGACATGAAGTTGACATATGCTTTCCCTCAAAGTGACATATGCTTTGTCTCTGAGATTCCAACAGATCTGGAGATATTTGCCTTTTCACAAATTGACTTTCGAATAAACTCGAAAAATAAAAATGTCTCTATCCTCCAAACCCTTGGACATACATTGACGTGACACTGACAGGACGTTTACATATACGTTCCTTAAAGTGACATAAGGTTTGTCTCTCAGATGCCTACAGATCGGGAGATATTTGCCTTTTCAAAAATTGACTTTCGAATAATCTCTAAAAATTTAAATGTCTCTATCCTCCAAACCCTTGGACATACATTGACGTGACTCTGACAGGAATTTGACATATACATTCCCTCACAGTTATATAAGTTTTGTCCCTCAGATTCCTACAAATCGGGAGATATTTGCCTTTTAATAATTGACTTTCGAATAATCTCTAAAAATTTGAATGTCTCTATCCTCCAAACCCTTGGACATACATTGACGTGACTCTGACAGGAAGTTGACATATACGATCCCTCAAAGTGACATAAGTTTTGTCTCTCAGATTCCTACAGATCGGGAGATATTTGCCCTATAAGAATTGACTTTCGAATAATCTCTAAAAATTTAAATGTCTCTATCCTCCAAACCCTTGGACATACATAGATGTGACTCTGTCAGGAAGTTGCCATATACGTTCCCTCAAAGTGACATAAGTTTTGTCTCTCAGATTCCTACAGATCGGGAGATATTTGCCTTTAAAAATTGACTTTCGAATAATCTCGAAAAATTTAAATGTCTCTATCCTCCAAACCCTTGGACATACATTGACGTGTCTATGACATGAAGTTGACATGTACGTTCCCTCAAAGTGACATAAGGTTTGTCTCTCAGATTCCTACAGATCGGGAGATATTTGCCTTTTAAAAATTGACTTTCGAATAATCTCTAAAAATTTAAATGTCTCTATCCTCCAAACCCTTGGACATACATTTACGTGTCTATGACAGGACGTTGACATATACGTTCCCTCAAAGTGACGTAAGGTTTGTCTCTCAGATTCCTACAGATCGGGAGATATTTGCCTATTAATATTTGACTTTCGAATAATCTCTAAAAATTTAAATGTCTCTTTCCTCAAACCCTTGGACATACATTGACGTGACTCTGACAGAACGTTGACATATACGTTCCCTCAAAGTGACATAAGGGTTGTCTCTCAGATTCCTACAGATCGGGAGATATTTGCCTTTTAAAAATTGACTTTGAATAATGTCAAAAAATTCAAATGTCTCTATCCTCCAAACCCCTGGACCTACAGTGACATGATTCTGACAGGACGTTGACATATACGTTCCCTCAAAGTGACAAAAGGTTTGTCTCTCAGATTTCTACAGATCGGGAGATATTTGCCTATTAATAATTGACTTTCGAATATACTCTAAAAATTTAAATGTCTCTATCCTCCAAACCCTTGGCCATACATTGACGTGACTATGACATGAAGTTAACATTTGCGTTCCCTCAAAGTTAAATAAGGTTTGTCTCTCAGATGCCTACAGATCGGGAGTTATTTGCCTTTTAAAAATTGACTTTCGAATAATCTCGAAAAATTCAAATGTCTCTTTCCACCACACCTTTGGACATACATTGACGAGACTCTGATATGAAGTTGACATATACGTTCCCTCAAAGCGACATAAGGTTAGTCTCACAGATTCCTACATATCGGGAGATATTTGCCTTTTAAAAATTGACTTTCGAATAATCTCGTAAAATTTAAATGTCTCTATCCTCCAAACCCTTGGACATACGTTGATGTGACTCTGACAGGAAGTTGACATATACGTTCCCTCAAAGTGACATAAGATTTGTCTCTCAGATTCCTACAGATCGGGAGATATTTGCCTTTTAAAAATTGACTTTCGAATAATCTCGAAAAATTTAAATGTCTCTATCCTCCAAACCCTTGGACATACATTGACGTGACTTTGACATGAAGTTGACATATGCGTTCCCTCAAAGTGACATAAGGGTTGTCTCTCAGATTCTACTAATCGGGAGATATTTGCCTTTAAAAATTGACTTTGGAATAATGTCGAAAAATTCAAATGTCTCTAGCCTACAAACCCTTGGACCTACATTAACGTGACTCTGACACGACGTTGACATATGCGTTCCCTCAAAGTGACATACGTTTTGTCTCTCAGATTCCTACAGATCGGGAGATATTTGCCTTTTAAAAATTGACTTTCGATTAATCTCTAAAAATTTAAATGTCTCTATCCTCCAAACCCTTGGACATACATTGACGTGACTCTGAAAGGACGTTGACATATACGTTCCCTCAAAGTGACATAAGGTTTATCTCTCAGATCCCTACAGATCGGGAGATATTTGCCTATAAATATTGACTTTCGAATAATCTCTAAAAATTTAAATGTCTCTATCCTCCAAACCCTTGGACATACATTGACGTGACTCTGACAGGAATTTGACATATACGTTCCCTCACAGTTATATAAGTTTTGTCCCTCAGATTCCTACAAATCGGGAGATATTTGCCTTTTAATAATTGACTTTCGAATAATCTCTAAAAATTTGAATGTCTCTATCCTCCAAACCCTTGGACATACATTGACGTGACTCTGACAGGAAGTTGACATATACGATCCCTCAAAGTGACATAAGTTTTGTCTCTCAGATTCCTACAGATCGGGAGATATATGCCCTTTAAGAATTAACTTTCGAATAATCTCTAAAAATTTAAATGTCTCTATCCTCCAAACCCTTGGACATACATTGATGTGACTCTGTCAGGAAGTTGCCATATACGTTCCCTCAAAGTGACATAAGTTTTGTCTCTCAGATTCCTACAGATCGGGAGATATTTGCCTTTAAAAATTGACTTTCGAATAATCTCGAAAAATTTAAATGTCTCTATCCTCCAAACCCTTGGACATACATTGACGTGTCTATGACATGAAGTTGACATGTACGTTCCCTCAAAGTGACATAAGGTTTGTCACTCAGATTCCTACAGATCGGGAGATATTTGCCTTTTAAAAATTGACTTTCGAATAATCTCTAAAAATTTAAATGTCTCTATCCTCCAAACCCTTGGACATACATTTACGTGTCTATGACAGGACGTTGACATATACGTTCCCTCAAAGTGACGTAAGGTTTGTCTCTCAGATTCCTACAGATCGGGAGATATTTGCCTATTAATATTTGACTTTCGAATAATCTCTAAAAATTTAAATGTCTCTTTCCTCAAACCCTTGGACATACATTGACGTGACTCTGACAGAACGTTGACATATGCGTTCCCTCAAAGTGACATAAGGGTTGTCTCTCAGATTCCTACAGATCGGGAGATATTTGCCTTTTAAAAATTGACTTTCGAATAATGTCAAAAAATTCAAATGTCTCTATCCTCCAAACCCTTGGACCTACAGTGACATGATTCTGACAGGACGTTGACATATACGTTCCCTCAAAGTGACAAAAGGTTTGTCTCTCAGATTTCTACAGATCGGGAGATATTTGCCTATTAATAATTGACTTTCGAATATACTTTAAAAATTTAAATGTCTCTATCCTCCAAACCCTTGGCCATACATTGACGTGACTATGACATGAAGTTAACATTTGCGTTCCCTCAAAGTCAAATAAGGTTTGTCTCTCAGATGCCTACAGATCGGGAGATATTTGCCTTTTAATAATTGACTTTCGAATAATCTCGAAAAATTCAAATGTCTCTATCCACCACACCTTTGGACATACATTGACGAGACTCTGATATGAAGTTGACATATACGTTCCCTCAAAGCGACATAAGGTTAGTCTCACAGATTCCTACATATCGGGAGATATTTGCCTTTTAAAAATTGACTTTCGAATAATCTCGTAAAATTTAAATGTCTCTATCCTCCAAACCCTTGGACATACGTTGACGTGACTCTGACAGGAAGTTGACATATACGTTCCCTCAAAGTGACATAAGATTTGTCTCTCAGATTCCTACAGATCGGGAGATATTTGCCTTTTAAAAATTGACTTTCGAATAATCTCGAAAAATTTAAATGTCTGTATCCTCCAAACCCTAGGACCTACATTGACGTGACACTGACAGGACGTTTACATATACGTTCCCTCAAAGTGACATATGTTTTGTCTCTCAGATTCCTACAGATCGGGAGATATTTGCCTTTAAAAAATTGACTTTCGAATAATCTCGAAAAATTTAAATGTCTCTATCCTCCAAACCCTTGGACATACAATGACGTGACTCTGACATGAAGTTGACATATGCGTTCCCTCAAAGTGACATAAGTGTTGTCTCTCAGATTCCTGCATATCGGGAGATATTTGCTCTTTTAAAAATTGACTTTCGAATAATGTCAAAAAATTCAAATGTCTCTATCCTCCAAACCCTTGGATATATGTTGACGTGACTCTGTCAGGAAGTTGACATATACGTTCCCTATTAGTGACATAAGGTTTGTCTCTCAGATTCCTACAGATCGGGAGATATTTGCCTTTTAAAAATTGACTTTCGAATAATCTCTAAAAATTTAAATGTCTCTATCCTCCAAACCCTTGGACATACAATGACGTGACTCTGACATGAAGTTGACATTTGCGTTCCCTCAAAGTAACATAAGGGTTGTCTCTCAGATTCTACAGATCGGGAGATATTTGCCTTTTAAAATTGGCTTTCGAATAATCTCTAAAAATTTAAATGTCTCTATTCTCCAAACCCTTGGACATACATTGACGTGTCTATGACATGAAGTTGACATGTACGTTCCCTCAAAGTGACATCAGGTTTGTCTCTCAGATTCCTACAGATCGGAAGATATTTGCCTTTTAATAATTGACTTTCGAATAATGTCGAAAAATTCAAATGTCTCTGTCCTCCAAACCCTTGGACCTACAGTGACGTGACTCTGACAGGACGTTGACATATACGTTCCCTCAAAGTGACATAAGGTTTGTCTCTCAGATTCCTACAGATCGGGAGATATTTGCCTATTAATAATTGACTTTCGAATAATCTCTAAAAATTTAAATGTCTCTATCCTCGAAACCCTTGGACATACATTGACAAGACTATGACATGAAGTTGACAATTGCGTTTCCTCAAAGTTACATAAGGTTTGTTTCTCAGATGCCTAGAGATCGGGAGATATTTGCATTTTAAAAATTGACTTTCGAATAATCTCGAAAAATTCAAATGTCTCTATCCTCCAAACCCTTGGACCTACATTGACGTGACTCTGACAGGACGTTGACATATGCGTTCCCTCAAAGTGACATACGTTTTGTCTCTCAGAATCCTACAGATCGGGAGATATTTGCCTTTTAAAAATTGACTTTCGATTAATCTCTAAAAATTTAATTGTCTCTATCCTCCAAACCCTTCAACATACATTGACGTGACTCTGACAGGACGTTGACATATACGTTCCCTCAAAGTGACATAAGGTTTGTCTCTCAGATTCCTACAGATCGGGAGATATTTGCCTTTTCACAAATTGACTTTCGAATAATCTCGAAAAATTTAAATGTCTCTATCCTCCAAACCCTTGGACATACATTGACGTGACTCTGACAGGACGTTGACATATACGTTCCCTCAAAGTGACATAAGGTTTGTCTCTCAGATTCCTACAGATCGAGAGATATTTGCCTATAAATAATTGACTTTCGAATATTCTCGAAAAATTTAAATGTCTCTATCCTCCAAACCCTTGGACATACATTGACGTGACTCTGACAGGACGTTGACATATACGTTCCCTCAAAGTGACATAAGGTTTGTCTCTCAGATTCCTACAGACCGGGAGATATTTGAATCTTAAAAATTGACTTTCGAATAATCTCTAAAAAGTTAAATGTCTCTATCCTCCAAACCCTTGGACATACATTGACGTCACTGCGACATGAAGTTGACATATACATTCCCGTCAAAGCGGCATCAGTTTTGTCTGTCAGATTCCTACAGTTCGGGAGATATTTGCCTTTTAAAAATTGACTTTCGAATAATTTATAAAAATTTAAATGTCTCCATCCTCCAAACCCTTGGACATACATTAACGTGACTCTTGCAGGAATTTGACATATACGTTCCCTCAAAGTTATATAAGTCTTGTCTCTCAGATTCCTACAGATCGGGAGATATTTGCCTTTTAAAAATTGACTTTCGAATAATCTCGTAAAATTAAAATGTCTCTATCCTCCAAACCCTGGGACATACGTTGACATGACTCTGACAGGAAGTTGACATATACGTTCCCTAAAAGTGACGTAAGGTTTGTCTCTCAGATTCCTACAGATCGGGAGATATTTGCCCTTTAAAATTGACTTTCGAATAATCTCTAAAAATTTAAATGTCTCTATCCTCCAAACCCTTGGACATACGTTGACGTGACTTGACATGAAGTTGACATATGCGTTCCCACAAAGTGACATAAGGTTTGTCTCTGAGATTCCTACAGATCGGGAGATATTTGCCTTTTCACAAATTGACTTTCGAATAATCTCGAAAAATTAAAATGTCTGTATCCTCCAAACCCTAGGACATACATTGACGTGACACTGACAGGACGTTTACATATACGTTCCCTCAAAGTGGCATAAGGTTTGTCTCTCAGATTCCAACAGATCGGGAGATATTTGCCTTTTAAAAATTGACTTTCGATTAATCACTTAAAATTTAAATATCTCTATCCTCCAAACTTTTGGACATACATTGACGTGACTCTGACAGGACGTTGACATATACGTTCCCTCAAAGTGACATAAGGTTTATCTCTCAGATCCCTACAGATCGGGAGATATTTGCCTATTAATAATTGACTTTCGAATAATCTCTAAAAATTTAAATGTCTCTATCCTCCAAACCCTTGGCCATACATTGACGTGACTATGACATGAAGTTGACAATTGCGTTCCCTCAAAGTTACACAAGGTTTGTTTCTCAGATGCCTAGAGATCGGGAGATATTTGCCTTTTAAAAATTGAATTTCGAATAATCTCGAAAAATTCAAATGTCTCCATCCTGCAAACCTTTGGACATACATTGACGAGACTCTGACATGAAGTTGACATATACGTTCCCTCAAAGTGACATAAGGTTTGTCTCTCAGATTCCTACAGATCGGGAGATATTTGCCTTTTAAAAGTTGACTTTCGAATAATCTCGAAAAATTCAAATGTCTCTATCATGCAAACCTTTGGACATACGTTGACGTGACTCTGACAGGAAGTTGACGTATACGTTCCCTCAAAGTGACGTAAGGTTTGTCTCTCAGATGCCTACAGATCGGGAGATATTTGCCTTTTCAAAAATTGACTTTCATATAATCTCTAAAAATATAAATGTCTCTATCCTCCAAACCCTTGGACATAACTTGACGTGACTATGACATGAAGTTGACATATACGTTCCCTCAAAGTGACATAAGTTTTGTCTCTGATTCCTACAGATCGGGAGATATTTGTCTCTTAAAAATTGACTTTCGAATAATCTCTAAAAATTTAAATGTCTCTATCCTCCAAACCCTTGGATATATGTTGACGTGACTCTGTCAGGAAGTTGACATATACGTTCCCTATTAGTGACATAAGGTTTGTCTCTCAGATTCCTACAGATCGGGAGATATTTGCCTTTTAAAAATTGACTTTCGAATAATCTCTAAAAATTTAAATGTCTCTATCCTCCAAACCCTTGGACATACAATGACGTGACTCTGACATGAAGTTGACATTTGCGTTCCCTCAAAGTAACATAAGGGTTGTCTCTCAGATTCTACAGATCGGGAGATATTTGCCTTTTAAAATTGGCTTTCGAATAATCTCTAAAAATTTAAATGTCTCTATTCTCCAAACCCTTGGACATACATTGACGTGTCTATGACATGAAGTTGACATGTACGTTCCCTCAAAGTGACATCAGGTTTGTCTCTCAGATTCCTACAGATCGGAAGATATTTGCCTTTTAATAATTGACTTTCGAATAATGTCGAAAAATTCAAATGTCTCTGTCCTCCAAACCCTTGGACCTACAGTGACGTGACTCTGACAGGACGTTGACATATACGTTCCCTCAAAGTGACATAAGGTTTGTCTCTCAGATTCCTACAGATCGGGAGATATTTGCCTATTAATAATTGACTTTCGAATAATCTCTAAAAATTTAAATGTCTCTATCCTCGAAACCCTTGGACATACATTGACAAGACTATGACATGAAGTTGACAATTGCGTTTCCTCAAAGTTACATAAGGTTTGTTTCTCAGATGCCTAGAGATCGGGAGATATTTGCATTTTAAAAATTGACTTTCGAATAATCTCGAAAAATTCAAATGTCTCTATCCTCCAAACCCTTGGACCTACATTGACGTGACTCTGACAGGACGTTGACATATGCGTTCCCTCAAAGTGACATACGTTTTGTCTCTCAGAATCCTACAGATCGGGAGATATTTGCCTTTTAAAAATTGACTTTCGATTAATCTCTAAAAATTTAATTGTCTCTATCCTCCAAACCCTTCAACATACATTGACGTGACTCTGACAGGACGTTGACATATACGTTCCCTCAAAGTGACATAAGGTTTGTCTCTCAGATTCCTACAGATCGGGAGATATTTGCCTTTTCACAAATTGACTTTCGAATAATCTCGAAAAATTTAAATGTCTCTATCCTCCAAACCCTTGGACATACATTGACGTGACTATGACATGAAGTTGACATTTGCGTTCCCTCAAAGTGACATTAGGTTTGTCTCTCAGATTCCTACAGATCGGGAGATATTTGCCTATTAATAATTGACTTTCGAATAATCTCTAAAAATTTAAATGTCTCTATCATCCAAACCCTTCGCCATACATTAACGTGACTATGACATGAAGTTGACATTTGCGTTCCCTCAAAGTGACATTAGGTTTGTCTCTCAGATTCCTACAGATCGGGAGATATTTGCCTTTTAAAAAATTGACTTTCGAATAATCTCTAAAAATTTAAATGTCTCTATCCTCCAAACCCTTGGACATACATTGACGTGACTATGACATGAAGTTGACATATACGTTCTCTCAAAGTGACATATGTTTTGTCTCTGATTCCTACAGATCGGGAGATATTTGCCTTTAAATATTGACTTTTAAATAATCTCGAAAATTAAAATGTCTCTATCCAAACCCTTGGACATACATTGACGTGACTCTGACATGAAGTTGACATATGCTTTCCCTCAAAGTGACATATGCTTTGTCTCTGAGATTCCAACAGATCTGGAGATATTTGCCTTTTCACAAATTGACTTTCGAATAAACTCGAAAAATAAAAATGTCTCTATCCTCCAAACCCTTGGACATACATTGACGTGACACTGACAGGACGTTTACATATACGTTCCTTAAAGTGACATAAGGTTTGTCTCTCAGATGCCTACAGATCGGGAGATATTTGCCTTTTCAAAAATTGACTTTCGAATAATCTCTAAAAATTTAAATGTCTCTATCCTCCAAACCCTTGGACATACATTGACGTGACTCTGACAGGAATTTGACATATACATTCCCTCACAGTTATATAAGTTTTGTCCCTCAGATTCCTACAAATCGGGAGATATTTGCCTTTTAATAATTGACTTTCGAATAATCTCTAAAAATTTGAATGTCTCTATCCTCCAAACCCTTGGACATACATTGACGTGACTCTGACAGGAAGTTGACATATACGATCCCTCAAAGTGACATAAGTTTTGTCTCTCAGATTCCTACAGATCGGGAGATATTTGCCCTATAAGAATTGACTTTCGAATAATCTCTAAAAATTTAAATGTCTCTATCCTCCAAACCCTTGGACATACATAGATGTGACTCTGTCAGGAAGTTGCCATATACGTTCCCTCAAAGTGACATAAGTTTTGTCTCTCAGATTCCTACAGATCGGGAGATATTTGCCTTTAAAAATTGACTTTCGAATAATCTCGAAAAATTTAAATGTCTCTATCCTCCAAACCCTTGGACATACATTGACGTGTCTATGACATGAAGTTGACATGTACGTTCCCTCAAAGTGACATAAGGTTTGTCTCTCAGATTCCTACAGATCGGGAGATATTTGCCTTTTAAAAATTGACTTTCGAATAATCTCTAAAAATTTAAATGTCTCTATCCTCCAAACCCTTGGACATACATTTACGTGTCTATGACAGGACGTTGACATATACGTTCCCTCAAAGTGACGTAAGGTTTGTCTCTCAGATTCCTACAGATCGGGAGATATTTGCCTATTAATATTTGACTTTCGAATAATCTCTAAAAATTTAAATGTCTCTTTCCTCAAACCCTTGGACATACATTGACGTGACTCTGACAGAACGTTGACATATACGTTCCCTCAAAGTGACATAAGGGTTGTCTCTCAGATTCCTACAGATCGGGAGATATTTGCCTTTTAAAAATTGACTTTCGAATAATGTCAAAAAATTCAAATGTCTCTATCCTCCAAACCCCTGGACCTACAGTGACATGATTCTGACAGGACGTTGACATATACGTTCCCTCAAAGTGACAAAAGGTTTGTCTCTCAGATTTCTACAGATCGGGAGATATTTGCCTATTAATAATTGACTTTCGAATATACTCTAAAAATTTAAATGTCTCTATCCTCCAAACCCTTGGCCATACATTGACGTGACTATGACATGAAGTTAACATTTGCGTTCCCTCAAAGTTAAATAAGGTTTGTCTCTCAGATGCCTACAGATCGGGAGTTATTTGCCTTTTAAAAATTGACTTTCGAATAATCTCGAAAAATTCAAATGTCTCTTTCCACCACACCTTTGGACATACATTGACGAGACTCTGATATGAAGTTGACATATACGTTCCCTCAAAGCGACATAAGGTTAGTCTCACAGATTCCTACATATCGGGAGATATTTGCCTTTTAAAAATTGACTTTCGAATAATCTCGTAAAATTTAAATGTCTCTATCCTCCAAACCCTTGGACATACGTTGACGTGACTCTGACAGGAAGTTGACATATACGATCCCTCAAAGTGACATAAGTTTTGTCTCTCAGATTCCTACAGATCGGGAGATATTTGCCCTTTAAAAATTGACTTTCGAATAATCTCGAAAAATTTAAATGTCTCTATCCTCCAAACCCTTGGACATACATTGACGTGATTCTGACATGAAGTTCACATATGCGTTCCCTCAAAGTGACATAACGGTTGTCTCTCAGATTCCTACAGATCGGGAAATATTTGGCTTTTAAAAATTGACTTTTGAATAAGCTCGAAACATTTAAATGTCTCTATCTTCCAAACCCTTGGACATACATTGACGTGTCTATGACATGAAGTTGACATGTACGTTCCCTCAAAGTGACTTAAGGTTTGTCTCTCAGATTAATACAGAACGGGAGATATTTGCCTTTTAAAAATTGACTTTCGAATAATGTCGAAAAATTCAAATGTCTCTATCCTCCAAACCCTTGGACCTACATTGACGTGACTCTGACAGGACGTTGACATATGCGTTCCCTCAAAGTGACATTCGTTTTGTTTCGCAGATTCCTACAGATCGGGAGATATTTGCCTTTTAAAAATTGACTTTCGATTAATCTCTAAAAATTTAAATGTATCTATCCTCCAAACCCTTGGACATACATTGACGTGACTCTGACAGGACGTTGACATGTTCGTTCCCTCAAAGTGACATAAGGTTTGTCTCTCAGATCCCTACAGATCGGGAGATATTTGCCTTTTAAAAATTGACTTTCGAATAATCTCTAAAAATTTGAATGTCTCTATCCTCCAAACCCTTTGACATACATTGACGAGACTCTGACATGAAGTTGACATATGCGTTCCCTCAAAGTGACATAAGAGTTGTCTCTCAGATTCCTACAGATCGGGAGATATTTGCCTTTTAAAAATTGACTTGCGAATAATCTCTAAAAATTTAAATGTCTCTATCCTCCAAACCCTTGGACATACATTTACGTGTCTATGACAGGACGTTGACATATACGTTCCCTCAAAGTGACAAAAGGTTTGTCTCTCAGATTTCTACAGATCGGGAGATATTTGCCTATTAATAATTGACATTCGAATAATCTCTAAAAATTTAAATGTCTCTATCCTCCAAACCCTTGGCCATACATTGACGTGACTATGACATGAAGTTAACATTTGCGTTCCCTCAAAGTTTAATAAGGCTTGTCTCTCAGATGCCTACAGATCGGGAGATATTTGCCTTTTAAAAATTGACTTTCGAATAATCTCGAAAAATTCAAATGTCTCTATCCTCCAAACCTTTGGACATACATTGACGAGACTCTGATATGAAGTTGACATATACGTTCCCTCAAAGCGACATAAGGTTAGTCTCACAGATTCCTACATATCGGGAGATATTTGCCTTTTAATAATTGACTTTCGAATAATCTCGTAAAATTAAAATGTCTCTATCCTCCAAACCCTTGGACATACGTTGACGTGACTCTGACAGGAAGTTGATATATACGTTCCCTCAAAGTGACATAAGGTTTGTCTCTCAGATTCCTACAGATCGGGAGATATTTGCCTTTTAAAAATTGACTTTCGAATAATCTCGAAAAATTGAAATGTCTCTATCCTCCAAACCCTTGGACATACATTGACGTGACTCTGACATGAAGTTGACATATGCGTTCCCTCAAAGTGACATAAGGGTTGTCTCTCAGATTCTACAGATCGGGAGATATTTGCCTTTAAAATATTGACTTTGGAATAATGTCGAAAAATTCAAATGTCTCTAGCCTACAAACCCTTGGACCTACATTGACGTGACTCTGACACGACGTTGACATATGCGTTCCCTCAAAGTGACATACGTTTTGTCTCTCAGATTCCTACAGATCGGGAGATATTTGCCTTTTAATAATTGACTTTCGATTAATCTCTAAAAATTTAAATGTCTCTATCCTCCAAACCCTTGGACATACATTGACGTGACTCTGATAGGATGTTGACATATACGTTCCCTCAAAGTGACATAAGGTTTATCTCTCAGATCAATACAGATCGGGAGATATATGCCTTTAAAAATTGACTTTCGAATAATCTCTAAAAATTTAAATGTCTCTATCCTCCAAACCCTTGGACATACATTGACGTGACTCTGACAGGAAGTTGACATATATGATCCCTCAAAGTGACATAAGTTTTGTATCTCAGATTCATACAGATCGGGAGATATTTGCAATTTAAAAATTGACTTTCGAATAATCTCTAAAAATTTAAATGTCTCTATCCTCCAAACCCTTGCACATACATTGACATGACTCTGACAGGAAATTTACATATACGTTCCCTCAAAGTGACATACGTTTTGTCTCTCAGAATCCTACAGATCGGGAGATATTTGCCTTTTAAAAATTGACTTTCGATTAATCTCTAAAAATTTAAATATCTCTATCCTCCAAACCCTTGGACATACATTGACGTGACTCTGACAGGACGTTGACATATACTTTCCCTCAAAGTGACATAAGGTTTATCTCTCAGATCCCTGCAGATCGGGAGATATTTGCCTTTTAAAAATTGACTTTTGAATAATCCCTAAAAATTTAAATGTCTCTATCCTCCAAACCCTTGGACACACATTGACGTGACTCCGACAGGAAGTTGACATATACGATCCCACAAAGTGACATAAGTTTTGTATCTCAGATTCCTACAGATCGGGAGATATTTCCCCTTTAAAAATTGACTTTCGAATAATCTCTAAAAATTTAAATGTCTCTATCCTCCAAACCCTTGAACATACATTGACGTGACTCTGACAGGACGTTGACATATACGTTCCCTCAAAGTGACATAAGGTTTGTCTCTCAGATTCCTACAGATCGGGAGATATTTGCCTTTTCACAAATTGACTTTCGAATAATCTCGAAAAATTTAAATGTCTCTATCCTCCAAACCCTTGGACATACATTGACGTGACTCTGACAGGACGTTGACATATACGTTCCCTCAAAGTGACATAAGGTTTGTCTCTCAGATTCCTTCAGATCGAGAGATATTTGCCTATAAATAATTGACTTTCGAATATTCTCGAAAAATTTAAATGTCTCTATCCTCCAAACCCTTGGACATACATTGACGTGACTCTGACAGGACGTTGACATATACGTTCCCTCAAAGTGACATAAGGTTTGTCTCTCAGATTCCTACAGACCGGGAGATATTTGAATCTTAAAAATTGACTTTCGAATAATCTCTAAAAAGTTAAATGTCTCTATCCTCCAAACCCTTGGACATACATTGACGTCACTGCGACATGAAGTTGACATATACATTCCCGTCAAAGCGGCATCTTTTTTGTCTCTCAGATTCCTACAGTTCGGGAGATATTTGCCTTTTAAAAATTGACTTTCGAATAATTTATAAAAATTTAAATGTCTCCATCCTCCAAACCCTTGGACATACATTAACGTGACTCTTGCAGGAATTTGACATATACGTTACCTCAAAGTTATATAAGTCTTGTCTCTCAGATTCCCACAGATCGGGAGATATTTGCCTTTTAAAAATTGACTTTCGAATAATCTCTAAAAATTTAAATGTCTCTATCCTCCAACCCCTTGGACATACATTGACGTGTCTATGACATGAAGTTGACATATACGTTCCCTCAAAGTGACATAAGTTTTGTCTCTCAGATTCCTACAGATCGGGAGATATTTGCCTTTTAAAAATTGACTATCGAATAATGTCGAAAAATTCAAATGTCTCTATCCTCCAAACCCTTGGACCTACATTGACGTGACTCTGACAGGACGTTGACATATACGTTCCCTCAAAGTGACATAAGGTTTGTCTCTCAGATTCCTACAGATCGAGAGATATTTGCCTATTAATAATTGACTTTCGAATAATTTCTAAAAATTTAAATGTCTCTATCATCCAAACCCTTCGCCATACATTGACGTGACTATGACATGAAGTTGATATTTGCGTTCCCTCAAAGTGACATTAGGTTTGTCTCTCAGATTCCTACAGATCGGGAGATATTTGCCTATTAATAATTGACTTTCGAATAATCTCTAAAAATTTAAATGTCTCTATCATCCAAACCCTTCGCCATACATTGACGTGACTATGACATGAAGTCGACATTTGCGTTCCCTCAGAGTGACATTAGGTTTGTCTCTCAGATTCCTACAGATCGGGAGATATTTGCCTTTTAAAAAATTGACTTTCGAATAATCTCTAAAAATTTAAATGTCTCTATCCTCCAAACCCTTGGACATACATTGAAGTGACTATGACATGAAGTTGACATATACGTTCTCTCAAAGTGACATATGTTTTGTCTCTGATTAATACAGATCGGGAGATATTTGCCTTTAAAAATTGACTTTTAAATAATCACGAAAATTAAAATGTCTCTATCCAAACCCTTGTACATACATTGACGTGACTCTGACATGAAGTTGACATATGCGTTCCCTCAAAGAGACATATGCTTTGTCTCTGAGATTCCAACAGATCTGGAGATATTTGCCTTTTCACAAATTGACTTTCGAATAAACTCGAAAAATAAAAATGTCTCTATAATCCAAACCCTTGGACATACATTGACGTGACACTGACAGGACGTTTACATATACGTTCCTTAAAGTGACATAAGGTTTGTCTCTCAGATGCCTACAGATCGGGAGATATTTGCCTTTTCAAAAATTGACTTTCGAATAATCTCTAAAAATTTAAATGTCTCTATCCTCCAAACCCTTGGACATACATTGACGTGACTCTGACAGGAATTTGACATATACGTTCCCTCACAGTTATATAAGTTTTGTTCCTCAGATTAATACAAATCGGGAGATATTTGCCTTTTAATAATTGACTTTCGAATAATCTCTAAAAATTTGAATGTCTCTATCCTCCAAACCCTTGGACATACATTGACGTGACTCTGACAGGAAGTTGACATATACGATCCCTCAAAGTGACATAAGTTTTGTCTCTCAGATTCCTACAGATCGGGAGATATTTGCCCTTTAAGAATTGACTTTCGAATAATCTCTAAAAATTTAAATGTCTCTATCCTCCAAACCCTTGGACATACATTGATGTGACTCTGTCAGGAAGTTGCCATATACGTTCCCTCAAAGTGACAAAAGTTTTGTCTCTCAGATTCCTACAGATCGGGAGATATTTGCCTTTTAAAAATTGACTTTCGAATAATCTCGAAAAATTTAAATGTCTCTATCCTCCAAACCCTTGGACATACATTGACGTGTCTATGACATGAAGTTGACATGTACGTTCCCTCAAAGTGACATAAGGTTTGTCTCTCAGATTCCTACAGATCGGGCGATATTTGCCTTTTAAAAATTGACTTTCGAATAATGTCGAAAAATTCAAATGTCTCTATCCTCCAAACCCTTGGACGTACATTGACGTGACTCTGACAGGACGTTGACATATGCGTTCCCTCAAAGTGACATACGTTTTGTTTCTCAGATTCCTACAGATCGGGAGATATTTGCCTTTTAAAAATTGACTTTCGATTAATCTCTAGAAATTTAAATGTCTCTATCCTCCAAACCCTTGGACATACATTGACGTGACTCTGACAGGACGTTGACATGAACGTTCCCTCAAAGTGACATAAGGTTTATCTCTCAGATCCCTACAGATCGGGAGATATTTGCCTTTTAAAAATTGACTTTCGAATAATCTCTAAAAATTTAAATGTCTCTATCCTCCAAACCCTTGGACATACATTTACGTGTCTATGACAGGACGTTGACATATACGTTCCCTCAAAGTGACGTAAGGTTTGTCTCTCAGATTCCTACAGATCGGGAGATATTTGCCTATTAATATTTGACTTTCGAATAATCTCTAAAAATTTAAATGTCTCTTTCCTCAAACCCTTGGACATACATTGACGTGACTCTGACAGAACGTTGACATATACGTTCCCTCAAAGTGACATAAGGGTTGTCTCTCAGATTCTTACAGATCGGGAGATATTTGCCTTTTAAAAATTGACTTTCGAATAATGTCAAAAAATTCAAATGTCTCTATCCTCCAAACCCTTGGACCTACAGTGACATGATTCTGACAGGACGTTGACATATACGTTCCCTCAAAGTGACAAAAGGTTTGTCTCTCAGATTTCTACAGATCGGGAGATATTTGCCTATTAATAATTGACTTTCGAATATACTCTAAAAATTTAAATGTCTCTATCCTCCAAACCCTTGGCCATACATTGACGTGACTATGACATGAAGTTAACATTTGCGTTCCCTCAAATTTAAATAAGGTTTGTCTCTCAGATGCCTACAGATCGGGAGATATTTGCCTATTAAAAATTGACTTTCGAATAATCTCGAAAAATTCAAATGTCTCTATCCACCACACCTTTGGACATACATTGACGAGACTCTGATATGAAGTTGACATATACGTTCCCTCAAAGCGACATAAGGTTTGTCTCACAGATTCCTACATATCGGGAGATATTTGCCTTTTAAAAATTGACTTTCGAATAATCTCGTAAAATTTAAATGTCTCTATCCTCCAAACCCTTGGACATACGTTGACGTGACTCTGACAGGAAGTTGACATATACGTTCCCTCAAAGTGACATAAGATTTGTCTCTCAGATTCCTACAGATCGGGAGATATTTGCCTTTAAAAAATTGACTTTCGAATAATCTCGAAAAATTTAAATGTCTCTATCCTCCAAACCCTTGGACATACATTGACGTGACTTTGACATGAAGTTGGCATATGCGTTCCCTCAAAGTGACATAAGGGTTGTCTCTCAGATTCTACTAATCGGGAGATATTTGCCTTTAAAAAATTGACTTTGGAATAATGTCGAAAAATTCAAATGTCTCTAGCCTACAAACCCTTGGACCTACATTAACGTGACTCTGACACGACGTTGACATATGCGTTCCCTCAAAGTGACATACGTTTTGTCTCTCAGATTCCTACAGATCGGGAGATATTTGCCTTTTAAAAATTGACTTTCGATTAATCTCTAAAAATTTAAATGTCTCTATCCTCCAAACCCTTGGACATACATTGACGTGACTCTGATAGGACGTTGACATATACGTTCCTTCAAAGTGACATAAGGTTTATCTCTCAGATCCCTACAGATCGGGAGATATTTGCCTATAAATATTGACTTTCGAATAATCTCTAAAAATTTAAATGTCTCTATCCTTCAAACCCTTGGACATACATTGACGTGACTCTGACAGGAAGTTGGCATATACGATCCCTCAAAGTGACATAAGTTTTGTATCTCAGATTCATACAGATCGGGAGATATTTGCCCTTTAAAAATTGACTTTCGAATAATCTCTAAAAATTTAAATGTCTCTATCCTCCAAACCCTAGGACATACATTGACGTGACTCTGACAGGAAATTGACATATAAATTCCCTCAAAGTGACATAAGTTTTGTCTCTCAGATGCCTAGAGATCGGGAGATATTTGCTATTTAAAAATTGACTTTCGAATAATCTCGAAAAATTCAAATGTCTCTATCCTGCAAACCTTTGGACATACATTGACGAGACTCTGACATGAAGTTGACATATACGTTCCCTCAAAGTGACATAAGGCTTGTCTCTCAGATGCCTACAGATCGGGAGATATTTGCCTTTTTAAAAATTGACTTTCGAATAATCTCTAAAAATTTAAATGTCTCTATCCTCCAAACCCTTGGACATACATTGACGTGACTATGACATGAAGTTGACATATACGTTCCCTCAAAGTGACATAAGTTTTGTCTCTGATTCCTAAAGATCGGGAGATATTTGCCTTTAAAAATTGACTTTTGAATAATCTCAAAAAATTAAAATGTCTCTATCCAAACCCTTGGACATACATTGACGTGACTCTGACATGAAGTTGACATATGCGTTCCCTCAAAGTGACATAAGGTTTGTCTCTGAGATTCCAACAGATCTGGAGATATTTTCCTTTTCACAAATTGACTTTCGAATAATCTCGAAAAATTAAAATGTCTGTATCCTCCAAACCCTAGGACATACATTGACGTGACTCTGACAGGACGTTTACATATACGTTCCCTCAAAGTGACATAAGTTTTGTCTCTCAGGTTCCTACAGACCGGGAGATATTTGAATCTTAAAAATTGACTTTCGAATAATCTCTAAAAAGTTAAATGTCTCTATCCTCGAAACCCTTTTACATACATTGACGTCACTGCGACATGAAGTTGACATATACATTCCCTCAAAGCGGCATAAGTTTTGTATCTCAGATTCCTACAGATCGGGAGATATTTGCCTTTTAAAAATTGACTTTCGAATAATCTATAAAAATTTAAATGTCTCTATCCTCCAAACCATTAAACATACATTGACGTGACTCTGACAGGAATTTGACATATACGTTCCCTCACAGTTATATAAGTTTTGTCTCTCAGATTCCTACAGATCGGGAGATATTTGCCTTTTAAAAATTGACTTTCGAATAATCTCTAAAAATTTGAATGTCTCTATCCTCCAAACCCTTGGACATACATTGACGTGACTCTGACAGGAAGTTGACATATACGATCCCTCAAAGTGACATAAGTTTTGTCTCTCAGATTCCTACAGATCGGGAGATATTTGCCCTTTAAAAATTGACTTTCGAATAATCTCGAAAAATTTAAATGTCTCTATCCTCCAAACTCTTCGACATACATTGACGTGACTCTGACATGAAGTTCACATATGCGTTCCCTCAAAGTGACATAACGGTTGTCTCTCAGATTCCTACAGATCGGGAAATATTTGGCTTTTAAAAATTGACTTTTGAATAAGCTCGAAACATTTAAATGTCTCTATCCACCAAACCCTTGGACATACATTGACGTGTCTATGACATGAAGTTGACATGTACGTTCCCTCAAAGTGACTTAAGGTTTGTCTCTCAGATTAATACAGAACGGGAGATATTTGCCTTTTAAAAATTGACTTTCGAATAATGTCGAAAAATTCAAATGTCTCTATCCTCCAAACCCTTGGACCTTAATTGACGTGACTCTGACAGGACGTTGACATGTTCGTTCCCTCAAAGTGACATAAGGTTTGTCTCTCAGATCCCTACAGATCGGGAGATATTTGCTTTTTAAAAATTGACTTTCGAATAATCTCTAAAAATTTGAATGTCTCTATCCTCCAAACCCTTGGACATACATTGACGTGACTCTGACATGAAGTTGACATATGCGTTCCCTCAAAGTGACATAAGGGTTGTCTCTCAGATTTCTACAGATCGGGAGATATTTGCCTTTTAAAAATTGACTTTCGAATAATCTCTAAAAATTTGAATGTCTCTATCCTCCAAACACTTGGACATACATTGACGTGACTCTGATAGGACGTTGACATATACGTTCCCTCAAAGTGACATAAGGTTTGTCTCTCAGATTCCTACAGATCGGGAGATATTTGCCCTTTAAAAATTGACTTTCGAATAATCTCGAAAAATTCAAATGTCTCTATTCTCCAAACCTTTGGACATACATTGACGAGACTCTGATATGAAGTTGACATATACGTTCCCTCAAAGCGACATAAGGTTGGTCTCACAGATTCCTACATATCGGGAGATATTTGCCTTTTAATAATTGACTTTCGAATAATCTCGTAAAATTAAAATGTCTCTATCCTCCAAACCCTTGGACATACGTTGACGTGACTCTGACAGGAAGTTGATATATACGTTCCCTCAAAGTGACATAAGGTTTGTCTCTCAGATTCCTACAGATCGGGAGATATTTGCCTTTTAAAATTTGACTTTCGAATAATCTCGAAAAATTGAAATGTCTCTATCCTCCAAACCCTTGGACATACATTGACGTGACTCTGACATGAAGTTGACATATGCGTTCCCTCAAAGTGACATAAGGGTTGTCTCTCAGATTCTACAGATCGGGAGATATTTGCCTTTAAAATATTGACTTTGGAATAATGTCGAAAAATTCAAATGTCTCTAGCCTACAAACCCTTGGACCTTAATTGACGTGACTCTGACACGACGTTGACATATGCGTTCCCTCAAAGTGACATACGTTTTGTCTCTCAGATTCCTACAGATCGGGAGATATTTGCCTTTTAAAAATTGACTTTCGATTAATCTCTAAAAATTTAAATGTCTCTATCCTCCAAACCCTTGGACATACATTGACGTGACTCTGATAGGATGTTGACATATACGTTCCCTCAAAGTGACATAAGGTTTATCTCTCAGATCCCTACAGATCGGGAGATATTTGCCTTTAAAAATTGACTTTCGAATAATCTCTAGAAATTTAAATGTCTCTATCCTCCAAACCCTTGGACATACATTGACGTGACTCTGACAGGAAGTTGACATATATGATCCCTCAAAGTGACATAAGTTTTGTATCTCAGATTCATACAGATCGGGAGATATTTGCAATTTAAAAATTGACTTTCGAATAATCTCTAAAAATTTAAATGTCTCTATCCTCCAAACCCTTGCACATACATTTTCATGACTCTGACAGGAAATTTACATATACGTTCCCTCAAAGTGACATAAGTTTTGTCTCTCAGATTCCTACAGATCGGGAGATATTTGCCTTTAAAAAATTGACTTTCGAATAATCTCGAAAAATTTAAATGTCTCTATCCTCCAAACCCTTGGACATACATTGACGTGACTCTGACAGGACGTTGACATATACGTTCCCTCAAAGTGACATAAGGTTTGTCTCTCAGATTCCTACAGATCGGGAGATATTTGCCTATTAATAATTGACTTTCGAATAATCTGTAAAAATTAAAATGTCTCTATCATCCAAACCCTTGGTCATACATTGACGTGACTATGACATGAAGTTGACATTTGCGTTCCCTCAAAGTTACATAACGTTTGTCTCTCAGATGCCTAGAGATCGGGAGATATTTGTCTTTTAAAAATTGACTTTCGAATAATCTCGAAAAATTCAAATGTCTCTATCCTGCAAACCTTTGGACATACATTGACGAGACTCTGACATGAAGTTGACATATACGTTCCCTCAAAGTGACATAAGGTTTGTCTCTCAGATGCCTACAGATCGGGAGATATTTGCCTTTTTAAAAATTGACTTTCGAATAATCTCTAAAAATTTAAATGTCTCTATCCTCCAAACCCTTGGACATACATTGACGTGACTCTGACAGGAATTTGACATATACGTTCCCTCAAAGTGACATAAGTTTTGTCTCTCAGATTCCTACAGATCCGGAGATATTTGCCTTTAAAAATTGACTTTCGAATAATCTCGAAAAATTTAAATGTCTCTATCCTCCAAACCCTTGGACATACATTGACGTGACTCTGACATGAAGTTCACATATGCGTTCCCTCAAAGTGACATAAGGGTTGTCTCTCAGATTCCTACAGATCGGGAGATATTTGGCTTTTAAAAATTGACTTTCGAATAATCTCGAAACATTTAAATGTCTCTATCCTCCAAACCCTTGGACATACATTGACGTGTCTATGACATGAAGTTGACATGTACGTTCCCTCAAAGTGACATAAGGTTTGTCTCTCAGATTCCTACAGAACGGGAGATATTTGCCTTTTAAAAATTGACTTTCGAATAATGTCGAAAAATTCAAATGTCTCTATCCTCCAAACCCTTGGACCTACATTGACGTGACTCTGACAGGACGTTGACATATGCGTTCCCTCAAAGTGACATACGTTTTGTTTCGCAGATTCCTACAGATCGGGAGATATTTGCCTTTTAAAAATTGACTTTCGATTAATCTCTAAAAATTTAAATGTATCTATCCTCCAAACCCTTGGACATACATTGACGTGACTCTGACAGGACGTTGACATGTTCGTTCCCTCAAAGTGACATAAGGTTTGTCTCTCAGATCCCTACAGATCGGGAGATATTTGCTTTTTAAAAATTGACTTTCGAATAATCTCTAAAAATTTGAATGTCTCTATCCTCCAAACCCTTGGACATACATTGACGTGACTCTGACATGAAGTTGACATATGCGTTCCCTCAAAGTGACATAAGGGTTGTCTCTCAGATTTCTACAGATCGGGAGATATTTGCCTTTTAAAAATTTACTTTCGAATAATCTCTAAAAATTTGAATGTCTCTATCCTCCAAACACTTGGACATACATTGACGTGACTCTGATAGGACGTTGACATATACGTTCCCTCAAAGTGACATAAGGTTTGTCTCTCAGATTCCTACAGATCGGGAGATATTTGCCTTTTAAAAATTGACTTTCGAATAATCTCGAAAAATTCAAATGTCTCTATTCTCCAAACCTTTGGACATACATTGACGAGACTCTGATATGAAGTTGACATATACGTTCCCTCAAAGCGACATAAGGTTGGTCTCACAGATTCCTACATATCGGGAGATATTTGCCTTTTAATAATTGCCTTTCGAATAATCTCGTAAAATTAAAATGTCTCTATCCTCCAAACCCTTGGACATACGTTGACGTGACTCTGACAGGAAGTTGATATATACGTTCCCTCAAAGTGACATAAGGTTTGTCTCTCAGATTCCTACAGATCGGGAGATATTTGCCTTTTAAAATTTGACTTTCGAATAATCTCGAAAAATTGAAATGTCTCTATCCTCCAAACCCTTGGACATACATTGACGTGACTCTGACATGAAGTTGACATATGCGTTCCCTCAAAGTGACATAAGGGTTGTCTCTCAGATTCTACAGATCGGGAGATATTTGCCTTTAAAATATTGACTTTGGAATAATGTCGAAAAATTCAAATGTCTCTAGCCTACAAACCCTTGGACCTACATTGACGTGACTCTGACACGACGTTGACATATGCGTTCCCTCAAAGTGACATACGTTTTGTCTCTCAGATTCCTACAGATCGGGAGATATTTGCCTTTTAAAAATTGACTTTCGATTAATCTCTAAAAATTTAAATGTCTCTATCCTCCAAACCCTTGGACATACATTGACGTGACTCTGATAGGATGTTGACATATACGTTCCCTCAAAGTGACATAAGGTTTATCTCTCAGATCCCTACAGATCGGGAGATATTTGCCTTTAAAAATTGACTTTCGAATAATCTCTAAAAATTTAAATGTCTCTATCCTCCAAACCCTTGGACATACATTGACGTGACTCTGACAGGAAGTTGACATATATGATCCCTCAAAGTGACATAAGTTTTGTATCTCAGATTCATACAGATCGGGAGATATTTGCAATTTAAAAATTGACTTTCGAATAATCTCTAAAAATTTAAATGTCTCTATCCTCCAAACCCTTGCACATACATTTTCATGACTCTGACAGGAAATTTACATATACGTTCCCTCAAAGTGACATAAGTTTTGTCTCTCAGATTCCTACAGATCGGGAGATATTTGCCTTTAAAAAATTGACTTTCGAATAATCTCGAAAAATTTAAATGTCTCTATCCTCCAAACCCTTGGACATACATTGACGTGACTCTGACAGGACGTTGACATATACGTTCCCTCAAAGTGACATAAGGTTTGTCTCTCAGATTCCTACAGATCGGGAGATATTTGCCTATTAATAATTGACTTTCGAATAATCTGTAAAAATTTAAATGTCTCTATCATCCAAACCCTTGGTCATACATTGACGTGACTATGACATGAAGTTGACATTTGCGTTCCCTCAAAGTTACATAACGTTTGTCTCTCAGATGCCTAGAGATCGGGAGATATTTGTCTTTTAAAAATTGACTTTCGAATAATCTCGAAAAATTCAAATGTCTCTATCCTGCAAACCTTTGGACATACATTGACGAGACTCTGACATGAAGTTGACATATACGTTCCCTCAAAGTGACATAAGGTTTGTCTCTCAGATGCCTACAGATCGGGAGATATTTGCCTTTTTAAAAATTGACTTTCGAATAATCTCTAAAAATTTAAATGTCTCTATCCTCCAAACCCTTGGACATACATTGACGTGACTCTGACAGGAATTTGACATATACGTTCCCTCAATGTGACATAAGTTTTGTCTCTCAGATTCCTACAGATCCGGAGATATTTGCCTTTAAAAATTGACTTTCGAATAATCTCGAAAAATTTAAATGTCTCTATCCTCCAAACCCTTGGACATACATTGACGTGACTCTGACATGAAGTTCACATATGCGTTCCCTCAAAGTGACATAAGGGTTGTCTCTCAGATTCCTACAGATCGGGAGATATTTGGCTTTTAAAAATTGACTTTCGAATAATCTCGAAACATTTAAATGTCTCTATCCTCCAAACCCTTGGACATACATTGACGTGTCTATGACATGAAGTTGACATGTACGTTCCCTCAAAGTGACATAAGGTTTGTCTCTCAGATTCCTACAGAACGGGAGATATTTGCCTTTTAAAAATTGACTTTCGAATAATGTCGAAAAATTCAAATGTCTCTATCCTCCAAACCCTTGGACCTACATTGACGTAACTCTGACAGGACGTTGACATATACGTTCCCTCAAAGTGACATACGTTTTGTTTCGCAGATTCCTACAGATCGGGAGATATTTGCCTTTTAAAAATTGACTTTCGAATAATCTCTAAAAATTTGAATGTCTCTATCCTCCAAACCCTTGGACATACATTGACGTGACTCTGACATGAAGTTGACATATGCGTTCCCTCAAAGTGGCATAAGGGTTGTCTCTCAGATTCCTACAGATCGGGAGATATTTGCCTTTTAAAAATTGACTTTCGAATAATCTCTAAAAATTTGAATGTCTCTATCCTCCAAACCCTTGGACATACATTAACGTGACTCTGACATGAAGTTGACATATGCGTTCCCTCAAAGTGACATAAGGGTTGTCTCTCAGATTCCTACAGATCGGGAGATATTTGCCTTTTAAAAATTGACTTTCGAATAATCTCTAAAAATTTAAATGTCTCTATCCTCCAAACCCTTGGACATACATTTACGTGTCTTTGACAGGACGTTGACATATACGTTCCCTCAAAGTGACAAAAGGTTTGTCTCTCAGATTTCTACAGATCGGGAGATATTTGCCTATTAATAATTGACTTTCGAATAATCTCTAAAAATTTAAATGTCTCTGTCCTCCAAACCCTTGGCCATACATTGACGTGACTATGACATGAAGTTAACATTTGCGTTCCCTCAAAGTTAAATAAGGCTTGTCTCTCAGATGCCTACAGATCGTGAGATATTTGCCTTTTAAAAATTGACTTTCGAATAATCTCGAAAAATTCAAATGTCTCTATCCTCCAAACCTTTGGACATACATTGACGAGACTCTGATATGAAGTTGACATATACGTTCCCTCAAAACGACATAAGGTTAGTCTCACAGATTCCTACATATCGGGAGATATTTGCCTTTTAAAATTTGACTTTCGAATAATCTCGTAAAATTAAAATGTCTCTATCCTCCAAACCCTTGGACATACGTTGACGTGACTCTGACAGGAAGTTGATATATACGTTCCCTCAAAGTGGCATAAGGTTTGTCTCTCAGATTCCTACAGATCGGGAGATATTTGCCTTTAAAAAATTGACTTTGGAATAATGTCGAAAAATTCAAATGTCTCTAGCCTACAAACCCTTGGACCTACATTGACGTGACTCTGACACGACGTTGACATATGCGTTCGCTCAAAGTGACATACGTTTTGTCTCTCAGATTCCTACAGATCGGGAGATATTTGCCTTTTAAAAATTGACTTTCGATTAATCTCTAAAAATTTAAATGTCTCTATCCTCCAAACCCTTGGACATACATTGACGTGACTCTGATAGGACGTTGACATATACGTTCCCTCAAAGTGACATAAGTTTTGTCTCTGATTCCTAAAGATCGGGAGATATTTGCCTTTAAAAATTGACTTTTGAATAATCTCGAAAAATTAAAATGTCTCTATCCAAACCCTTGGACATACTTTGACGTGACTCTGACATGAAGTTGACATATGCGTTCCCTCAAAGTGACATAAGGTTTGTCTCTGAGATTCCAACAGATCTGGAGATATTTTCCTTTTCACAAATAGACTTTCGAATAATCTCGAAAAATTAAAATGTCTGTATCCTCCAAACCCTAGGACATACATTGACGTGACACTGACATGACGTTTACATATACGTTCCCTCAAAGTGACATAAGTTTTGTCTCTCAGGTTCCTACAGACCGGGAGATATTTGAATCTTAAAAATTGACTTTCGAATAATATCTAAAAAGTTAAATGTCTCTATCCTCGAAACCCTTTTACATACATTGACGTCACTGCGACATGAAGTTGACATATACATTCCCTCAAAGCGGCATAAGTTTTGTATCTCAGATTCCTACAGATCGGGAGATATTTGCCTTTTAAAAATTGACTTTCGAATAATCTATAAAAATTTAAATGTCTCTATCCTCCAAACCCTTAAACATACATTGACGTGACTCTGACAGGAATTTGACATATACGTTCCCTCACAGTTATATAAGTTTTGTCTCTCAGATTCCTACAGATCGGGAGATATTTGCCTTTTAAAAATTGACTTTCGAATAATCTCTAAAAATTTGAATGTCTCTATCCTCCAAACCCTTGGACATACATTGACGTGACTCTGACAGGAAGTTGACATATACGATCCCTCAAAGTGACATAAGTTTTGTCTCTCAGATTCCTACAGATCGGGAGATATTTGCCCTTTAAAAATTGACTTTCGAATAATCTCGAAAAATTTAAATGTCTCTATCCTCCAAACCCTTGGACATACATTGACGTGACTCTGACATGAAGTTCACATATGCGTTCCCTCAAAGTGACATAAGGGTTGTCTCTCAGATTCCTACAGATCGGGAAATATTTGGCTTTTAAAAATTGACTTTTGAATAATCTCGAAACATTTAAATGTCTCTATCCTCCAAAACCTTGGACATACATTGACGTGTCTATGACATGATGTTGACATGTACGTTCCCTCAAAGTGACTTAAGGTTTGTCTCTCAGATTCCTACAGAACGGGAGATATTTGCCTTTTAAAAATTGACTTTCGAATAATGTCGAAAAATTCAAATATATCTATCCTCCAAACCCTTGGACCTACATTGACGTGACTCTGACAGGACGTTGACATATGCGTTCCCTCAAAGTGACATACGTTTTGTTTCGCAGATTCCTACAGATCGGGAGATATTTGCCTTTTAAAAATTGACTTTCGATTAATCTCTAATAATTTAAATGTATCTATCCTCCAAACCCTTGGACATACATTGACGTGACTCTGACAGGACGTTGACATGTTCGTTCCCTCAAAGTGACATAAGGGTTGTCTCTCAGATTCCTACAGATCGGGAGATATTTGCCTTTTAAAAATTGACTTGCGAATAATCTCGAAAAATTCAAATGTCTCTATCCTTCAAACCTTTGGACATACATTGACGAGACTCTGATATGAAGTTGACATATACGTTCCCTCAAAACGACATAAGGTTAGTCTCACAGATTCCTACATATCGGGAGATATTTGCCTTTTAAATTTTGACTTTCGAATAATCTCGTAAAATTAAAATGTCTCTATCCTCCAAACCCTTGGACATACGTTGACGTGACTCTGACAGAAAGTTGATATATACGTTCCCTCAAAGTGGCATAAGGTTTGTCTCTCAGATTCCTACAGATCGGGAGATATTTGCCTTTTAAAAATTGACTTTCGAAAAATCTCGAAAATTTTAAATGTCTCTATCCTCCAAACCCTTGGACATACATTGACGTGACTTTGACATCAAGTTGACATATGCGTTCCCTCAAAGTGACATAAGGGTTGTCTCTCAGATTCTACAGATCGGGAGATATTTGCCTTTAAAAAATTGACTTTGGAATAATGTCGAAAAATTCAAATGTCTCTAGCCTACAAACCCTTGGACCTACATTGACGTGACTCTGACACGACGTTTACATATGCGTTCGCTCAAAGTGACATACGTTTTGTCTCTCAGATTCCTACAGATCGGGAGATATTTGCCTTTTAAAAATTGACTTTCGATTAATCTCTAAAAATTTAAATGTCTCTATCCTCCAAACCCTAGGACATACATTGACGTGACTCTGATAGGACGTTGACATATACGTTCCCTCAAAGTGACATAAGTTTTGTCTCTGATTCCTAAAGATCGGGAGATATTTGCCTTTAAAAATTGACTTTTGAATAATCTCGAAAAATTAAAATGTCTCTATCCAAACCCTTGGACATACTTTGACGTGACTCTGACATGAAGTTGACATATGCGTTCCCTCAAAGTGACATAAGGTTTGTCTCTGAGATTCCAACAGATCTGGAGATATTTTCCTTTTCACAAATAGACTTTCGAATAATCTCGAAAAATTAAAATGTCTGTATCCTCCAAACCCTAGGACATACATTGACGTGACACTGACATGACGTTTACATATACGTTCCCTCAAAGTGACATAAGTTTTGTCTCTCAGGTTCCTACAGACCGGGAGATATTTGAATCTTAAAAATTGACTTTCGAATAATCTCTAAAAAGTTAAATGTCTCTATCCTCGAAACCCTTTTACATACATTGACGTCACTGCGACATGAAGTTGACATATACATTCCCTCAAAGCGGCATAAGTTTTGTATCTCAGATTCCTACAGATCGGGAGATATTTGCCTTTTAAAAATTGACTTTCGAATAATCTATAAAAATTTAAATGTCTCTATCCTCCAAACCCTTAAACATACATTGACGTGACTCTGACAGGAATTTGACATATACGTTCCCTCACAGTTATATAAGTTTTGTCTCTCAGATTCCTACAGATCGGGAGATATTTGCCTTTTAAAAATTGACTTTCGAATAATCACTAAAAATATGAATGTCTCTATCCTCCAAACCCTTGGACATACATTGACGTGACTCTGACAGGAAGTTGACATATACGATCCCTCAAAGTGACATAAGTTTAGTCTCTCAGATTCCTACAGATCGGGAGATATTTGCCCTTTAAAAATTGACTTTCGAATAATCTCGAAAAATTTAAATGTCTCTATCCTCCAAACCCTTGGACATACATTGACGTGACTCTGACATGAAGTTCACATATGCGTTCCCTCAAAGTGACATAAGGGTTGTCTCTCAGATTCCTACAGATCGGGAAATATTTGGCTTTTAAAAATTGACTTTTGAATAATCTCGAAACATTTAAATGTCTCTATCCTCCAAAACCTTGGACATACATTGACGTGTCTATGACATGATGTTGACATGTACGTTCCCTCAAAGTGACTTAAGGTTTGTCTCTCAGATTCCTACAGAACGGGAGATATTTGCCTTTTAAAAATTGTCTTTCGAATAATGTCGAAAAATTCAAATATATCTATCCTCCAAACCCTTGGACCTACATTGACGTGACTCTGACAGGACGTTGACATATGCGTTCCCTCAAAGTGACATACGTTTTGTTTCGCAGATTCCTACAGATCGGGAGATATTTGCCTTTTAAAAATTGACTTTCGATTAATCTCTAATAATTTAAATGTATCTATCCTCCAAACCCTTGGACATACATTGACGTGACTCTGACAGGACGTTGACATGTTCGTTCCCTCAAAGTGACATAAGGTTTGTATCTCAGATCCCTACAGATCGGGAGATATTTGCCTTTTAAAAATTGACTTTCGAATAATCTCTAAAAATTTGAATGTCTCTATCTTCCAAACCCTTGGACATACATTGACGTGACTATGACATGAAGTTAACATTTGCGTTCCCTCAAAATTTAATAAGGCTTGTCTCTCAGATGCCTACAGATCGGGAGATATTTGCCTTTTAAACATTGACTTTCGAATAATCTCGAAAAATTCAAATGTCTCTATCCTCCAAACCTTTGGACATACATTGACGAGACTCTGATATGAAGTTGACATATACGTTCCCTCAAAGCGATATAAGGTTAGTCTCACAGATTCCTACATATCGGGAGATATTTGCCTTTTCAAAAATCGATTTTCGAATAATCTCGTAAAATTAAAATGTCTCTATCCTCCAAACCCTTGGACATACGTTGACGTGACTCTGACAGGAAGTTGATGTATACGTTCCCTCAAAGTGACATAAGGTTTGTCTCTCAGATTCCTACAGATCGGGAGATATTTGCCTTTTAAAAATTGACTTTCGAATAATCTCGAAAAATTGAAATGTCTCTATCCTCCAAACCCTTGGACATACATTGACGTGACTGTGACATGAAGTTGACATATGCGTTCCCTCAAAGTGACATAAGGGTTGTCTCTCAGATTCTACAGATCGGGAGATATTTGCCTTTAAAAAATTGACTTTGGAATAATATCGAAAAATTCAAATGTCTCTAGCCTACAAACCCTTGGACCTACATTGACAAGACTCTGACACGACGTTGACATATGCGTTCCCTCAAAGTGACATACGTTTTGTCTCTCAGATTCCTACAGATCGGGAGATATTTGCCTTTTAAAAATTGACTTTCGATTAATCTCTAAAAATTTAAATGTCTCTATCCTCCAAACCCTTGGACATACATTGACGTGACTCTGATAGGATGTTGACATATACGTTCCCTCAATGTGACATAAGGTTTATCTCTCAGATCCCTACAGATCGGGAGATATTTGCCTTTAAAAATTGACTTTAAAATAATCTCTAAAAATTTAAATGTCTCTATCCTCCAAACCCTTGGACATACATTGACGTGACTCTGACAGGAAGTTGACATATATGATCCCTCAAAGTGACATAAGTTTTGTATCTCAGATTCATACAGATCGGGAGATATTTGCAATTTAAAAATTGACTTTCGAATAATCTCTAAAAATTTAAATGTCTCTATCCTCCAAACCCTTGCACATACATTGACATGACTCTGACAGGAAATTTACATATACGTTCCCTCAAAGTGACATAAGTTTTGTCTCTCAGATTCCTACAGATCGGGAGATATTTGCCTTTAAAGAATTGACTTTCGAATAATCTCGAAAAATTTAAATGTCTCTATCCTCCAAACCCTTGGACATACATTGACGTGACTCTGACAGGACGTTGACATATACGTTCCCTCAAAGTGACATAAGGTTTGTCTCTCAGATTCCTACAGATCGGGAGATATTTGCCTATTAATAATTGACTTTCGAATAATCTGTAAAAATTTAAATGTCTCTATCATCCAAACCCTTGGCCATACATTGACGTGACTATGACATGAAGTTGACATTTGCGTTCCCTCAAAGTTACAAAACGTTTGTCTCTCAGATGCCTAGAGATCGGGAGATATTTGTCTTTTAAAAATTGACTTTCGAATAATCTCGAAAAATTCAAATGTCTCTATCCTGCAAACCTTTGGACATACATTGACGAGACTCTGACATGAAGTTGACATATACGTTCCCTCAAAGTGACATAAGGTTTGTCTCTCAGATGCCTACAGATCGGGCAATATTTGCCTTTTTAAAAATTGACTTTCGAATAATCTCTAAAAATTTAAATGTCTCTATCCTCCAAACCCTTGGACATACATTGACGTGACTCTGACAGGAATTTGACATATACGTTCCCTCAAAGTGACATTAGTTTTGTCTCTCAGATTCCTACAGATCGGGAGATATTTGCCCTTCAAAAATTGACTTTCGAATAATCTCTAAAAATTTAAATGTCTCTATCCTCCATACCCTTGGACATACATTGAAGTGACTCTGACAGGAAGTTGCCATACACGTTCCCTCAAAGTGACATAAGTTTTGTCTCTCAGATTCCTACAGATCCGGAGATATTTGCCTTTAAAAATTGACTTTCGAATAATCTCGAAAAATTTAAATGTCTCTATCCTCCAAACCCTTGGACATACATTGACGTGACTCTGACATGAAGTTCACATATGCGTTCCCTCAAAGTGACATAAGGGTTGTCTCTCAGATTCCTACAGATCGGGAGATATTTGGCTTTTAAAAATTGACTTTCGAATAATCTCGAAACATTTAAATGTCTCTATCCTCCAAACCCTTGGACATACATTGACGTGTCTATGACATGAAGTTGACATGTACGTTCCCACAAAGTGACATAAGGTTTGTCTCTCAGATTCCTACAGAACGGGAGATATTTGCCTTTTAAAAATTGACTTTCGAATAATGTCGAAAAATTCAAATGTCTCTATCCTCCAAACCCTTGGACCTACATTGACGTAACTCTGACAGGACGTTGACATATGTGTTCCCTCAAAGTGACATACGTTTTGTTTCGCAGATTCCTACAGATCGGGAGATATTTGCCTTTTAAAAATTGACTTTCGAATAATCTCTAAAAATTTGAATGTCTCTATCCTCCAAACCCTTGGACATACATTGACGTGACTCTGACATGAAGTTGACATATGCGTTCCCTCAAAGTGACATAAGGGTTGTCTCTCAGATTCCTACAGATCGGGAGATATTTGCCTTTTAAAAATTGACTTTCGAATAATCTCTAAAAATTTAAATGTCTCTATCCTCCAAACCCTTGGACATACATTTACGTGTCTTTGACAGGACGTTGACATATACGTTCCCTCAAAGTGACAAAAGGTTTGTCTCTCAGATTTCGTCAGATCGGGAGATATTTGCCTATTAATAATTGACTTTCGAATAATCTCTAAAAATTTAAATGTCTCTATCCTCCAAACCCTTGGCCATACATTGACGTGACTATGACATGAAGTTAACATTTGCGTTCCCTCAAAGTTAAATAAGGCTTGTCTCTCAGATGCCTACAGATCGGGAGATATTTGCCTTTTAAAAATTGACTTTCGAATAATCTCGAAAAATTCAAATGTCTCTATCCTCCAAACCTTTGGACATACATTGACGAGACTCTGATATGAAGTTGACATATACGTTCCCTCAAAACTACATAAGGTTAGTCTCACAGATTCCTACATATCGGGAGATATTTGCCTTTTAAAAATTGACTTTCGAATAATCTCGTAAAATTAAAATGTCTCTATCCTCCAAACCCTTGGACATACGTTGACGTGACTCTGACAGGAAGTTGATATATACGTTCCCTCAAAGTGGCATAAGGTTTGTCTCTCAGATTCCTACAGATCGGGAGATATTTGCCTTTTAAAAATTGACTTTCGAATAATCTCGAAAAATTTAAATGTCTTTATCCTCCAAACCCTTGGACATACATTGACGTGACTTTGACATGAAGTTGACATATGCGTTCCCTCAAAGTGACATAAGGTTTGTCTCTCAGATTCTACAGATCGGGAGATATTTGCCTTTAAAAAATTGACTTTGGAATAATGTCGAAAAATTCAAATGTCTCTAGCCTACAAACCCTTGGACCTACATTGACGTGACTCTGACACGACGTTGACATATGCGTTCGCTCAAAGTGACATACGTTTTGTCTCTCAGATTCCTACAGATCGGGAGATATTTGCCTTTTAAAAATTGACTTTCGATTAATTTCTAAAAATTTAAATGTCTCTATCCTCCAAACCCTTGGACATACATTGACGTGACTCTGATAGGACGTTGACATATACGTTCCCTCAAAGTGACATAAGTTTTGTCTCTGATTCCTAAAGATCGGGAGATATTTGCCTTTAAAAATTGACTTTTGAATAATCTCGAAAATTTAAAATGTCTCTATCCAAACCCTTGGACATACATTGACGTGACTCTGACATGAAGTTGACATATGCGTTCCCTCAAAGTGACATAAGGTTTGTCTCTGAGATTCCAACAGATCTGGAGATATTTTCCTTTTCACAAATTGACTTTCGAATAATCTCGAAAAATTAAAATGTCTGTATCCTCCAAACCCTAGGACATACATTGACGTGACACTGACAGGACGTTTACATATACGTTCCCTCAAAGTGACATAAGTTTTGTCTCTCAGGTTCCTACAGACCGGGAGATATTTGAATCTTAAAAATTGACTTTCGAATAATCTCTAAAAAGTTAAATGTCTCTATCCTCGAAACCCTTTTACATACATTGACGTCACTGCGACATGAAGTTGGCATATACATTCCCTCAAAGCGGCATAAGTTTTGTATCTCAGATTCCTACAGATCGGGAGATATTTGCCTTTTAAAAATTGACTTTCGAATAATCTATAAAAATTTAAATGTCTCTATCCTCCAAACCCTTAAACATACATTGACGTGACTCTGACAGGAATTTGACATATACGTTCCCTCACAGTTATATAAGTTTTGTCTCTCAGATTCCTACAGATCGGGAGATATTTGCCTTTTAAAAATTGACTTTCGAATAATCTCTAAAAATTTGAATGTCTCTATCCTCCAAACCCTTGGACATACATTGACGTGACTCTGACAGGAAGTTGACATATACGATCCCTCAAAGTGACATAAGTTTTGTCTCTCAGATTTCTACAGATCGGGAGATATTTGCCTTTTAAAAATTGACTTTCGAATAATCACTAAAAATATGAATGTCTCTATCCTCCAAACCCTTGGACATACATTGACGTGACTCTGACAGGAAGTTGACATATACGATCCCTCAAAGTGACATAAGTTTAGTCTCTCAGATTCCTACAGATCGGGAGATATTTGCCCTTTAAAAATTGACTTTCGAATAATCTCGAAAAATTTAAATGTCTCTATCCTCCAAACCCTTGGACATACATTGACGTGACTCTGACATGAAGTTCACATATGCGTTCCCTCAAAGTGACATAAGGGTTGTCTCTCAGATTCCTACAGATCGGGAAATATTTGGCTTTTAAAAATTGACTTTTGAATAATCTCGAAACATTTAAATGTCTCTATCCTCCAAAACCTTGGACATACATTGACGTGTCTATGACATGATGTTGACATGTACGTTCCCTCAAAGTGACTTAAGGTTTGTCTCTCAGATTCCTACAGAACGGGAGATATTTGCCTTTTAAAAATTGACTTTCGAATAATGTCGAAAAATTCAAATATATCTATCCTCCAAACCCTTGGACCTACATTGACGTGACTCTGACAGGACGTTGACATATGCGTTCCCTCAAAGTGACATACGTTTTGTTTCGCAGATTCCTACAGATCGGGAGATATTTGCCTTTAAAAAATTGACTTTCGATTAATCTCTAATAATTTAAATGTATCTATCCTCCAAACCCTTGGACATACATTGACGTGACTCTGACAGGACGTTGACATGTTCGTTCCCTCAAAGTGACATAAGGTTTGTATCTCAGATCCCTACAGATCGGGAGATATTTGCCTTTTAAAAATTGACTTTCGAATAATCTCTAAAAATTTGAATGTCTCTATCCTCCAAACCCTTGGACATACATTGACGTGACTATGACATGAAGTTAACATTTGCGTTCCCTCAAAGTTTAATAAGGCTTGTCTCTCAGATGCCTACAGATCGGGAGATATTTGCCTTTTAAACATTGACTTTCGAATAATCTCGAAAAATTCAAATGTCTCTATCCTCCAAACCTTTGGACATACATTGACGAGACTCTGATATGAAGTTGACATATACGTTCCCTCAAAGCGACATAAGGTTAGTCTCACAGATTCCTACATATCGGGAGATATTTGCCTTTTCAAAAATCGATTTTCGAATAATCTCGTAAAATTAAAATGTCTCTATCCTCCAAACCCTTGGACATACGTTGACGTGACTCTGACAGGAAGTTGATGTATACGTTCCCTCAAAGTGACATAAGGTTTGTCTCTCAGATTCCTACAGATCGGGAGATATTTGCCTTTTAAAAATTGACTTTCGAATAATCTCGAAAAATTTAAATGTCTCTATCCTCCAAACCCTTGGACATACATTGACGTGACTGTGACATGAAGTTGACATATGCGTTCCCTCAAAGTGACATAAGGGTTGTCTCTCAGATTCTACAGATCGGGAGATATTTGCCTTTAAAAAATTGACTTTGGAATAATGTCGAAAAATTCAAATGTCTCTAGCCTACAAACCCTTGAACCTACATTGACAAGACTCTGACACGACGTTGACATATGCGTTCCCTCAAAGTGACATACGTTTTGTCTCTCAGATTCCTACAGATCGGGAGATATTTGCCTTTTAAAAATTGACTTTCGATTAATCTCTAAAAATTTAAATGTCTCTATCCTCCAAACCCTTGGACATACATTGACGTGACTCTGATAGGATGTTGACATATACGTTCCCTCAATGTGACATAAGGTTTATCTCTCAGATCCCTACAGATCGGGAGATATTTGCCTTTAAAAATTGACTTTCGAATAATCTCTAAAAATTTAAATGTCTCTATCCTCCAAACCCTTGGACATACATTGACGTGACTCTGACAGGAAGTTGACATATATGATCCCTCAAAGTGACATAAGTTTTGTATCTCAGATTCATACAGATCGGGAGATATTTGCAATTTAAAAATTGACTTTCGAATAATCTCTAAAAATTTAAATGTCTCTATCCTCCAAACCCTTGCACATACATTGACATGACTCTGACAGGAAATTTACATATACGTTCCCTCAAAGTGACATAAGTTTTGTCTCTCAGATTCCTACAGATCGGGAGATATTTGCCTTTAAATAATTGACTTTCGAATAATCTCGAAAAATTTAAATGTCTCTATCCTCCAAACCCTTGGACATACATTGACGTGACTCTGACAGGACGTTGACATATACGTTCCCTCAAAGTGACATAAGGTTTGTCTCTCAGATTCCTACAGATCGGGAGATATTTGCCTATTAATAATTGACTTTCGAATAATCTGTAAAAATTTGAATGTCTCTATCCTCCAAACCCTTGGACATACATTGACGTGACTATGACATGAAGTTAACATTTGCGTTCCCTCAAAGTTTAATAAGGCTTGTCTCTCAGATGCCTACAGATCGGGAGATATTTGCCTTTTAAACATTGACTTTCGAATAATCTCGAAAAATTCAAATGTCTCTATCCTGCAAACCTTTGGACATACATTGACGAGACTCTGACATGAAGTTGACATATACGTTCCCTCAAAGTGACATAAGGTTTGTCTCTCAGATGCCTACAGATCGGGAGATATTTGCCTTTTTAAAAATTGACTTTCGAATAATCTCTAAAAATTTAAATGTCTCTATCCTCCAAACCCTTGGACATACATTGACGTGACTCTGACAGGAATTTGACATATACGTTCCCTCAAAGTGACATTAGTTTTGTCTCTCAGATTCCTACAGATCGGGAGATATTTGCCCTTCAATAATTGACTTTCGAATAATCTCTAAAAATTTAAATGTCTCTATCCTCCATACCCTTGGACATACATTGAAGTGACTCTGACAGGAAGTTGCCATACACGTTCCCTCAAAGTGACATAAGTTTTGTCTCTCAGATTCCTACAGATCCGGAGATATTTGCCTTTAAAAATTGACTTTCGAATAATCTCGAAAAATTTAAATGTCTCTATCCTCCAAACCCTTGGACATACATTGACGTGACTCTGACATGAAGTTCACATATGCGTTCCCTCAAAGTGACATAAGGGTTGTCTCTCAGATTCCTACAGATCGGGAGATATTTGGCTTTTAAAAATTGACTTTCGAATAATCTCGAAACATTTAAATGTCTCTATCCTCCAAACCCTTGGACATACATTGACGTGTCTATGACATGAAGTTGACATGTACGTTCCCACAAAGTGACATAAGGTTTGTCTCTCAGATTCCTACAGAACGGGAGATATTTGCCTTTTAAAAATTGACTTTCGAATAATGTCGAAAAATTCAAATGTCTCTATCCTCCAAACCCTTGTACCTACATTGACGTAACTCTGACAGGACGTTGACATATATGTTCCCTCAAAGTGACATACGTTTTGTTTCGCAGATTCCTACAGATCGGGAGATATTTGCCTTTTAAAAATTGACTTTCGAATAATCTCTAAAAATTTGAATGTCTCTATCCTCCAAACCCTTGGACATACATTGACGTGACTCTGACATGAAGTTGACATATGCGTTCCCTCAAAGTGGCATAAGGGTTGTCTCTCAGATTCCTACAGATCGGGAGATATTTGCCTTTTAAAAATTGACTTTCGAATAATCTCTAAAAATTTGAATGTCTCTATCCTCCAAACCCTTGGACATACATTGACGTGACTCTGACATGAAGTTGACATATGCGTTCCCTCAAAGTGACATAAGGGTTGTCTCTCAGATTCCTACAGATCGGGAGATATTTGCCTTTTAAAAATTGACTTTCGAATAATCTCTAAAAATTTAAATGTCTCTATCCTCCAAACCCTTGGACATACATTTACGTGTCTTTGACAGGACGTTGACATATACGTTCCCTCAAAGTGACAAAAGGTTTGTCTCTCAGATTTCTACAGTTCGGGAGATATTTGCCTATTAATAATTGACTTTCGAATAATCTCTAAAAATTTAAATGTCTCTATCCTCCAAACCCTTGGCCATACATTGACGTGACTATGACATGAAGTTAACATTTGCGTTCCCTCAAAGTTAAATAAGGCTTGTCTCTCAGATGCCTACAGATCGGGAGATATTTGCCTTTTAAAAATTGACTTTCGAATAATCTCGAAAAATTCAAATGTCTCTATCCTCCAAACCTTTGGACATACATTGACGAGACTCTGATATGAAGTTGACATATACGTTCCCTCAAAACGACATAAGGTTAGTCTCACAGATTCCTACATATCGGGAGATATTTGCCTTTTAAAAATTGACTTTCGAATAATCTCGTAAAATTAAAATGTCTCTATCCTCCAAACCCTTGGACATACGTTGACGTGACTCTGACAGGAAGTTGATATATACGTTCCCTCAAAGTGGCATAAGGTTTGTCTCTCAGATTCCTACAGATCGGGAGATATTTACCTTTTAAAAATTGACTTTCGAATAATCTCGAAAATTTTAAATGTCTCTATCCTCCAAACCCTTGGACATACATTGACGTGACTTTGACATGAAGTTGACATATGCGTTCCCTCAAAGTGACATAAGGGTTGTCTCTCAGATTCTACAGATCGGGAGATATTTGCCTTTAAAAAATTGACTTTGGAATAATGTCGAAAAATTCAAATGTCTCTAGCCTACAAACCCTTGGACCTACATTGACGTGACTCTGACACGACGTTGACATATGCGTTCGCTCAAAGTGACATACGTTTTGTCTCTCAGATTCCTACAGATCGGGAGATATTTGCCTTTTAAAAATTGACTTTCGATTAATTTCTAAAAATTTAAATGTCTCTATCCTCCAAACCCTTGGACATACATTGACGTGACTCTGATAGGACGTTGACATATACGTTCCCTCAAAGTGACATAAGTTTTGTCTCTGATTCCTAAAGATCGGGAGATATTTGCCTTTAAAAATTGACTTTTGAATAATCTCGAAAATTTAAAATGTCTCTATCCAAACCCTTGGACATACATTGACGTGACTCTGACATGAAGTTGACATATGCGTTCCCTCAAAGTGACATAAGGTTTGTCTCTGAGATTCCAACAGATCTGGAGATATTTTCCTTTTCACAAATTGACTTTCGAATAATCTCGAAAAATTAAAATGTCTGTATCCTCCAAACCCTAGGACATACATTGACGTGACACTGACAGGACGTTTACATATACGTTCCCTCAAAGTGACATAAGTTTTGTCTCTCAGGTTCCTACAGACCGGGAGATATTTGAATCTTAAAAATTGACTTTCGAATAATCTCTAAAAAGTTAAATGTCTCTATCCTCGAAACCCTTTTACATACATTGACGTCACTGCGACATGAAGTTGGCATATACATTCCCTCAAAGCGGCATAAGTTTTGTATCTCAGATTCCTACAGATCGGGAGATATTTGCCTTTTAAAAATTGACTTTCGAATAATCTATAAAAATTTAAATGTCTCTATCCTCCAAACCCTTAAACATACATTGACGTGACTCTGACAGGAATTTGACATATACGTTCCCTCACAGTTATATAAGTTTTGTCTCTCAGATTCCTACAGATCGGGAGATATTTGCCTTTTAAAAATTGACTTTCGAATAATCTCTAAAAATTTGAATGTCTCTATCCTCCAAACCCTTGGACATACATTGACGTGACTCTGACAGGAAGTTGACATATACGATCCCTCAAAGTGACATAAGTTTTGTCTCTCAGATTCCTACAGATCGGGAGATATTTGCCCTTTAAAAATTGACTTTCGAATAATCTCGAAAAATTTAAATGTCTCTATCCTCCAAACCCTTGGACATACATTGACGTGACTCTGACATGAAGTTCACATATGCGTTCCCTCAAAGTGACATAAGGGTTGTCTCTCAGATTCCTACAGATGGGGAAATATTTGGCTTTTAATAGTTGACTTTTGAATAATCTCGAAACATTTAAATGTCTCTATCCTCCAAACCCTTGGACATACATTGACGTGTCTATGACATGAAGTTGACATGTACGTTCCCTCAAAGTGACTTAAGGTTTGTCTCTCAGATTCCTACAGAACGGGAGATATTTGCCTTTTAAAAATTGACTTTCGAATAATGTCGAAAAATTCAAATATCTCTATCCTCCAAACCCTTGGACCTACATTGACGTGACTCTGACAGGACGTTGACATATGCGTTCCCTCAAAGTGACATACGTTTTGTTTCGCAGATTCCTACAGATCGGGAGATATTTGCCTTTTAAAAATTGACTTTCGATTAATCTCTAAAAATTTAAATGTATCTATCCTCCAAACCCTTGGACATACATTGACGTGACTCTGACAGGACGTTGACATGTTCGTTCCCTCAAAGTGACATAAGGTTTGTCTCTCAGATCCGTACAGATCGGGAGATATTTGCCTTTTAAAAATTGACTTTCGAATAATCTCTAAAAATTTGAATGTCTCTATCCTCCAAACCCTTGGACATACATTGACGTGACTCTGACATGAAGTTGACATATGCGTTCCCTCAAAGTGACATAAGGGTTGTCTCTCAGATTCCTACAGATCGGGAGATATTTGCCTTTTAAAAATTGACTTGCGAATAATCTCTAAAAATTTAAATGTCTCTATCCTCCAAACCCTTGGACATACATTTACGTGTCTATGACAGGACGTTGACATATACGTTCCCTCAAAGTGACGTAAGGTTTGTCTCTCAGATTCCTACAGATCGGGAGATATTTGCCTATTAATAATTGACTTTCGAATAATCTCTAAAAATTTAAATGTCTCTTTCCTCCAAACCCTTGGACATACATTGACGTGACTCTGACATGAAGTTGACATATGCGTTCCCTCAAAGTGACAAAAGGTTTGTCTCTCAGTTTTCTACAGATCGGGAGATATTTGCCTATTAATAATTGACATTCGAATAATCTCTAAAAATTTAAATGTCTCTATCCTCCAAACCCTTGGCCATATATTGACGTGACTATGACATGAAGTTAACATTTGCGTTCCCTCAAAGTTTAATAAGGCTTGTCTCTCAGATGCCTACAGATCGGGAGATATTTGCCTTTTAAAAATTGACTTTCGAATAATCTCGAAAAATTCAAATGTCTCTATCCTCCAAACCTTTGGACATACATTGACGAGACTCTGATATGAAGTTGACATATACGTTCCCTCAAAGCGACATAAGGTTAGTCTCACAGATTCCTACATATCGGGAGATATTTGCCTTTTAAAAATTGACTTTCGAATAATCTCGTAAAATTAAAATGTCTCTATCCTCCAAACCCTTGGACATACGTTGACGTGACTCTGACAGGAAGTTGATATATACGTTCCCTCAAAGTGACATAAGGTTTGTCTCTCAGATTCCTACAGATCCGGAGATATTTGCCTTTTAAAAATTGACTTTCGAATAATCTCGAAAAATTGAAATGTCTCTATCCTTCAAACCCTTGGACATACATTGACGTGACTGTGACATGAAGTTGACATATGCGTTCCCTCAAAGTGACATAAGGGTTGTCTCTCAGATTCTACAGATCGGGAGATATTTGCCCTTCAAAAATTGACTTTGGAATAATGTCGAAAAATTCAAATGTCTCTAGCCTACAAACCCTTGGACCTACATTGACGTGACTCTGACACGACGTTGACATATGCGTTCCCTCAAAGTGACATACGTTTTGTCTCTCAGATTCCTACAGATCGGGAGATATTTGCCTTTAAAAATTGACTTTCGAATAATCTCTAAAAATTTAAATGTCTCTATCCTCCAAACCCTTGGACATACATTGACGTGACTCTGACAGGAAGTTGACATATATGATCCCTCAAAGTGACATAAGTTTTGTATCTCAGATTCATACAGATCGGGAGATATTTGCAATTTAAAAATTGACTTTCGAATAATCTCTAAAAATTTAAATGTCTCTATCCTCCAAACCCTTGCACATACATTGACATGACTCTGACAGGAAATTTACATATACGTTCCCTCAAAGTGACATAAGTTTTGTCTCTCAGATTCCTACAGATCGGGAGATATTTGCCTTTAAAAAATTGACTTTCGAATAATCTCGATAAATTTAAATGTCTCTATCCTCCAAACCCTTGGACATACATTGACGTAACTCTGACAGGACGTTGACATATACATTCCCTCAAAGTGACATAAGGTTTGTCTCTCAGATTCCTACAGATCGGGAGATATTTACCTATTAATAATTGACTTTCGAATAATCTCTAAAAATTTAAATGTCTCTATCATCCAAACCCTTGGACATACATTGACGTGACTATGACATGAAGTTGACATTTGCGTTCCCTCAAAGTTACATAACGTTTGTCTCTCAGATGCCTAGAGATCGGGAGATATTTGTCTTTTAAAAATTGACTTTCGAATAATCTCGAAAAATTCAAATGTCTCTATCCTGCAAACCTTTGGACATACATTGACGAGACTCTGACATGAAGTTGACATATACGTTCCCTCAAAGTGACATAAGGTTTGTCTCTCAGATGCCTACAGATCGGGAGATATTTGCCTTTTTAAAAATTGACTTTCGAATAATCTCTAAAAATTTAAATGTCTCTATCCTCCAAACCCTTGGACATACATTGACGTGACTCTGACAGGAATTTGACATATACGTTCCCTCAAAGTGACATAAGTTTTGTCTCTCAGATTCCTACAGATCCGGAGATATTTGCCTTTAAAAATTGACTTTCGAATAATCTCTAAAAATTTAAATGTCTCTATCCTCCAAACCCTTGGACATACATTGACGTGACTCTGACAGGAATTTGACATATACGTTCCCTCAAAGTGACATAAGGTTTGTCTCTCAGATGCCTACAGATCGGGAGATATTTGCCTTTTTAAAAATTGACTTTCGAATAATCTCTAAAAATTTAAATGTCTCTATCCTCCAAACCCTTGGACATACATTGACGTGACTCTGACAGGAATTTGACATATCTTGAAACAGTAGTCTGGTGTTTGAAGTGAATCACAATGAAGGAGTAACAGGTATTGAGAAAAATTACTAATGGCTCCATAAAAATTCTCTAAAGGTTTATGATGCTGGTTGATTTGTACTAAAACTGTGTTAAAATTTAATCCGCAGTATAATTCTCACTGTGCATTCCCCACTGTCTGATGCACATTAAATGTACATGGTTTAAGCACTTGCTGTAGTCTCATCTTTAAGTGGCTGGTTATGTTTATACACTTTCTGTTGTCAGTCTCTCACTTTCTGTTGTTGTGTTCAGACGTGTTTGTGGTGAGCTCCTGTATAAGGGTTGAAAATGGGTTGTTACCTGGAAGATTACCGGGCGAGAGTGGGTAGCTGGGCAGGTAGATGCTTGTGGCGTGGATTGCCTAGGCATGGTGACGCTAACCAAACTACTGGTCACTGCTTGGGGTTGACGATGTTGAATTCCTTGGTTATAGCTGTATTACTGGTAATCGGAGGAGTAGAAAGAAATCCCGGTCCTGTTGCGGAAGGGGATAGTTCTGTGAAACTTTTATGTACTGGCTGCGGCAGGAACCTAAGATCCGGAATCCAATGTGAGTCATGTGGACGCTGGTTCCATTATAGTTGTGGGAATGTGAAGTCTCAAGCAGCTGAAAGGGAGAACTGGAGCTGTGGTAAGTGCAGGGCTGCAAGTGTTCGAATGCTTCAGGATCAGCTAAATAACGCGCTGCGGCAAATTGATGAACTGAGGATGAGAAACAATGAACTTGAAGAAAAGTTGCGAATGGCGGGAGCTGGGAAAAAGGTTATAGTGCCCGAAAAGCGAAAGGCTGCAACGTGCATGGTCCTGGGAGACTCAATTGTGCGCAATGTTGGAGGAGAGCACACAGATATGACGGTGGAGTGTTTTCCGGGTATTAGAACGGAGCAGTTGCACAGAAGAATAGAAGGGACGGATCTAGGCAGTCCAGAAACTGTTATTATTCACGTGGGTACAAATGACCTAAGATCGACGAGAAATTTGGACTTGGTAATGGGAGAGGTGTACTCGCTGGTGACTACAGTAAAGAATAAATGTCGGAACTGCAACCTTGTCCTCAGTGGAGTGCTAAGGCGTAGAGATGTGTCATGGCGGCGTATTGGTGCTCTAAATGAGAGATTAGACTGGGTTGCAAACGTCCTTGGAATTACATTTGTTGATCCGAACAGCTGGATACAGGAAGGGGATTTTGCTGGGGATGGACTGCATCTGAATGGACGGGGAAGGAGACGATTAGGACAACTGTACGCTAGAGTTAGTGGACTTGATGGTGGAGGAGCAGCACGAAGGAAGACGTGACACGTTTGGGTGGACGGCACTCACAGAACGAGGACAACCAGGGAAACGCGGCATTCATCAACTGGAGAACAGAAGGCTTTGCATGAAATAAGGGGAACAGAGACGAGTAAATTGGTGAGTAGGGAAATAGAAGCTAGGGCAGGGGCAGAAACTTTAACTTCGGTAGCAGCATATAGGGTTGAAGGCAAGTCGTTAGTGGTGCTGCAGGTTAACTGTAGGAGTATCTATAATAAAGCCTTAGAGCTTTGGAATTTAGTTGACACGTATAACCCCGATATTGTTATAGGCACGGAGTCTTGGCTTAAAGAAGATATTAGCAATGCTGAAGTTTTTAGGACAGATTTTACAACTTTCAGGAGAGATAGGTCTGCCCGTGGTGGTGGGGTTTTCATATGTGTTAAACATTTCATTTCCTGTACGGAGTTATGGGTAGATGAGGATTTTGAGATGATTGCGGTAGAAGTGAAAGGAATAGATACAAAATATTCGTGGGAAATTATAGGAATATACAGAGCTCCTAACGAGGACATGCAAGTTTTTGAACGATTGGCAGCACGAACTAGTCATTTAGGAAATTCTACGAAGCGTAGTATCATTGGGGGTGATTTAAATTTGCCCTACGCAGATTGGAAGGGAAACGTGGAAGGTACTAGCAGAAATCAGGCATTTATAAATAGACTGGTATGGGAAAATGGGTACAAGCAGGTAGTCGATAGGCCAACCCGAGGGGATGCATTGCTGGATGTTTACCTGGTCCGGCCTGAAAGTTCGCTCACCTCTTGCAGCATTGTGCAGGGGATCAGTGACCACAGTGGGGTAATATTAGAAGTGGAATGGGAAGAAAAAATCCGTGAACCGCAGGTAGAAAGATTAGTCCCCATGTTCCATAAAACAAATGTTTTAGGATTACAAAGCTTTCTTCGGGAAAAGTTTAAATTATGGGCTGGAAATGGTAGTAGCGTGGAAGAGATATGGGAAAGCTATAAGGATATAGTCTTCGAGGGTATCGATCGTTTTGTACCTCAAAGAATCCTGAGTAAAAATCCGGATCCGGAATATTATACCAAGGAAGTGAAACGTCTGAAGGTAAAGGTGAGGAGGGTTTATAATAAGAGAAATTCTGGAGGGCAGTACCAAGCGGAGCTGAAACGGTTATCCAAGGAGTTGCTGATAGTAAAAAAGAAGGCTCAGGAGACATTCTTAACTTCGGTCTTGCAAAGAGAGGGGAGAAGCTGGACAGAGTTTTACAAATATGTTAAAAGACGTAAGGGTAATAGAGAAACTATTCCGGCAATCAAGGGCGTTAAAGGAAACCTCATCACAGATCAAACAGAAAAGGCCAACTCCCTTAACGCTTATTATGCGTCGGTATTCAGTTGCGAACGGATAATTTCGCTAAATAACCAGCTAATCCAATCAACAGATTCAGATAAAACGTTTACCATTAGTATCAATATCATAAGGAAACGGATAGCAGCAATCGGGAAAAATAAATCCGTCGGACCAGATGGCATCCCCGGGGAAATTTTAAAGTTAGGTGGGGAAGCAATGATTCCATACCTTGCGCGTCTGCTGGAGGTAACGATGAACAACAATTCTATCCCAGGGGACTGGAAGAAAGCTATAGTGGTCCCTATTTATAAAGGGGGAGATCGATCGGTAGTTGGGAACTATAGACCGGTCAGTTTAACCTCGGTGGTTTGCAAGCAAATGGAGCACGTTATAGCAGGGTATCTAAGGCAAGTCTGGGAAAGGAGTGAGTGGTTATATGAGGGTCAACATGGGTTTAGACCAGGGTACTCATGCGAAAGTCAAGTAGTCACGGTTTGTCAAGATGTTGCTGATTCATTGGACGAGGGAATCAGGACTGATGCGGTTATAATAGATTTCTCAAAGGCATTCGATTTAGTCCCACACGATAGGCTGATTACAAAAATTGCTGCAACCGGTGTGGACTTGAGGGTAGTGTTATGGGTAAAGGAATTTCTCTTAGGACGTTCGCAAAGAGTAAGAGTGGAAGGACAGCTATCTCATGAAGTCAGGGTAACGTCAGGAGTGCCGCAAGGGAGCGTATTAGGTCCCTTGCTATTCCTAGCTTATGTTAATGATATTTGGAAAAACATTGATTCAAATATACGGCTTTTCGCTGATGATTGTATAGTATACAGGAAAATAATGGATAGTAGTGACATTGATAAGTTACAGACAGATATGAATAGATTATGGGAATGGGCGGTAGAAAATGAAATGAAGATAAATCCAGGTAAAAGTAAAGCAGTCAGCTTCAATAGAGCTAGGGTGAAGGATAAGCTGAGTTACTTTTTTGGGGATCAATTAATTCCAGAGGCAAATAGCTTTAAGTACTTAGGAATACTTATTCGCAGTGATCTGAGCTGGGCAGATCATGTGAATTATACACTAATTAAAGCATGGAAGGCTCTCCATTTCGTAATGCGTATACTAAAAAAGGGAAATAACAATACGAAACGTTTAGCTTATACGTCGCTAGTGAGACCGATACTTGAATATGGAGCTGTGTGTTGGGACCCTTACAGGGAAGGACAGGTAAGAGCACTAAATCGGGTGCAGAAGAGAGCGGCTAAATTTGCTAATTTCACGAACGAATCTGGTTGGGAAACATTGGCACAGCGTAGATTGATAGCCCGAATGTGCGCCCTTTTCAAAGCATACACGGGGGGCCGGGCTTGGAAAATAATAGAGGATAGATTATTAAAGCCATGCTACCTGGGCAGGGACGATCATACTCGGAAAATTAGGACTAGGAAACAAAGAACGGATGTAGGCAAATATTCCTTTGTAAATAGGACCATAAGAAGCTGGAACCAATTACCTCCAGGCGTGCTAGAGTCTTTCCCCTGTAAATTAGGCACCTTTAGAAAGAGGGTCAGAAAAGTAGTTACAAGCTAAGGGTTATTAAGTTGGGAATAAATGGTGATAAGTGAAGTGAAGTGTCTTAGTCTCCAAGTGATGAAGGGCTGTAGTTCTTTGGGATAAAATTTTCATGTACTGAGAGCGGACTTTATATTCCACTCTTAAGTATTGTGATTAATTAGTGGATGTGTGTTTTTTTATTGTGTCAGATGTTTTATTTTGAGTGTGGTATGTTGTATTGTTGTGTCTCATTGTATTGTTGTGTGAGTGCATCAGTTCATGACGTTTGTAATACATTACAGTTATTGTCTTATGTCTAGGTGGTATTAAGTTCTTTTTTTTAAGTTAAGTACTTGAGGTTGGATGGTTTTGTAATTTATGAGTTGGTTGATTTTGAGTGGGATGTGTTGTTTTTGTTGTGTCCTTTTTTATTGTTTTGTTCTGTCTCTGTGTTGATGTATCTCATTGTATGTTGTGTCTTATGGTTTTTGTTGTGTCCTTTGTTTATTGTTTTGTTGTGTCTCATTGTGTTGATGTATCCCATTGTTTGTGTGTCATATTGTTTTTGTTGTGTCCTTTTGTTTATTGTTTTGTTCTGTCTCTGTGTTGATGTATCTCATTGTTTATTGTGTCTTATTGTTTTTGTTGTGTCCTTTGTTTATTGTTTTGTTGTGTCTCATTGTGTTGATGTATCCCATTGTTTGGGTGTCATATTGTTTTTGTTGTGTCCTTTTGTTTATTGTTTTGTTCTGTCTCTGTGTTGATGTATCTCATTGTTTATTGTGTCTTATTGTTTTTGTTGTGTCCTTTTGTTTATTGTTTTGTTCTGTCTCATTGTGTTGATGTATCTCATTGTTCTGTTCTGTCTCATTGTTTTGTATGTTATTGTAGGACACTGCCACCGGGTATAAACCCATTTGCAGTTAATAATAAATAATAAATATACGTTCCCTCAAAGTGACATAAGTTTTGTCTCTCAGATTCCTACAGATCCGGAGATATTTGCCTTTAAAAATTGACTTTTGAATAATCTCGAAACATTTAAATGTCTCTATCCTCCAAACCCTTGGACATACATTGACGTGTCTATGACATGAAGTTGACATGTACGTTCCCTCAAAGTGACTTAAGGTTTGTCTCTCAGATTCCTACAGAACGGGAGATATTTGCCTTTTAAAAATTGACTTTCGAATAATGTCGAAAAATTCAAATATCTCTATCCTCCAAACCCTTGGACCTACATTGACGTGACTCTGACAGGACGTTGACATATGCGTTCCCTCAAAGTGACATACGTTTTGTTTCGCAGATTCCTACAGATCGGGAGATATTTGCCTTTTAAAAATTGACTTTCGATTAATCTCTAAAAATTTAAATGTATCTATCCTCCAAACCCTTGGACATACATTGACGTGACTCTGACAGGACGTTGACATGTTCGTTCCCTCAAAGTGACATAAGGTTTGTCTCTCAGATCCCTACAGATCGGGAGATATTTGCCTTTTAAAAATTGACTTTCGAATAATCTCTAAAAATTTGAATGTCTCTATCCTCCAAACCCTTGGACATACATTGACGTGACTCTGACATGAAGTTGACATATGCGTTCCCTCAAAGTGACATAAGGGTTGTCTCTCAGATTCCTACAGATCGGGAGATATTTGCCTTTTAAAAATTGACTTGCGAATAATCTCTAAAAATTTAAATGTCTCTATCCTCCAAACCCTTGGACATACATTTACGTGTCTATGACAGGACGTTGACATATACGTTCCCTCAAAGTGACGTAAGGTTTGTCTCTCAGATTCCTACAGATCGGGAGATATTTGCCTATTAATAATTGACTTTCGAATAATCTCTAAAAATTTAAATATCTCTTTCCTCCAAACCCTTGGACATACATTGACGTGACTCTGACATGAAGTTGACATATGCGTTCCCTCAAAGTGACAAAAGGTTTGTCTCTCAGATTTCTACAGATCGGGAGATATTTGCCTATTAATAATTGACATTCGAATAATCTCTAAAAATTTAAATGTCTCTATCCTCCAAACCCTTGGCCATACATTGACGTGACTATGACATGAAGTTAACATTTGCGTTCCCTCAAAGTTTAATAAGGCTTGTCTCTCAGATGCCTACAGATCGGGAGATATTTGCCTTTTAAAAATTGACTTTCGAATAATCTCGAAAAATTCAAATGTCTCTATCCTCCAAACCTTTGGACATACATTGACGAGACTCTGATATGAAGTTGACATATACGTTCCCTCAAAGCGACATAAGGTTAGTCTCACAGATTCCTACATATCGGGAGATATTTGCCTTTTAAAAATTGACTTTCGAATAATCTCGTAAATTTAAAATGTCTCTATCCTCCAAACCCTTGGACATACGTTGACGTGACTCTGACAGGAAGTTGATATATACGTTCCCTCAAAGTGACATAAGGTTTGTCTCTCAGATTCCTACAGATCCGGAGATATTTGCTTTTTAAAAATTGACTTTCGAATAATCTCGAAAAATTGAAATGTCTCTATCCTTCAAACCCTTGGACATACATTGACGTGACTGTGACATGAAGTTGACATATGCGTTCCCTCAAAGTGACATAAGGGTTGTCTCTCAGATTCTACAGATCGGGAGATATTTGCCCTTCAAAAATTGACTTTGGAATAATGTCGAAAAATTCAAATGTCTCTAGCCTACAAACCCTTGGACATACATTGACGTGACTCTGACAGGACGTTGACATGTTCGTTCCCTCAAAGTGACATAAGGTTTGTCTCTCAGATCCCTACAGATCAGGAGATATTTGCCTTTTAAAAATTGACTTTCGAATAATCTCTAAAAATTTGAATGTCTCTATCCTCCAAACCCTTGGACATACATTGACGTGACTCTGACATGAAGTTGACATATGCGTTCCCTCAAAGTGACATAAGGGTTGTCTCTCAGATTCCTACAGATCGGGAGATATTTGCCTTTTAAAAATTGACTTTCGAATAATCTCTAAAAATTTGAATGTCTCTATCCTCCAAACCCTTGGACATACATTGACGTGACTCTGACATGAAGTTGACATATGCGTTCCCTCAAAGTGACATAAGGGTTGTCTCTCAGATTCCTACAGATCGGGAGATATTTGCCTTTTAAAAATTGACTTGCGAATAATCTCTAAAAATTTAAATGTCTCTATCCTCCAAACCCTTGGACATACATTTACGTGTCTATGACAGGACGTTGACATATACGTTCCCTCAAAGTGACGTAAGGTTTGTCTCTCAGATTCCTACAGATCGGGAGATATTTGCCTATTAATAATTGACTTTCGAATAATCTCTAAAAATTTAAATGTCTCTTTCCTCCAAACCCTTGGACATACATTGACGTGACTCTGACATGAAGTTGACATATGCGTTCCCTCAAAGTGACAAAAGGTTTGTCTCTCAGTTTTCTACAGATCGGGAGATATTTGCCTATTAATAATTGACATTCGAATAATCTCTAAAAATTTAAATGTCTCTATCCTCCAAACCCTTGGCCATATATTGACGTGACTATGACATGAAGTTAACATTTGCGTTCCCTCAAAGTTTAATAAGGCTTGTCTCTCAGATGCCTACAGATCGGGAGATATTTGCCTTTTAAAAATTGACTTTCGAATAATCTCGAAAAATTCAAATGTCTCTATCCTCCAAACCTTTGGACATACATTGACGAGACTCTGATATGAAGTTGACATATACGTTCCCTCAAAGCGACATAAGGTTAGTCTCACAGATTCCTACATATCGGGAGATATTTGCCTTTTAAAAATTGACTTTCGAATAATCTCGTAAAATTAAAATGTCTCTATCCTCCAAACCCTTGGACATACGTTGACGTGACTCTGACAGGAAGTTGATATATACGTTCCCTCAAAGTGACATAAGGTTTGTCTCTCAGATTCCTACAGATCCGGAGATATTTGCCTTTTAAAAATTGACTTCCGAATAATCTCGAAAAATTGAAATGTCTCTATCCTTCAAACCCTTGGACATACATTGACGTGACTGTGACATGAAGTTGACATATGCGTTCCCTCAAAGTGACATAAGGGTTGTCTCTCAGATTCTACAGATCGGGAGATATTTGCCCTTCAAAAATTGACTTTGGAATAATGTCGAAAAATTCAAATGTCTCTAGCCTACAAACCCTTAAACCTACATTGACGTGACTCTGACACGACGTTGACATATGCGTTCCCTCAAAGTGACATACGTTTTGTCTCTCAGATTCCTACAGATCGGGAGATATTTGCCTTTAAAAATTGACTTTCGAATAATCTCTAAAAATTTAAATGTCTCTATCCTCCAAACCCTTGGACATACATTGACGTGACTCTGACAGGAAGTTGACATATATGATCCCTCAAAGTGACATAAGTTTTGTATCTCAGATTCATACAGATCGGGAGATATTTGCAATTTAAAAATTGACTTTCGAATAATCTCTAAAAATTTAAATGTCTCTATCCTCCAAACCCTTGCACATACATTGACATGACTCTGACAGGAAATTTACATATACGTTCCCTCAAAGTGACATAAGTTTTGTCTCTCAGATTCCTACAGATCGGGAGATATTTGCCTTTAAAAAATTGACTTTCGAATAATCTCGATAAATTTAAATGTCTCTATCCTCCAAACCCTTGGACATACATTGACGTAACTCTGACAGGACGTTGACATATACGTTCCCTCAAAGTGACATAAGGTTTGTCTCTCAGATTCCTACAGATCGGGAGATATTTACCTATTAATAATTGACTTTCGAATAATCTCTAAAAATTTAAATGTCTCTATCATCCAAACCCTTGGACATACATTGACGTGACTATGACATGAAGTTGACATTTGCGTTCCCTCAAAGTTACATAACGTTTGTCTCTCAGATGCCTAGAGATCGGGAGATATTTGTCTTTTAAAAATTGACTTTCGAATAATCTCGAAAAATTCAAATGTCTCTATCCTGCAAACCTTTGGACATACATTGACGAGACTCTGACATGAAGTTGACATATACGTTCCCTCAAAGTGACATAAGGTTTGTCTCTCAGATGCCTACAGATCGGGAGATATTTGCCTTTTTAAAAATTGACTTTCGAATAATCTCTAAAAATTTAAATGTCTCTATCCTCCAAACCCTTGGACATACATTGACGTGACTCTGACAGGAATTTGACATATACGTTCCCTCAAAGTGACATAAGTTTTGTCTCTCAGATTCCTACAGATCCGGAGATATTTGCCTTTAAAAATTGACTTTCGAATAATCTCTAAAAATTTAAATGTCTCTATCCTCCAAACCCTTGGACATACATTGACGTGACTCTGACAGGAATTTGACATATACGTTCCCTCAAAGTGACATAAGGTTTGTCTCTCAGATGCCTACAGATCGGGAGATATTTGCCTTTTTAAAAATTGACTTTCGAATAATCTCTAAAAATTTAAATGTCTCTATCCTCCAAACCCTTGGACATAAATTGACGTGACTCTGACAGGAATTTGACATATACGTTCCCTCAAAGTGACATAAGTTTTGTCTCTCAGATTCCTACAGATCCGGAGATATTTGCCTTTAAAAATTGACTTTTGAATAATCTCGAAACATTTAAATGTCTCTATCCTCCAAACCCTTGGACATACATTGACGTGACTCTGACAGGAATTTGACATATACGTTCCCTCAAAGTGACATAAGTTTTGTCTCTCAGATTCGTACAGATCGGGAGATATTTGCCCTTTAAAAATTGACTTTCGAATAATCTCTAAAAATTTAAATGTCTCTATCCTCCATACCCTTGGACATACATTGAAGTGACTCTGACAGGAAGTTGCCATACACGTTCCCTCAAAGTGACATAAGTTTTGTCTCTCAGATTCCTACAGATCCGGAGATATTTGCCTTTAAAAATTGACTTTCGAATAATCTCTAAAAATTTAAATGTCTCTATCCTCCAAACCCTTGGACATACATTGACGTGACTCTGACAGGAATTTGACATATACGTTCCCTCAAAGTGACATAAGTTTTGTCTCTCAGATTCCTACAGATCGGGAGATATTTGCCCTTTAAAAATTGACTTTCGAATAATCTCTAAAAATTTAAATATCTCTATCCTCCATACCCTTGGACATACATTGAAGTGACTCTGACAGGAAGTTGCCATATACGTTCCCTCAAAGTGACAAAAGTTTTGTCTCTCAGATTCCTACAGATCCGGAGATATTTGCCTTTAAAAATTGACTTTCGAATAATCTCGAAAAATTTAAATGTCTCTATCCTCCAAACCCTTGGACATACATTGACGTGACTCTGTCATGAAGTTCACGTATGCGTTCCCTCAAAGTGACATAAGGGTTGTCTCTCAGATTCCTACAGATCGGGAGATATTTGGCTTTTAAAAATTGACTTTCGAATAATCTCGAAACATTTAAATGTCTCTATCCTCCAAACCCTTGGACATACATTGACGTGTGTATGACATGAAGTTGACATGTACGTTCCCTCAAAGTGACATAAGGTTTGTCTCTCAGATTCCTACAGAACGGGAGATATTTGCCTTTTAAAAATTGACTTTCGAATAATGTCGAAAAATTCAAATGTCTCTATCCTCCAAACCCTTGGACCTACATTGACGTAACTCTGACAGGACGTTGACATATACGTTCCCTCAAAGTGACATACGTTTTGTTTCGCAGATTCCTACAGATCGGGAGATATTTGCCTTTTAAAAATTGACTTTCGAATAATCTCTAAAAATTTGAATGTCTCTATCCTCCAAACCCTTGGACATACATTGACGTGACTCTGACATGAAGTTGACATATGCGTTCCCTCAAAGTGGCATAAGGGTTGTCTCTCAGATTCCTACAGATCGGGAGATATTTGCCTTTTAAAAATTGACTTTCGAATAATCTCTAAAAATTTGAATGTCTCTATCCTCCAAACCCTTGGACATACATTGACGTGACTCTGACATGAAGTTGACATATGCGTTCCCTCAAAGTTACATAAGGGTTGTCTCTCAGATTCCTACAGATCGGGAGATATTTGCCTTTTAAAAATTGACTTTCGAATAATCTCTAAAAATTTAAATGTCTCTATCCTCCAAACCCTTGGACATACATTTACGTGTCTTTGACAGGACGTTGACATATACGTTCCCTCAAAGTGACAAAAGGTTTGTCTCTCAGGTTTCTACAGATCGGGAGATATTTGCCTATTAATAATTGACTTTCGAATAATCTCTAAAAATTTAAATGTCTCTATCCTCCAAACCCTTCGCCATACATTGACGTGACTATGACATGAAGTTAACATTTGCGTTCCCTCAAAGTTAAATAAGGCTTGTCTCTCAGATGCCTACAGATCGGGAGATATTTGCCTTTTAAAAATTGACTTTCGAATAATCTCTAAAAATTTAAATGTCTCTATCCTCCAAACCCTTGGACATACATTTACATGTCTTTGACAGGACGTTGACATATACGTTCCCTCAAAGTGACAAAAGGTTTGTCTCTCAGGTTTCTACAGATCGGGAGATATTTGCCTTTTAAAAATTGACTTTCGAATAATCTCGAAAAATTCAAATGTCTCTATCCTCCAAACCTTTGGACATACATTGACGAGACTCTGATATGAAGTTGACATATACGTTCCCTCAAAACGACATAAGGTTAGTCTCACAGATTCCTACATATCGGGAGATATTTGCCTTTTAAAAATTGATTTTCGAATAATCTCGTAAAATTGAAATGTCTCTATCCTCCAAACCCTTGGACATATGTTGACGTGACTCTGACAGGAAGTTGATATATACGTTCCCTCAAAGTGGCATAAGGTTTGTCTCTCAGATTCCTACAGATCGGGAGATATTTGCCTTTTAAAAATTGACTTTCGAATAATCTCGAAAATTTTAAATGTCTCTATCCTCCAAACCCTTGGACATACATTGACGTGACTGTGACATGAAGTTGACATATGCGTTCCCTCAAAGTGACATAAGGGTTGTCTCTCAGATTCTACAGATCGGGAGATATTTGCCTTTAAAAAATTGACTTTGGAATAATGTCGAAAAATTTAAATGTCTCTATCCTCCAAACCCTTGGACATACATTGACATGACTCTGACAGGAAGTTGACATATATGTTACCTCAAAGTGACATACGTTTTGTCTCTCAGATTCCTACAGATCGGGAGATATTTGCCTTTTAAAAATTGACTTTCGATTAATCTCTAAAAATTTAAATGTCTCTATCCTCCAAACCCTTGGACATACATTGAATTGACTATGACAATGCTCTGACATAAACGGTCCCTCAAAGTGACATAAGGTTTATCTCTCAGATCCCTACAGATCGGGAGATATTTGCCTTTAAAAATTGACTTTCGAATAATCTCTAAAAAATTTAAATGTCTCTATCCTCCAAACCATTGGACATACATTGACGTGACTCTGACAGGAAGTTGACATATATGATCCCTCAAAGTGACATAAGTTTTGTATCTCAGATTCATACAGATCGGGAGATATTTGCAATTTAAAAATTGACTTTCGAATAATCTCGAAAAATTTAAATGTCTCTATCCTCCAAACCCTTGGAAATACATTGACGTGACTTTGACATGAAGTTGACATATGCGTTCCCTCAAAGTGACATAAGGGTTGTCTCTCAGATTCTACTAATCGGGAGATATTTGCCTTTAAAAAATTGACTTTGGAATAATGTCGAAAAATTCAAATGACTCTAGCCTACAAACCCTTGGACCTACATTAACGTGACTCTGACACGACGTTGACATATGCGTTCCCTCAAAGTGACATACGTTTTGTATCTCAGATTCATACAGATCGGGAGATATTTGCCCTTTAAAAATTGATTTTCGAATAATCTCTAAAAATTTTAATGTCTCTATCCTCCAAACCCTAGGACATACATTGACGTGACTCTGACAGGAAATTGACATATAAGTTCCCTCAAAGTGACATAAGGTTTGTCTCTCAGATTCCTACAGATCGGGAGATATTTGCCTATTAATAATTGACTTTCGAATAATCTCTAAAAATTTAAATGTCTTTATCATCCAAACCCTTGGCCATACATTGACGTGACTATGACATGAAGTTGACAATTGCGTTCCCTCAAAGTTACATAAGGTTTGTCTCTCAGATGCCTAGAGATCGGGAGATATTTGCCTTTAAAAAATTGACTTTCGAATAATCTCGAAAAATTCAAATGTCTCTATCCTGCAAACCTTTGGACATACATTGACGAGACTCTGACATGAAGTTGACATATACGTTCCCTCAAAGTGACATAAGGCTTGTCTCTCAGATGTCTACAGATCGGGAGATATTTGCCTTTTTAGAATTGACTTTCGAATAATCTCTAAAAATTTAAATGTCTCTATCCTCCAAACCCTTGGACATACATTGACGTGACTATGACATGAAGTTGACATATACGTTCCCTCAAAGTGACATAAGTTTTGTCTCTGATTCCTAAAGATCGGGAGATATTTGCCTTTAAAAATTGACTTTTGAATAATCTCGAAAAATTAAAATGTCTTTATCCAAACCCTTGGACATACATTGACGTGACTCTGACATGAAGTTGACATATGCGTTCCCTCAAAGTGACATAAGGTTTGTCTCTGAGATTCCAACAGATCTGGAGATATTTTCCTTTTCACAAATTGACTTTCGAATAATCTCGAAAAATTAAAATGTCTGTATCCTCCAAACCCTAGGACATACATTGACGTGACACTGACAGGACGTTTACATATACGTTCCCTCAAAGTGACATAAGTTTTGTCTCTCAGGTTCCTACAGACCGGGAGATATTTGAATCTTAAAAATTGACTTTCGAATAATCTCTAAAAAGTTAAATGTCTCTATCCTCGAAACCCTTTTACATACATTGACGTCACTGCGACATGAAGTTGAAATATACATTCCCTCAAAGCGGCATAAGTTTTGTATCTCAGATTCCTACAGATCGGGAGATATTTGCCTTTTAAAAATTGACTTTCGAATAATCTATAAAAATTTAAATGTCTCTATCCTCCAAACCCTTAAACATACATTGACGTGACTCTGACAGGAATTTGACATATACGTTCCCTCACAGTTATATAAGTTTTGTCTCTCAGATTCCTACAGATCGGGAGATATTTGCCTTTTAAAAATTGACTTTCGAATAATCTCTAAAAATTTGAATGTCTCTATCCTCCAAACCCTTGGACATACATTGACGTGACTCTGACAGGAAGTTGACATATACGATCCCTCAAAGTGACATAAGTTTTGTCTCTCAGATTCCTACAGATCGGGAGATATTTGCCCTTTAAAAATTGACTTTCGAATAATCTCGAAAAATTTAAATGTCTCTATCCTCCAAACCCTTGGACATACATTAACGTGACTCTGACATGAAGTTCACATATGCGTTCCCTCAAAGTGACAAAGGGTTGTCTCTCAGATTCCTACAGATCGGGAAATATTTGGCTTTTAAAAATTGACTTTTGAATAATCTCGAAACATTTAAATGTCATTATCCTCCAAACCCTTGGACATACATTGACGTGTCTATGACATGAAGTTGACATGTACGTTCCCTCAAAGTGACATAAGGTTTGTCTCTCAGATTCCTACAGAACGGGAGATATTTGCCTTTTAAAAATTGACTTTCGAATAATGTCGAAAAATTCAAATGTCTCTATCCTCCAAACCCTTGGACCTACATTGACGTGACTCTGACAGGACGTTGACATATGCGTTCCCTCAAAGTGACATACGTTTTGTTTCGCAGATTCCTACAGATCGGGAGATATTTGCCTTTTAAAAATTAACTTTCGATTAATCTCTAAAAATTTAAATGTATCTATCCTCCAAACCCTTGGACATACATTGACGTGACTCTGACAGGACGTTGACATGTTCGTTCCCTCAAAGTGACATAAGGTTTGTCTCTCAGATCCCTACAGATCGGGAGATATTTGCCTTTTAAAAATTGACTTTCGAATAATCTCTAAAAATTTGAATGTCTCTATCCTCCAAACCCTTGGACATACATTGACGTGACTCTGACATGAAGTTGACATATGCGTTCCCTCAAAGTGACATAATTGTTGTCTCTCAGATTCCTACAGATCGGGAGATATTTGCCTTTTAAAAATTGACTTGCGAATAATCTCTAAAAATTTAAATGTCTCTATCCTCCAAACCCTTGGACATACATTTACGTGTCTATGACAGGACGTTGACATATACGTTCCCTCAAAGTGACATAAGTTTTGTCTCTAATTCCTACAGATCGGGAGATATTTGAATCTAAATATTGACTTTCGAATAATGTCAAAAAATTCAAATGTCTCTATCCTCCAAACCCTTGAACATACATTGAAGTGACTCTGACAGGAAGTTGCCATACACGTTCCCTCAAAGTGACATAAGTTTTGTCTCTCAGATTCCTACAGATCCGGAGATATTTGCCTTTAAAAATTGACTTTCGAATAATCTCTAAAAATTTAAATGTCTCTATCCTCCAAACCCTTGGACATACATTGACGTGACTCTGACAGGAATTTGACATATACGTTCCCTCAAAGTGACATAAGTTTTGTCTCTCAGATTCCTACAGATCGGGAGATATTTGCCCTTTAAAAATTGACTTTCGAATAATCTCTAAAAATTTAAATATCTCTATCCTCCATACCCTTGGACATACATTGAAGTGACTCTGACAGGAAGTTGCCATATACGTTCCCTCAAAGTGACAAAAGTTTTGTCTCTCAGATTCCTACAGATCCGGAGATATTTGCCTTTAAAAATTGACTTTCGAATAATCTCGAAAAATTTAAATGTCTCTATCCTCCAAACCCTTGGACATACATTGACGTGACTCTGACATGAAGTTCACGTATGCGTTCCCTCAAAGTGACATAAGGGTTGTCTCTCAGATTCCTACAGATCGGGAGATATTTGGCTTTTAAAAATTGACTTTCGAATAATCTCGAAACATTTAAATGTCTCTATCCTCCAAACCCTTGGACATACATTGACGTGTCTATGACATGAAGTTGACATGTACGTTCCCTCAAAGTGACATAAAGTTTGTCTCTCAGATTCCTACAGAACGGGAGATATTTGCCTTTTAAAAATTGACTTTCGAATAATGTCGAAAAATTCAAATGTCTCTATCCTCCAAACCCTTGGACCTACATTGACGTAACTCTGACAGGACGTTGACATATACGTTCCCTCAAAGTGACATACGTTTTGTTTCGCAGATTCCTACAGATCGGGAGATATTTGCCTTTTAAAAATTGACTTTCGAATAATCTGTAAAAATTTGAATGTCTCTATCCTCCAAACCCTTGGACATACATTGACGTGACTCTGACATGAAGTTAACATATGCGTTCCCTCAAAGTGGCATAAGGGTTGTCTCTCAGATTCCTACAGATCGGGAGATATTTGCCTTTTAAAAATTGACTTTCGAATAATCTCTAAAAATTTGAATGTCTCTATCCTCCAAACCCTTGGACATACATTGACGTGACTCTGACATGAAGTTGACATATGCGTTCCCTCAAAGTTACATAAGGGTTGTCTCTCAGATTCCTACAGATCGGGAGATATTTGCCTTTTAAAAATTGACTTTCGAATAATCTCTAAAAATTTAAATGTCTCTATCCTCCAAACCCTTGGACATACATTTACGTGTCTTTGACAGGACGTTGACATATACGTTCCCTCAAAGTGACAAAAGGTTTGTCTCTCAGGTTTCTACAGATCGGGAGATATTTGCCTATTAATAATTGACTTTCGAATAATCTCTAAAAATTTAAATGTCTCTATCCTCCAAACCCTTGGCCATACATTGACGTGACTATGACATGAAGTTAACATTTGCGTTCCCTCAAAGTTAAATAAGGCTTGTCTCTCAGATGCCTACAGATCGGGAGATATTTGCCTTTTAAAAATTGACTTTCGAATAATCTCTAAAAATTTAAATGTCTCTATCCTCCAAACCCTTGGACATACATTTACGTGTCTTTGACAGGACGTTGACATATACGTTCCCTCAAAGTGACAAAAGGTTTGTCTCTCAGGTTTCTACAGATAGGGAGATATTTGCCTTTTAAAAATTGACTTTCGAATACTCTCGAAAAATTCAAATGTCTCTATCCTCCAAACCTTTGGACATACATTGACGAGACTCTGATATGAAGTTGACATATACGTTCCCTCAAAACGACATAAGGTTAGTCTCACAGATTCCTACATATCGGGAGATATTTGCCTTTTAAAAATTGACTTTCGAATAATCTCGTAAAATTGAAATGTCTCTATCCTCCAAACCCTTGGACATATGTTGACGTGACTCTGACAGGAAGTTGATATATACGTTCCCTCAAAGTGGCATAAGGTTTGTCTCTCAGATTCCTACAGATCGGGAGATATTTGCCTTTTAAAAATTGACTTTCGAATAATCTCGAAAATTTTAAAAGTCTCTATCCTCCAAACCCTTGGACATACATTGACGTGACTTTGACATGAAGTTGACATATGCGTTCGCTCAAAGTGACATACGTTTTGTCTCTCAGATTCCTACAGATCGGGAGATATTTGCCTTTTAAAAATTGACTTTCGATTAATCTCTAAAAATTTAAATGTCTCTATCCTCCAAACCCTTGGACAGACATTGACGTGACTCTGATAGGACGTTGACATATACATTCCCTCAAAGTGACATAAGGTTTATCTCTCAGATCCCTACAGTTCGGGAGATATTTGCCCTTTAATAATTGACTTTCGAATAATCTCTAAAAATTTAAATGTCTCTATCCTCCAAACCCTTGGACATACATTGACGTGAGTCTGACAGGAAATTGACATATACGTTCCCTCAAAGCGACATAAGTTTTGTTTCTCAGATTCCTACAGATCGGGAGATATTTGCCTTTAAAAAATTGACTTTTGAATAATCTCGAAAAATTTAAATGTCTCTATCCAACAAACCCTTGGACATACACTGACAAGACTCTGACATCAAGTTGACATATGCGTTCCCTCAAAGTGAAGTAAGGGTTGTCTCTCAGATTCCTACAGATCGGTAGATATTTGCCTTTTAAAAATTGACTTTCGAATAATCTCTAAAAATTTAAATGTCTCTATCCGCCAACCCCTTGGACATACATTGACGTGTCTATGACATGAAGTTGACATAAATGTTCCCTCAAAGTGACATAAGGTTTGTCTCTCAGATTCCTACAGATCGGGAGATATTTGCCTTTTAATAATTGACTATCGAATAATGTCGAAAAATTCAAATGTCTCTATCCTCCAAACCCTTGGACCTACATTGACGTGACTCTGACAGGAAGTTGACATATGCGTTCCCTCAAAGTGACATACGTTTTGTCTCTCAGATTCCTACAGATCGGGAGATATTTGCCCTTTAAAAATTGACTTTCGATTAATCTCTAAAAATTTAAATGTCTCTATCCTCCAAACCCTTGGACATACATTGACGTGACTCTGACAGGACGTTGACATATACGTTCCCTCAAAGTGACATAAGGTTTGTCTCTCAGATTCCTACAGATCGGGATATTTTTGCCTATTAATAATTGACTTTCGAATAATCTCTAAAAATTTAAATGTCTCTATCCTCCAAACCCTTGGCCATACATTGACGTGACTATGACATGAAGTTAAAATTTGCGTTCCCTCAAAGTTACATAAGGTTTGTCTCTCAGATGCGTAGAGATCGGGAGATATTTGCCTTTTAAAATTGACTTTCGATTAATCTCTAAAAATTTAAATCTCTCTATCCTCCAAACCCTTGGCCATACATTGACGTGACTCTGACATGAAGTTCACATATGCGTTCCCTCAAAGTGACATTAGGGTTGTCGCTCAGATTCCTACAGATCGGGAGATATTTGGCATTTAAAAATTGACTTTCGAATAATCTCGAAACATTTAAATGTCTCTATCCTCCAAACCGTTGGACATACATTGACGTGTCTATGACATGAAGTTGACATGTACGTTCCCTCAAAGTGACATAATGTTTGTCTCTCAGATTCCTACAGTTCGGGAGATATTTGCCTTTTAAAATTGACTTTCGAATAATGTCGAATAATTCAAATGTCTCTATCCTCCAAACCCTTGGACATACATTGACGTGACTCTGACAGGACGTTGACATGTACGTTCCCTCAAAGTGACATAAGGTCTATCTCTCAGATCCCTACAGATCTGGAGATATTTGCCTTTTAATAATTGACTTTCGAATAATCTCTAAAAATTTAAATGTCTCTATCCTCCAAACCCTTGGACCTACATTGACGTGACTCTGACAGGACGTTGACATATGCGTTCCCTCAAAGTGACATACGTTTTGTTTCGCAGATTCCTACAGATCGGGAGATATTTGCCTTTTAAAAATTAACTTTCGATTAATCTCTAAAAATTTAAATGTATCTATCCTCCAAACCCTTGGACATACATTGACGTGACTCTGACAGGACGTTGACATGTTCGTTCCCTCAAAGTGACATAAGGTTTGTCTCTCAGATCCCTACAGATCGGGAGATATTTGCCTTTTAAAAATTGACTTTCGAATAATCTCTAAAAATTTGAATGTCTCTATCCTCCAAACCCTTGGACATACATTGACGTGACTCTGACAGAACGTTGACATATACGTTCCCTCAAAGTGACATAAGGGTTGTCTCTCAGATTCCTACAGATCGGGAGATATTTGCCTATTAAAAATTGACTTTCGAATAATGTCAAAAAATTCAAATGTCTCTATCCTCCAAACCCTTGGACCTACATTGACATGATTCTGACAGGACGTTGACGTATACGTTCCCTCAAAGTGACAAAAGGTTTGTCTCTCAGATTTCTACAGATCGGGAGATATTTGCCTATTAATAATTAACTTTCGAATAATCTCTAAAAATTTAAATGTCTCTATCCTCCAAACCCTCGGCCATACATTGACGTGAATATGACATGAAGTTAACATTTGAGTTCCCTCAAAGTTAAATAAGGTTTGTCTCTCAGATGCCTACAGATCGGGAGATATTTGCCTTTTAAAATTTGACTTTCGAATAATCTCGAAAAATTCAAATGTCTCTATCCTCCAAACCTTTGGACATACATTGACGAGACTCTGATATGAAGTTGACATATACGTTCCCTCAAAGCGACATAAGGTTAGTCTCACAGATTCCTACATATCGGGAGATATTTGCCTTTTAAAAATTGACTTTCGAATAATCTCAAAAAATTTAAATGTCTCTATCCTCCAAACCCTTGGACATACATTGACGTGACTTTGACCTGAAGTTCACATATGCGTTCCCTCAAAGTGACATAAGGGTTGTCTCTCAGATTCTACAGATCGGGAGATATTTGCCTTTAAAATATTGACTTTGGAATAATGTCGAAAAATTCAAATGTCTCTAGCCTACAAACCCTTGGACCTACATTGACGTGACTCTGACACGACGTTGACATATGCGGTCCCTCAAAGTGACAAACGTTTTGTCTCTCAGATTCCTAAAGATCGGGAGATATTTGCCTTTTAAAAATTGACTTTCGATTAATCTCTAAAAATTTAAATGTCTCTATCCTCCAAACCCTTAGACATACATTAACGTGACTCTGACAGGAAGTTGACGTATACGATCCCTCAAAGTGACATAAGTTTTGTATCTCAGATTCATATAGATCGGGAGATATTTGCCCTTTAAAAATTGACTTTCGAATAATCTCTAAAAATTTAAATGTCTCTATCCTCCAAACCCTTGGACATACATTGACATGACTCTAACAGGAAATTGACATATACGTTCCCTCAAAGTGACATAAGTTTTGTCTCTCAGATTCCTACAGATCGGGAGATATTTGCTTTTAAAAAATTGACTTTCGAATAATCTCGAAAAATTTAAATGTCTCTATCCACCAAACCCTTGGACATACATTGACAAGACTCTGACATGAAGTTGACATATGCGTTCCCTCAAAGTGACGTAAGGGTTGTCTCTCAGATTCCTACAGATCGGGAGATAATTGCCTTTTAAAAATTGACTATCGAATAATGTCGAAAAATTCAAATGTCTCTATCCTCCAAACACTTGGACCTACATTGACGTGACTCTGACAGGACGTTGACATATGCGTTCCCTCAAAGTGACATACATTTTGTTTCTCAGATTCCTACAGATCGGGAGATATTTGCCTTTTAAAAATTGACTTTCGATTAATCTCTAAAAATTTAAATGTCTCTATCCTCCAAACCCTTGGACATACATTGACGTGACTCTGACAGGACGTTGACATATACGTTCCCTCAAAGTGACATAAGGTTTATCTTTCAGATCCCTACATATCGGGAGATATTTGCCTTTTAAAAATTGACTATCGAATAATCTCTAAAAATTTAAATGTCTCTATCCTCCAAACCCTTGGACATACATTGACGTGACTCTGACATGAAGTTGACATATGCGTTCCCTCAAAGCGACATAAGGGTTGTCTCTCAGATTCCTACAGATCGGGAGATATTTGCCTTTTAAAAATTGACTTTCGAATAATCTCTAAAAATTTAAATGTCTCTATCCTCCAAACCCTTGGATATACATTTACGTGTCTGTGACAGGATGTTGACATATACGTTCCCTCAAAGTGACATAAGGTTTGTCTCTCAGATTCCTACAGATCGGGAGATATTTGCCTATTAATAATTGACTTTCGAATAATCTCTAAAAATTTAAATGTCTCTATCCTCCAAACCCTTGGACATACATTTACGTGTCTATGACAGGACGTTGACATATACGTTCCCTCAAAGTGACATAAGGTTTGTCTCTCAGATTCCTACAGATCGGGAGATATTTGCCTTTTAATAATTGACTTTCGAATAATCTCGTATAATTTAAATGTCTCTATCTTCCAAACCCTTGGACATACGTTGACATGACTCTGACAGCAAGTTGACATATAAGTTCCCTCAGAGTGACATAAGGTTTGTCTCTCAGATGCCTACAGATCGGGAGATATTTGCCTTTTAAAAAATTGACTTTCGAATAATCTCTAAAAATTTAAATGTCTCTCTATCCTCCAAACCCTTGGACATACATTGACGTGACTATGACATGAAGTTGACATATACGTTCCCTCAAAGTGACATAAGTTTTGTCTCTCAGATTCCTACAGATCGGGAGATATTTGCCTTTAAAAATTGGCTTTCGAATAATCTCGAAAAATTAAAATGTCTCTATCCAAACCCTTGGACATGCATTGACGTGACTCTGACATGAAGTTGACATATGCGTTCCCTCAAAGTGACATAAGGTTTGTCTCTGAGATTCCTACAGATCGGGAGATATTTGCCTTTTCACAAATTCACTTTCGAATAATCTCGAAAAATTAAAATGTCTGTATCCTCCAAACCCTAGGACATACATTGACGTGACTCTGACAGGACGTTTACATATACGTTCCCACAAAGTGACATAAGTTTTGTCTCTCAGATTCCTACAAATCGGGAGATATTTGAATCTTAAAAATTGTCTTTCGAATAATCTCTAAAAATTTAAATGTCTCTATCTTCCAAACCCTTCGACATACATTGACGTCACTACAACATGAGGTTGACATATACATTCCCTCAAAGTGGCAAAAGATTTGTCTCTCAGATTCCTACAGATCAGGAGATATTTGCCTTTTAAAAATTGTCTTTCGAATAATCTCAAAAATTTAAATGTCTCTATCCTCCAAACCCTTCTACATACATTGACGTGACTCTGACAGGACGTTTACACATATGTTCCCTCAAAGTGACATAATTTTTGTCTCTCAGATTCCTACAGATCGGGAGATATTTGCCTTTCCCAAATTGACTTTCGAATAATCTCAAAAAATTAAAATGTCTCTATCCTCCAAACCCTTAGAAATACATTGACGTGACTCTGACATGAAGTTGACATATGAGTTCCCTCAAAGTGACATAATGGTTGTCTCTCAGATTCCTACAGATCGGGAGTTTTTTGCCTTTTAAAAATTGACTTTCGATTAATCTCTAAAAATTTAAATGTCTCTATCCTCCAAACCCTTGGACATACATTGACGTGACTCTGACAGGACGTTGACATGTACGATCCCTCAAAGTGACATAAGGTTTATCTCTCAGATCCCTACAGATCGGGATATATTTGCCCTTTAATAGTTGACCTTCCTATAATCTCGAAAAATTCAAATGTCTCTATCCTCCAAACCCAAGTACATACATTAACGAGACTCTGACAGGACGTTTACACATATGTTCCCTCAAAGTGACATAAGTTTTGTCTCTCAGATTCCTACAGATCGGGAGATATTTGAATCTTAAAAATTGTCTTTCGAATAATCTCTAAAAATTTAAATGTCTCTATCTTCCAAACCCTTCGACATACATTGACGTGACTACAACATGAGGTTGACATATACGTTCCCTCAAAGTGGCAAAAGTTTTTTTCTCTCGGATTCCTATAGATCAGGAGATATTTGCCTTTTAAAAATTGTTTTACGAATAATCTCTAAAAATTTAAATGTCTCTATCCTCCAAACCCTTCTACATACATTGACGTGACTCTGACAGGAAGTTAACATATACGTTCCCTCAAAGTGACATAAGGTTTATCTCTCTGATCCCTACAGATCGGGAGATATTTGCCTTTTAAAAATTGACTTTCGATTAATCTCTAAAAATTTAAATGTCTCTATCCTCTAAATCCTTGGACATACATAGACGTGACTCTGGCAGGACGTTGACATGTACGTTCCCTCAAAGTGACATAAGGTTTATCTCTCAGATCCCTACAGATCGGGAGATATTTGCCTTTTAAAAATTGCCTTTCGAATAATCTCTAAAAATTTAAATGTCTCTATCCTCCAAACCCTAGGACATACATTGACGTGACTCTGACAGGAATTTGACATATACGTTCCCTCACAGTTATATAAGTTTTGTCTCTCAGATTCCTACAGATCGGGAGATATTTGCCTTTTAATAATTGACTTTCGAATAATCTCTAAAAATTTGAATGTCTCTATCGTCCAAACCCTTGGACATACATTGACGAGATTCTGACATGAAGTTGACATGTACGTTCCCTCAAAGTGACATAAGTTTTGTCTCTCAGATGCATACAGATCAGGAGATATTTGCCTTTTAATAATTGACTTTCGAATAATCTCGAAAAATTAAAATGTCTCTATCGTCCAAACCCTTGGACATACATTGACGAGATTCTGACATGAGGTTGACATATACGTTCCCTCAAAGTGACATTAGTTTTGTCTCTCAGATGCCTACAGATCGGGAGATATTTGACTTTAAAAAAGTGTTTTTCGAATAATCTCGAAAAATTAAAATGTCTCTATCGTCCAAACCCTTGGACATACATTGACGAGATTCTGACATGAAGTTGACATATACGTTCCCTCAAAGTGACATAAGTTTTGTCTCTCAGGTTCTACAGATCGGGAGATATTTGCCTTTTCAATAATTGACTTTCGAATAATCTCGAAAAATTAAAATGTCTCTATCCTCCAAACCCTTGGACATACATTGACGTGACTTTGACAGGAAGTTGACATATACGTTCCCTCAAAGTGACATAAGTTTTGTCTCTCAGATTCCTACAGATCGGGAGATATTTGCCTTTTAAGAATTGACTTTCGAATAATCTCGAAAAATTAAAATGTCTCTATCGTCCAAACCCTTGGACATACATTGACGAGATTCTGACATGAAGTTGACATATACGTTCCCTCAAAGTGACATTAGTTTTGTCTCTCAGATTCCTACAGATCGGGAGATATTTGCCTTTTCAAAAATTGACTTTCGAATAATCTCGAAAAATTAAAATGTCTCTATCCTCCAAACCCTTGGACATACATTGACGTGACTCTGACAGGAAGTTGACATATACGTTCCCTCAAAGTGACATAAGTTTTGTCTCTCAGATTCCTACAAATCGGGAGATATTTGCCTTTTAAAAATTGACTTTAGAATAATCTCGAAAAATTAAAATGTCTCTATCGTCCAAACCCTTGGACATACATTGACGAGATTCTGACATGAAGATGACATATACGTTCCCTCAAAGTGACATAAGTTTTGTCTCTCAGATTCCTACAGATCGGGAGATATTTGCCTTTTCAAAAATTGACTTTCGAATAATCTCGAAAAATTAAAATGTCTCTATCCTCCAAACCCTTGGACATACATTGACGTGACTCTGACAGGAAGTTGACATATACGTTCCCTCAAAGTGACATAAGTTTTGTCTCTCAGATTCTTACAGATCGGGAGATATTTGCCTTTTAAGAATTGACTTTCGAATAATCTCGAAAAATTAAAATGTCTCTATCGTCCAAACCCTTTTACATACATTGACGAGATTCTGACATGAAGTTGACATATACGATTCCTCAAAGTGACATAAGTTTTGTCTCTCAGATTCCTATAGATCGGGAGATATTTGCCCTTTAAAAATTGACTTTCGAATATTCTCTAAAAATTTAAATGTCTCTATCCTCCAAACCCTTGGACATACATTGAAGTGACTCTGACAGGAAGTTGCCATATACGTTGCCTCAAAGTGACATAAGTTTTGTCTCTCAGATTCCTACAGATCGGGAGATATTTGCCTTTAAAAATTGACTTTCGAATAATTTCGAAAAATTTAAATGTCTCTATCCTCTAAACCCTTGGACATAAATTGACGTGACTCTGACATGACGTTCACATATGCGTTCCCTCAAAGTGACATAAGGGTTGTCTCTCAGATTCCTACAGATCGGGAGATATTTGGCTTTTAAAAATTGACTTTCGAATAATCTCGAAACATTTAAATGTCTCTATCCTCCAAACCCTTGGACATACATTGACGTGACTCTGACATGAAGTTCACATATGCGTTCCCTCAAAGTGACATAAGGGTTGTCTCTCAGATTTCTACAGATCGGGAGATATTTGGCTTTAAAAATTGACTTTCGAATAATCTCGAAAAATTTAAATGTCTCTATCCACCAAACCCTTGGACATACATTGACAAGACTCTGACATGAAGTTGACATATGCGTTCCCTCAAAGTGACGTAAGGGTTGTCTCTCAGTTTCCTACAGATCGGTAGATAATTGCCTTTTAAAAATTGACTATCGAATAATGTCGAAAAATTCAAATGTCTCTATCCTCCAAACACTTGGACCTACATTGACGTGACTCTGACAGGACGTTGACATATGCGTTCCCTCAAAGTGACATACGTTTTGTTTCTCAGATTCCTACAGATCGGGAGATATTTGCCTTTTAAAAATTGACTTTCGATTAATCTCTAAAAATTTAAATGTCTCTATCCTCCAAACCCTTGGACATACATTGACGTGACTCTGAAAGGACGTTGACATATACGTTCCCTCAAAGTGACATAAGGTTTATCTTTCAGATCCCTACAGATCGGGAGATATTTGCCTATTAATAATTGACTTTCGAACAATCTCTAAAAATTTAAATGTCTCTATCCTCCAAACCCTTGGACATACATTTACGTGTCTATGACAGGACGTTGACATATACGTTCCCTCAAAGTGACATAAGGTTTGTCTCTCAGATTCCTACAGATCGGGAGATATTTGCCTTTTAATAATTGACTTTCGAATAATCTCGTATAATTTAAATGTCTCTATCTTCCAAACCCTTGGACATACGTTGACATGACTCTGACAGCAAGTTGACATATAAGTTCCCTCAGAGTGACATAAGGTTTGTCTCTCAGATGCCTACAGATCGGGAGATATTTGCCTTTTAAAAAATTGACTTTCGAATAATCTCTAAAAATTTAAATGTCTCTCTATCCTCCAAACCCTTGGACATACATTGACGTGACTATGACATGAAGTTGACATATACGTTCCCTCAAAGTGACATAAGTTTTGTCTCTCAGATTCTTACAGATCGGGAGATATTTGCCTTTAAAAATTGGCTTTCGAATAATCTCGAAAAATTAAAATGTCTCTATCCAAACCCTTGGACATGCATTGACGTGACTCTGACATGAAGTTGACATATGCGTTCCCTCAAAGTGACATAAGGTTTGTCTCTGAGATTCCTACAGATCGGGAGATATTTGCCTTTTCACAAATTCACTTTCGAATAATCTCGAAAAATTAAAATGTCTGTATCCTCCAAACCCTAGGACATACATTGACGTGACTCTGACAGGACGTTTACATATACGTTCCCACAAAGTGACATAAGTTTTGTCTCTCAGATTCCTACAAATCGGGAGATATTTGAATCTTAAAAATTGTCTTTCGAATAATCTCTAAAAATTTAAATGTCTCTATCTTCCAAACCCTTCGACATACATTGACGTCACTACAACATGAGGTTGACATATACATTCCCTCAAAGTGGCAAAAGATTTGTCTCTCAGATTCCTACAGATCAGGAGATATTTGCCTTTTAAAAATTGTCTTTCGAATAATCTCTAAAAATTTAAATGTCTCTATCCTCCAAACCCTTCTACATACATTGACGTGACTCTGACAGGACGTTTACACATATGTTCCCTCAAAGTGACATATTTTTTGTCTCTCAGATTCCTACAGATCGGGAGATATTTGCCTTTCCCAAATTGACTTTCGAATAATCTCAAAAAATTAAAATGTCTCTATCCTCCAAACCCTTAGAAATACATTGACGTGACTCTGACATGAAGTTGACATATGAGTTCCCTCAAAGTGACATAATGGTTGTCTCTCAGATTCCTACAGATCGGGAGTTATTTGCCTTTTAAAAATTGACTTTCGATTAATCTCTAAAAATTTAAATGTCTCTATCCTCCAAACCCTTGGACATACATTGACGTGACTCTGACAGGACGTTGACATGTACGATCCCTCAAAGTGACATAAGGTTTATCTCTCAGATCCCTACAGATCGGGATATATTTGCCCTTTAATAGTTGACCTTCCTATAATCTCGAAAAATTCAAATGTCTCTATCCTCCAAACCCAAGTACATACATTAACGAGACTCTGACAGGACGTTTACACATATGTTCCCTCAAAGTGACATAAGTTTTGTCTCTCAGATTCCTACAGATCGGGAGATATTTGAATCTTAAAAATTGTCTTTCGAATAATCTCTAAAAATTTAAATGTTCTATCTTCCAAACCCTTCGACATACATTGACGTGACTACAACATGAGGTTGACATATACGTTCCCTCAAAGTGGCAAAAGTTTTTTTCTCTCGGATTCCTATAGATCAGGAGATATTTGCCTTTTAAAAATTGTTTTACGAATAATCTCTAAAAATTTAAATGTCTCTATCCTCCAAACCCTTCTACATACATTGACGTGACTCTGACAGGAAGTTAACATATACGTTCCCTCAAAGTGACATAAGGTTTATCTCTCTGATCCCTACAGATCGGGAGATATTTGCCTTTTAAAAATTGACTTTCGATTAATCTCTAAAAATTTAAATGTCTCTATCCTCTAAATCCTTGGACATACATAGACGTGACTCTGGCAGGACGTTGACATGTACGTTCCCTCAAAGTGACATAAGGTTTATCTCTCAGATCCCTACAGATCGGGAGATATTTGCCTTTTAAAAATTGCCTTTCGAATAATCTCTAAAAATTTAAATGTCTCTATCCTCCAAACCCTAGGACATACATTGACGTGACTCTGACAGGAATTTGACATATACGTTCCCTCACAGTTATATAAGTTTTGTCTCTCAGATTCCTACAGATCGGGAGATATTTGCCTTTTAAAAATTGACTTTCGAATAATCTCTAAAAATTTGAATGTCTCTATCGTCCAAACCCTTGGACATACATTGACGAGATTCTGACATGAAGTTGACATATACGTTCCCTCAAAGTGACATAAGTTTTGTCTCTCAGATGCATACAGATCAGGAGATATTTGCCTTTTAATAATTGACTTTCGAATAATCTCGAAAAATTAAAATGTCTCTATCGTCCAAACCCTTGGACATACATTGACGAGATTCTGACATGAGGTTGACGTATACGTTCCCTCAAAGTGACATAAGTTTTGTCTCTCAGATGCCTACAGATCGGGAGATATTTGACTTTAAAAAAGTGTTTTTCGAATAATCTCGAAAAATTAAAATGTCTCTATCGTCCAAACCCTTGTACATACATTGACGAGATTCTGACATGAAGTTGACATATACGTTCCCTCAAAGTGACATAAGTTTTGTCTCTCAGATTCTACAGATCGGGAGATATTTGCCTTTTCAATAATTGACTTTCGAATAATCTCGAAAAATTAAAATGTCTCTATCCTCCAAACCCTTGGACATACATTGACGTGACTTTGACAGGAAGTTGACATATACGTTCCCTCAAAGTGACATAAGTTTTGTCTCTCAGATTCCTACAGATCGGGTGATATTTGCCTTTTAAGAATTGACTTTCGAATAATCTCGAAAAATTAAAATGTCTCTATCGTCCAAACCCTTGGACATACATTGACGAGATTCTGACATGAAGTTGACATATACGTTCCCTCAAAGTGACATTAGTTTTGTCTCTCAGATTCCTACAGATCGGGAGATATTTGCCTTTTCAAAAATTGACTTTCGAATAATCTCGAAAAATTAAAATGTCTCTATACTCCAAACCCTTGGACATACATTGACGTGACTCTGACAGGAAGTTGACATATACGTTCCCTCAAAGTGACATAAGTTTTGTCTCTCAGATTCCTACAAATCGGGAGATATTTGCCTTTTAAAAATTGACTTTAGAATAATCTCGAAAAATTAAAATGTCTCTATCGTCCAAACCCTTGGACATACATTGACGAGATTCTGACATGAAGATGACATATACGTTCCCTCAAAGTGACATAAGTTTTGTCTCTCAGATTCCTACAGATCGGGAGATATTTGCCTTTTCAAAAATTGACTTTCGAATAATCTCGAAAAATTAAAATGTCTCTATCCTCCAAACCCTTGGACATACATTGACGTGACTCTGACAGGAAGTTGACATATACGTTCCCTCAAAGTGACATAAGTTTTGTCTCTCAGATTCTTACAGATCGGGAGATATTTGCCTTTTAAGAATTGACTTTCGAATAATCTCGAAAAATTAAAATGTCTCTATCGTCCAAACCCTTGGACATACATTGACGAGATTCTGACATGAAGTTGACATATACGATTCCTCAAAGTGACATAAGTTTTGTCTCTCAGATTCCTACAGATCGGGAGATATTTGCCCTTTAAAAATTGACTTTCGAATATTCTCTAAAAATTTAAATGTCTCTATCCTCCAAACCCTTGGACATACATTGAAGTGACTCTGACAGGAAGTTGCCATATACGTTGCCTCAAAGTGACATAAGTTTTGTCTCTCAGATTCCTACAGATCGGGAGATATTTGCCTTTAAAAATTGACTTTCGAATAATCTCGAAAAATTTAAATGTCTCTATCCTCTAAACCCTTGGACATAAATTGACGTGACTCTGACATGACGTTCACATATGCGTTCCCTCAAAGTGACATAAGGGTTGTCTCTCAGATTCCTACAGATCGGGAGATATTTGGCTTTTAAAAATTGACTTTCGAATAATCTCGAAACATTTAAATGTCTCTATCCTCCAAACCCTTGGACATACATTGACGTGACTCTGACATGAAGTTCACATATGCGTTCCCTCAAAGTGACATAAGGGTTGTCTCTCAGATTTCTACAGATCGGGAGATATTTGGCTTTAAAAATTGACTTTCGAATAATCTCGAAAAATTTAAATGTCTCTATCCACCAAACCCTTGGACATACATTGACAAGACTCTGACATGAAGTTGACATATGCGTTCCCTCAAAGTGACGTAAGGGTTGTCTCTCAGATTCCTACAGATCGGTAGATAATTGCCTTTTAAAAATTGACTATCGAATAATGTCGAAAAATTCAAATGTCTCTATCCTCCAAACACTTGGACCTACATTGACGTGACTCTGACAGGACGTTGACATATGCGTTCCCTCAAAGTGACATACGTTTTGTTTCTCAGATTCCTACAGATCGGGAGATATTTGCCTTTTAAAAATTGACTTTCGATTAATCTCTAAAAATTTAAATGTCTCTATCCTCCAAACCCTTGGACATACATTGACGTGACTCTGAAAGGACGTTGACATATACGTTCCCTCAAAGTGACATAAGGTTTATCTTTCAGATCCCTACATATCGGGAGATATTTGCCTTTTAATAATTGACTATCGAATAATCTCTAAAAATTTAAATGTCTCTATCCTCCAAACCCTTGGACATACATTGACGTGACTCTGACATGAAGTTGACATATGCGTTCCCTCAAAGCGACATAAGGGTTGTCTCTCAGATTCCTACAGATCGGGAGATATTTGCCTTTTAAAAATTGACTTTCGAATAATCTCTAAAAATTTAAATGTCTCTATCCTCCAAACCCTTGGACATACATTTACGTGTCTATGACAGGATGTTGACATATACGTTCCCTCAAAGTGACATAAGGTTTGTCTCTCAGATTCCTACAGATCGGGAGATATTTGCCTATTAATAATTGACTTTCGAATAATCTCTAAAAATTTAAATGTCTCTATCCTCCAAACCCTTGGACATACATTTACGTGTCTATGACAGGACGTTGACATATACGTTCCCTCAAAGTGACATAAGGTTTGTCTCACAGATTCCTACAGATCGGGAGATATTTGCCTTTTAATAATTGACTTTCGAATAATCTCGTATAATTTAAATGTCTCTATCTTCCAAACCCTTGGACATACGTTGATATGACTCTGACAGCAAGTTGACATATAAGTTCCCTCAGAGTGACATAAGGTTTGTCTCTCAGATGCCTACAGATCGGGAGATATTTGCCTTTTAAAAAATTGACTTTCGAATAATCTCTAAAAATTTAAATGTCTCTCTATCCTCCAAACCCTTGGACATACATTGACGTGACTATGACATGAAGTTGACATATACGTTCCCTCAAAGTGACATAAGTTTTGTCTCTCAGATTCCTACAGATCGGGAGATATTTGCCTTTTAAAAATTGACTTTCGAATAATCTCTAAAAATTTGAATGTCTCTATCATCCAAACCCTTGGACATACATTGACGTGACTCTGACAGGAAGTTGACATATACGATTCCTCAAAGTGACATAAGTTTTGTCTCTCAGATTCCTACAGATCGGGAGATATTTGCCCTTTAAAAATTGACTTTCGAATATTCTCTAAAAATTTAAATGTCTCTATCCTCCAAACCCTTGGACATACATTGAAGTGACTCTGACAGGAAGTTGCCATATACGTTGCCTCAAAGTGACATAAGTTTTGTCTCTCAGATTCCTACAGATCGGGAGATATTTGCCTTTAAAAATTGACTTTCGAATAATCTCGAAAAATTTAAATGTCTCTATCCTCTAAACCCTTGGACATAAATTGACGTGACTCTGACATGACGTTCACATATGCGTTCCCTCAAAGTGACATAAGGGTTGTCTCTCAGATTCCTACAGATCGGGAGATATTTGGCTTTTAAAAATTGACTTTCGAATAATCTCGAAACATTTAAATGTCTCTATCCTCCAAACCCTTGGACATACATTGACGTGACTCTGACATGAAGTTCACATATGCGTTCCCTCAAAGTGACATAAGGGTTGTCTCTCAGATTTCTACAGATCGGGAGATATTTGGCTTTAAAAATTGACTTTCGAATAATCTCGAAAAATTTAAATGTCTCTATCCACCAAACCCTTGGACATACATTGACAAGACTCTGACATGAAGTTGACATATGCGTTCCCTCAAAGTGACGTAAGGGTTGTCTCTCAGATTCCTACAGATCGGGAGATAATTGCCTTTTAAAAATTGACTATCGAATAATGTCGAAAAATTCAAATGTCTCTATCCTCCAAACACTTGGACCTACATTGACGTGACTCTGACAGGACGTTGACATATGCGTTCCCTCAAAGTGACATACGTTTTGTTTCTCAGATTCCTACAGATCGGGAGATATTTGCCTTTTAAAAATTGACTTTCGATTAATCTCTAAAAATTTAAATGTCTCTATCCTCCAAACCCTTGGACATACATTGACGTGACTCTGACAGGACGTTGACATATACGTTCCCTCAAAGTGACATAATGTTTATCTTTCAGATCCCTACATATCGGGAGATATTTGCCTTTTAAAAATTGACTATCGAATAATCTCTAAAAATTTAAATGTCTCTATCCTCCAAACCCTTGGACATACATTGACGTGACTCTGACATGAAGTTGACAAATGCGTTCCCTCAAAGCGACATAAGGGTTGTCTCTCAGATTCCTACAGATCGGGAGATATTTGCCTATTAATAATTGACTTTCGAATAATCTCTAAAAATTTAAATGTCTCTATCCTCCAAACCCTTGGACATACATTTACGTGTCTATGACAGGACGTTGACATATACGTTCCCTCAAAGTGACATAAGGTTTGTCTCTCAGATTCCTACAGATCGGGAGATATTTGCCTTTTAATAATTGACTTTCGAATAATCTCGTATAATTTAAATGTCTCTATCTTCCAAACCCTTGGACATACGTTGACATGACTCTGACAGCAAGTTGACATATAAGTTCCCTCAGAGTGACATAAGGTTTGTCTCTCAGATGCCTACAGATCGGGAGATATTTGCCTTTTAAAAAATTGACTTTCGAATAATCTCTAAAAATTTAAATGTCTCTCTATCCTCCAAACCCTTGGACATACATTGACGTGACTATGACATGAAGTTGACATATACGTTCCCTCAAAGTGACATAAGTTTTGTCTCTCAGATTCCTACAGATCGGGAGATATTTGCCTTTAAAAATTGGCTTTCGAATAATCTCGAAAAATTAAAATGTCTCTATCCAAACCCTTGGACATGCATTGACGAGACTCTGACATGAAGTTGACATATGCGTTCCCTCAAAGTGACATAAGGTTTGTCTCTGAGATTCCTACAGATCGGGAGATATTTGCCTTTTCACAAATTCACTTTCGAATAATCTCGAAAAATTAAAATGTCTGTATCCTCCAAACCCTAGGACATACATTGACGTGACTCTGACATGAAGTTGACATATGCGTTCCCTCAAAGCGACATAAGGGTTGTCTCTCAGATTCCTACAGATCGGGAGATATTTGCCTTTTAAAAATTGACTTTCGAATAATCTCTAAAAATTTAAATGTCTCTATCCTCCAAACCCTTGGACATACATTTACGTGTCTATGACAGGATGTTGACATATACGTTCCCTCAAAGTGACATAAGGTTTGTCTCTCAGATTCCTACAGATCGGGAGATATTTGCCTATTAATAATTGACTTTCGAATAATCTCTAAAAATTTAAATGTCTCTATCCTCCAAACCCTTGGACATACATTTACGTGTCTATGACAGGACGTTGACATATACGTTCCCTCAAAGTGACATAAGGTTTGTCTCTCAGATTCCTACAGATCGGGAGATATTTGCCTTTTAATAATTGACTTTCGAATAATCTCGTATAATTTAAATGTCTCTATCTTCCAAACCCTTGGACATACGTTGACATGACTCTGACAGCAAGTTGACATATAAGTTCCCTCAGAGTGACATAAGGTTTGTCTCTCAGATGCCTACAGATCGGGAGATATTTGCCTTTTAAAAAATTGACTTTCGAATAATCTCTAAAAATTTAAATGTCTCTCTATCCTCCAAACCCTTGGACATACATTGACGTGACTATGACATGAAGTTGACATATACGTTCCCTCAAAGTGACATAAGTTTTGTCTCTCAGATTCCTACAGATCGGGAGATATTTGCCTTTAAAAATTGGCTTTCGAATAATCTCGAAAAATTAAAATGTCTCTATCCAAACCCTTGGACATGCATTGACGTGACTCTGACATGAAGTTGACATATGCGTTCCCTCAAAGTGACATAAGGTTTGTCTCTGAGATTCCTACAGATCGGGAGATATTTGCCTTTTCACAAATTCACTTTCGAATAATCTCGAAAAATTAAAATGTCTGTATCCTCCAAACCCTAGGACATACATTGACGTGACTCTGACAGGACGTTTACATATACGTTCCCACAAAGTGACATAAGTTTTGTCTCTCAGATTCCTACAGATCGGGAGATATTTGAATCTTAAAAATTGTCTTTCGAATAATCTCTAAAAATTTAAATGTCTCTATCTTCCAAACCCTTCGACATACATTGACGTCACTACAACATGAGGTTGACATATACATTCCCTCAAAGTGGCAAAAGATTTGTCTCTCAGATTCCTACAGATCAGGAGATATTTGCCTTTTAAAAATTGTCTTTCGAATAATCTCTAAAAATTTAAATGTCTCTATCCTCCAAACCCTTCTACATACATTGACGTGACTCTGACAGGACGTTTACACATATGTTCCCTCAAAGTGACATAATTTTTGTCTCTCAGATTCCTACAGATCGGGAGATATTTGCCTTTCCCAAATTGACTTTCGAATAATCTCAAAAAATTAAAATGTCTCTATCCTCCAAACCCTTAGAAATACATTGACGTGACTCTGACATGAAGTTGACATATGAGTTCCCTCAAAGTGACATAATGGTTGTCTCTCAGATTCCTACAGATCGGGAGTTATTTTCCTTTTAAAAATTGACTTTCGATTAATCTCTAAAAATTTAAATGTCTCTATCCTCCAAACCCTTGGACATACATTGACGTGACTCTGACAGGTCGTTGACATGTACGATCCCTCAAAGTGACATAAGGTTTATCTCTCAGATCCCTACAGATCGGGATATATTTGCCCTTTAATAGTTGACCTTCCTATAATCTCGAAAAATTAAAATGTCTCTATCCTCCAAACCCAAGTACATACATTAACGAGACTCTGACAGGACGTTTATACATATGTTCCCTCAAAGTGACATAAGTTTTGTCTCTCAGATTCCTACAGATCGGGAGATATTTGAATCTTAAAAATTGTCTTACGAATAATCTCTAAAAATTTAAATGTCTCTATCTTCCAAACCCTTCGACATACATTGACGTGACTACAACATGAGGTTGACATATACGTTCCCTCAAAGTGGCAAAAGTTTTTCTCTCTCGGATTCCTATAGATCAGGAGATAGTTGCCTTTTAAAAATTGTTTTTCGAATAATCTCTAAAAATTTAAATATGTCTATCCTCCAAACCCTTCTACATACATTGACGTGACTCTGACAGGAAGTTAACATATACGTTCCCTCAAAGTGACATAAGGTTTGTCTCTCAGATGCCTACAGATCGGGATATATTTGCCCCTTAATAATTGACCTTCGAATAATCTCGAAAAATTCAAATGTCTCTATCCTCCAAACCCTTGGACATACTTTGAGGAGACTCTGACAAGACGTTGACATATGCATTCCCTCAAAGTGACATAAGTTTTGTCTCTCAGTTTCCTACAGATTGGGAGATATTTGCCTTTAACAAATTGACTTTCGAATAATCTCGAAAAATTAAAATGTCTCTATCCTCCAAACCCTTGGACATACATTGACGTAACTCTGACAGGAAGTTGACATATACGTTCCCTCAAAGTGACATAAGTTTTGTCTCTCAGATTCCTACAGATCGGGAGATATTTGCCTTTTAACAATTGACTTTCGAATAATCTCGAAATATTAAAATGCCTCTATCCTCCAAAACCTTGGACATACATTGACGAGACTCTGACATGAAGTTGATATATGCGTTCCCTCAAAGTGACATAAGGTTTATCTCTCAGATGCCTACAGATCGGGAGATATTTGCCCTTTAATAATTGACTTTCGAATAATCTCGAAAAATTCAAATGTCTCTATCCTCCAAACGCTTGGACATACATTGACGAGACTCCGACAGGAAATTGACATATACGTTCCCTCAAAGTGTCATACGTTTTGTCACTCAGATTCCTACAGATCGGGAGATATTTGCCTTTAAAAATTGTCTTTCGAATAATCTGGAAAAATTTAAGTCTCTATCATCCAAACCCTTCGACATAATTTGACGTGACTCTGACAGGAGGTTGACATATACATTCCCTCAAAGTGACATAATGTTTGTCTCTCAGATGCCTACAGATAGGGAGATATTTGCCTTTTCATAAATTGACTTTCGAATAATCTCGAAAAATTCAAATGTCTCTATCCTCCAAACCCTTTCCCATACATTGACGAGACTGCGACAGGAAATTGACATATACGTTCCCTCAAAGTGACATACGCTTCGTCACTCAGATTCATACAGATCGGGAGATATTTGCCTTTAAAAATTGTCTATCGAATAATCTCTAAAAATTTAAATGTCTCTATCCTCCAAACCCTTGGACATACACTGACGTGACTCTGACAGGAGGTTGACATATACATTCCCTCAAAGTGACATAATGTTTGCCTCTCATATTCCTACAGATCGAGAGATATTTGCCTTTTAAAAATTGACTTTCGAATAATCTCTAAAAATTTAAAGGTGTCTATCCTTCAAACCCTTGGACATACATTGACGTGACTATGACATGAAGTTGACATTTATGTTCCCTCAAAGTGACATAAGTTTTGTCTCTCAGATTCCTACAGATCGGGGGATATTTTCCTTTTAAAAATTGACTTTCGAATAATCTCGAACAATTCAAATGTCTCTATACTCGAAATCCTTCGACATACATTGACGAGACTCTGACATGAAGTTGTCATGTACATTCCCTCAAAGCGGCATAAGTTTTGTCTCTAAGATTCCTACAGATCGATAGATATTTGCCTTTTAATAATTGACTTTCGAATAATCTCTAAAAATTTAAATGTCTCTATCCTTCAAACCCTTGGACATACTTTGAGGAGACTCTAACATGACGTTGACATAAGCGTTTCCTCAATGTGACATAAGTTTTGTCTCTCAGATGCCTACAGATAGGGAGATATTTGCCTTTTCAAAAATTGACTTTCGAATAATCTCGAAAAATTTAAAAGTCTCTATCCTCCAAACCCTTGGACATACTTTGAGGAGACTCTGACATGACGTTGAAATTTGCGTTCCCTCAAAGTGACATAAGTTTTGTCTCTCAGATTCTTACAGATTGGGGGATATTTGCCTTTAACAAATTGATTTTCGAATAATCTCAAAAAAATTAAAATACCTCTATCCTCCAAAACCTTGGACATACATTGACGAGATTCTGACATGAAGTTGATATATGCGTTCCCTCAAAGTGACATAAGGTTTATCTCTCAGATTCCTACAGATCGGGAGATATTTTCCCTTTAATAATTGACTTTCGAATAATCTCGATAAATTCAAATGTCTCTATCCTCCAAACCCTTGGACATACATTGACGAGAGTCTGACAGGAAGTTCACATATACGTTCCCTCAATGTGACATAAGTTCTGTCTCACAGATTCCTACAGATCGGAAGATATTTGCATTTTAAAAATTCAATTTCGAGTAATCTCTAAAATTTTAAATGTCTCTATCCTCCAAACCCTTAGCCATACATTGACATGGCTATGCCATGAAGGTCACATATGCGTTCCCTCAAAGTGACATCAGTTTTGTCTCTCATATTCCTACAGATCGGGAGATATTTCCCCTTTAAAAATTGACTTTCTAATAATCTCGAAAAATTAAAATGTCTCTATCCTCCAAACCCTTGGACATACATTGACGTGACTCTGACATGAAGTTAACATATACGTTCCCTCAAAGAGAAATAAGTTTTGTCTCTCAGATTCCTACAGATCGGGAGATATTTGCCTTTTCAAAAATTGACTTTCTAATAATCTCGAAAAATTAAAATGTCTCTATCCTCCAAACCCTTGGACATACATTGACGTGACTCTGACAGGAAGTTGACATATACGTTCCCTCAAAGTGAAATAAGTTTTGTCTCTCAGATTCCTACAGATCGGGAGATATTTGCCTTTTCAAAAATTGAATTTCGAATAATCTCTAAAAAGTTAAATGTCTCTATCCACCAAACCCTTAGACATACATTGACGTGACTATGACATGAGGTTGACATATACGTTCCCTCAACGTGACATACGTTTTGTCTTTCAGATTCCTACAGATCGGGAGATATTTGCCTTTCCCAAATTGACTTTCGCATAATCTCGAAAAATTAAAATGTCTCTATCCTCGAAACCCTTGGACATACATTGACGTGACTATGACATGAAGTTGACATATACGTTCCCTCAAAGTGACATAAGTTTTGTCTCTCAGATTCCTACAGATCGGGAGATATTTGAATTTTAAAATTGACTTTCGAATAATCTCGAAAAATTAAAATGCCTCTATCCACCAAACCCTTGGACATACATTGACGAGACTCTAACATGAAGTTGATATATGCGTTCCCTCAAAGTGACATAAGGTTTGTCTCACAGATGCCTACAGATCGGGAGATATTTGCCCTTAAATAATTGACTTTCAAATAATCTCGAAAAATTCAAATATCTCTATCCTCCAAACCCTTGGACATACATTGACGAGACTCTGACATGATGTTGACATATACGTTCCCTCAAAGTGACATAAGGTTTGTCTCTCAGATTCCTACAGATCGGGAGATATTTGCCTTTTCATAAATTGCTTTCGAATAATCTCGAAAAATTAAAATGTTTCTATCCTTCAAACCCTTGGACCTACATTGACGTGACTCTGACAGGAAGTTGACATATACGTTCCCTCAAAGTGACATAAGTTTTGCATCTCATATTTCTACAGATCGAGAAATATTTGCCTTTTAAAAATTGACGTTCGAATAATCTCTAAAAATTTAAATGTCTCTATCCTCCAAACCCTTGGACATACATTGACGTGACTATGACATGAAGTTGACATATACGTTCCCGCAAAGTGACATAAGTTTTGTCTCTCAGATTCCTACAGATCGGGGGATATTTGCCTTTTAAAAATTGACTTTCGAATAATCTCGAAAAATTCAAATGTCTCTATCCTCGAAACCCTTGGACATAAATTGACGAGACTCTGACATGAAGTTGACAAGTGCATTCCCTCAAAGCTGCATAAGTTTTGTCTCTAAGATTCCCACTGATCGGGAGATATTTGCATTTTAAAAATTGACCTTCGAATAATCTCTAAAAATTTAAATGTCTCTATACTCCAAACCCTTGGACATACATTGACGTGACTATGACATGAAGTTGACATATACGTTCCCTCAAAGTGACATAAGTTTTGTCTCTCAGATTCCTACAGATCGGGAGATATTTGCTTTTCATAAATTGACTTTCGAATAATCTCGAGAAATTAATATGTCTCTATCCTCCAAACCCTTGGACATACATTGACGTGACTCCGACAGCAAGTTGACATATACGTTCCCTCAAAGTGACATAAGGTTTGTCTCTCAGATGCCTACAGATCGGGAGATATTTGCCTTTTAAATTGACTTTCGCATAGTCTCTAAAAATTTAAATGTCTCTATCATCCAAACCCTTGTACATACATTGATGATACTCTGACATGAAGTTGACATATACGTTCCCTCAAAGTGACATAAGGTATGTCTCTCAGTTGCCTACAGATCGGGAGATATTTGCCCTTTAATAATTGACTTTAGAATAATTTCGAAAAATTTAAATGTCTCTATCCTCCAAACCCTTGGACCTACATTGACGTGACTCTGATAGGAGGTTGACATATACATTCCCTCAAAGTGACATAAGGTTTGTCTCTCAGATGCCTACAGTTAGGGAGATATTTGCCTTTTCATAAATTGACTTTCGAAGAATCTCGAAAAATTCAAATGTCTCTATCCTCCAAACGCTTTGACATACATTGACGAGACTCTGACAGGAAATTGACATATACGTTCCCTCAAAGAGACATAAGTTTTGTCTCTCAGATTCCTACAGATCGGGAGATATTTGCCTTTTAAAAATTGTCTTTCGAATAATCTCTAAAAATTTAAATTTCTCTATACTCCAAACCCTTAGACATACATTGACGTGACTCTGACAGGAAGTTGACATCTACGTTCCCTCAAAGTGACATTAGGTTTGTCTCTCAGATGCTTACAGATCGGGAGATATTTGCCCTTTAATAATTGACTTTCGAATAATCTCGAAAAATTCAAATGTCTCTATCCTCCAAACACTTGGACATAAATTGACGAGACACTGATATGAATTTGACAGATAAGTTCCCTCAAAGTGACATAAGGTTTGTATCTCAGATGCCTACAGATCGGGAGATATTTGCCCTTTAATAATTGACTTTCGAATAATTTCGAAAAATTTAAATGTCTCTATCCTCCAAACCCTTGGACATACATTGACGTGACTCTGACAGGAGGTTGACATATACATTTCCTCAAAGTGACATGAGGTTTGTTTCTCAGATGCCTACAGATAGGGAGATATTTGCCTTTTCATAAATTGACTTTCGAATAATCTCGAGAAATTCAAATGTCTCTAACCTCCAAACCCTTTGACATACATTGACGAGACTCTGACATGAAGTTGACATATGTGTTCCCTCAAAGTGGCATAAGGTTTGTCTGTCAGATTCCCACAGATCGGGAGATATTTGCCTTTTAATAATTGACTTTCGAATAATCTCGAAAAATTCAAATGTCTCTATCCCCCAAACCCTAGGAATATACATTGACGAGACTATGACATGAAGTTGACATATACGTTCCCTCAAAGTGACATAAGTTTTGTCTCTCAGATTCCTACAGATCGGAAAATATTTGCCTTTTAAAAATTGACTTTCGTGTAATCTCTAAAAATTCAAATGTCTCTATCCTCCAAACCCTTGCACATACATTGACGAGACTCTGACAGAAAGTTCACATATACGTTACCTCAAAGTGAAATAAGTTTCGTCTCTCAGATTCCTACAGATCGGGACATATTTGCCTTTTCAAAAATTGACTTTCGAATAATCTCCAAAAAGTTAAATGTCTCTATCCTCCAAACGATTGGACATACATTAACGAGAGTCTGACAGGAAGTTCACATGTACGTTCCCTCATAGTGACATAAGTTTTGTCTCTCAGATTACTACAGATCGGGAGATATTTGCCTTTTAAGAATTGACTTTCGAATAATCTCTAAAAATTTAAATGTCTCTATCCTCCAACCCCTTGGACATACATTACCGTGACTCTGACATGAAGTTGACATATGCGTTCCGTCAAAGTGACATACGTTTTGTCTCTTAGATTCCTACAGATCGGGAGATATTTGCCTTTCCCAAATTGACTTTCGAATAATCTCGAAAAATTTAAATGTCTCTATCATCCAAACACTTCGACATATATTGACGTGACTCTGACAGGAGGTTGACATATACATTCCCTCAAAGTGACATAAGGTTTGTCTCTCAGATTCCTACAGATCGGGAGATATTTGCATTTTAAAAATTGACTTTCGAATAATCTCGAAAAATTAAAATGTCTCTATTCTCCAAACCCTTGGACATACATTGACGAGACTCTGACAGGAAGTTGACATATACGTTCCATCAATGTGAAATAAGTTTTGTCTCTCAGATTCCTACAGATCGGGAGATATTTGCCTTTTCAAAAATTGACTTTCGAATAATCTCTAAAAAGTTAAATGTCTCTATCCTCCAAACCCTTGGACATACATTGACGAGAGTCTGACAGGAAGTTGACATATACGTTCCCTCAAAGTGACATAAGTTTTGTCTCTCAGATTACTACAGATCGGGAGATATTTGCCTTTTAAGAATTGACTTTCGAATAATCTCTAAAAATTTAAATGTCTCTATCCACCAAACCCTTAGACATACATTGACGTGACTATGACATGAAGTTGACATATTCGTTGCCTCAAAGTGACATACGTTTTGTCTCTCAGATTCCTACAGATCGGGGGATATTTGCCTTTTAAAAATTGACTTTCGAATAATCTCGAAAAATTCAAATGTCTCTATCCTCGAAACCCTTGGACATAAATTGACGAGACTCTGACATGAAGTTGACAAGTGCATTCCCTCAAAGCTGCATAAGTTTTGTCTCTAAGATTCCCACTGATCGGGAGATATTTGCATTTTAAAAATTGACCTTCGAATAATCTCTAAAAATTTAAATGTCTCTATCCTCCAAACCCTTGGACATACATTGACGTGACTATGACATGAAGTTGACATATACGTTCCCTCAAAGTGACAAAAGTTTTGTCTCTCAGATTCCTACAGATCGGGAGATATTTGCCTTTTAAAAATTGACTTTCGAATAATCTCGAGAAATTAATATGTCTCTATCCTCCAAACCCTTGGACATACATTGACGTGACTCCGACAGCAAGTTGACATATACGTTCCCTCAAAGTGACATAAGGTTTGTCTCTCAGATGCCTACAGATCGGGAGATATTTGCCTTTTAAATTGACTTTCGCATAGTCTCTAAAAATTTAAATGTCTCTATCATCCAAACCCTTGTACATACATTGATGATACTCTGACATGAAGTTGACATATACGTTCCCTCAAAGTGACATAAGGTATGTCTCTCAGTTGCCTACAGATCGGGAGATATTTGCCCTTTAATAATTGACTTTAGAATAATTTCGAAAAATTTAAATGTCTCTATCCTCCAAACCCTTGGACCTACATTGACGTGACTCTGATAGGAGGTTGACATATACATTCCCTCAAAGTGACATAAGGTTTGTCTCTCAGATGCCTACAGATAGGGAGATATTTGCCTTTTCATAAATTGACTTTCGAAGAATCTCGAAAAATTCAAATGTCTCTATCCTCCAAACGCTTTGACATACATTGACGAGACTCTGACAGGAAGTTGACATCTACGTTCCCTCAAAGTGACATTAGGTTTGTCTCTCAGATGCATACAGATCGGGAGATATTTGCCCTTTAATAATTGACTTTCGAATAATCTCGAAAAATTCAAATGTCTCTATCCTCCAAACACTTGGACATAAATTGACGAGACACTGATATGAATTTGACAGATAAGTTCCCTCAAAGTGACATAAGGTTTGTATCTCAGATGCCTACAGATCGGGAGATATTTGCCCTTTAATAATTGACTTTCGAATAATTTCGAAAAATTTAAATGTCTCTATCCTCCAAACCCTTGGACATACATTGACGTGACTCTGACAGGAGGTTGACATATACATTCCCTCAAAGTGACATGAGGTTTGTTTCTCAGATGCCTACAGATAGGGAGATATTTGCCTTTTCATAAATTGACTTTCGAATAATCTCGAGAAATTCAAATGTCTCTAACCTCCAAACCCTTTGACATACATTGACGAGACTCTGACATGAAGTTGACATATGTGTTCCCTCAAAGTGGCATAAGGTTTGTCTGTCAGATTCCCACAGATCGGGAGATATTTGCCTTTTAATAATTGACTTTCGAATAATCTCGAAAAATTAAAATGTCTCTATCCCCCAAACCCTAGGAATATACATTGACGAGACTATGACATGAAGTTGACATATACGTTCCCTCAAAGTGACATAAGTTTTGTCTCTCAGATTCCTACAGATCGGAAGATATTTGCCTTTTAAAAATTGACTTTCGTGTAATCTCTAAAAATTCAAATGTCTCTATCCTCCAAACCCTTGCACATACATTGACGAGACTCTGACAGAAAGTTCACATATACGTTACCTCAAAGTGAAATAAGTTTCGTCTCTCAGATTCCTACAGATCGGGACATATTTGCCTTTTCAAAAATTGACTTTCGAATAATCTCTAAAAAGTTAAATGTCTCTATCCTCCAAACGATTGGACATACATTAACGAGAGTCTGACAGGAAGTTCACATGTACGTTCCCTCATAGTGACATAAGTTTTGTCTCTCAGATTACTACAGATCGGGAGATATTTGCCTTTTAAGAATTGACTTTCGAATAATCTCTAAAAATTTAAATGTCTCTATCCTCCAACCCCTTGGACATACATTACCGTGACTCTGACATGAAGTTGACATATGCGTTCCGTCAAAGTGCCATACGTTTTGTCTCTTAGATTCCTACAGATCGGGAGATATTTGCCTTTCCCAAATTGACTTTCGAATAATCTCGAAAAATTTAAATGTCTCTATCATCCAAACACTTCGACATATATTGACGTGACTCTGACAGGAGGTTGACATATACATTCCCTCAAAGTGACATAAGGTTTGTCTCTCAGATTCCTACAGATCGGGAGATATTTGCATTTTAAAAATTGACTTTCGAATAATCTCGAAAAATTAAAATGTCTCTATCCTCCAAACCCTTGGCCATACATTGACGAGACTCTGACAGGAAGTTGACATATACGTTCCATCAATGTGAAATAAGTTTTGTCTCTCAGATTCCTACAGATCGGGAGATATTTGCCTTTTCAAAAATTGACTTTCGAATAATCTCTAAAAAGTTAAATGTCTCTATCCTCCAAACCCTTGGACATACATTGACGAGAGTCTGACAGGAAGTTGTCATATACGTTCCCTCAAAGTGACATAAGTTTTGTCTCTCAGATTACTACAGATCGGGAGATATTTGCCTTTTAAGAATTGACTTTCGAATAATCTCTAAAAATTTAAATGTCTCTATCCACCAAACCCTTAGACATACATTGACGTGACTCTGACAGGAGTTTGACATATTCGTTGCCTCAAAGTGACATACGTTTTGTCTCTCAGATTCCTACAGATCGGGAGATATTTGAATTTCCAAATTGACTTTCGAGTAATCTGGAAAAATTAAAATGTCTCTATCCTCCAAACCCTAGGACATACATTGATGTGACTCTGACAGGAAGTTTACATATACGTTCCCTCAAAGTGACATAAGTTTTGTCTCTCAGATTCCTACAGATCGGGAGATATTTGCTTTTTAAAAATTGACATTCGAATAATCTCGAAAAATTAAAATGTCTCTATCCTCCAAACCCTTGGACATACATTGACGTGACTATGACATGAAGTTGACATATACGTTCCCTCAAAGTGACATAAGTTTTGTCTCTCAGATTCCTACAGATCGGGAGATATTTGAATTTTAAAATTGACTTTCGAATAATCTCGAAAAATTAAAATGCCTCTATCCTCCAAACCCTTGGACATACATTGGCGAGACACTGACATGAAGTTGATATATGCGTTCCCTCAAAGTGACATAAGGATTGTCTCACAGATGCCTACAGATCGGGAGATATTTGCCCTTAAATAATTGACTTTCAAATAATCTCGAAAAATTCAAATGTCTCTATCCTCCAAACCCTTGGACATACATTGACGAGACTCTGACATGAAGTTGACATATACGTTCCCTCAAAGTGACATAAGGTTTGTCTCTCAGATTCCTACAGATCGGGAGATATTTGCCTTTAAAAAATTGACTTTCGAATAATCTCGAAATATTAAAATGTCTCTATCCTCCAAACCTTTGGGCATACTTTGACGAGACTCTGACAGGAAGTTCACATAAACGTTCCCTCAAAGTGACATAAGGTTTATCTCTCAGGTTCCTACAGATCGGGAGATATTTGCCTTTTAAAAATTGACTTTCGAGTAATCTCTAAAAATTTAAATGTGTCTATCCTCCAAACCCTTGGACATACATTGACGTGACTCTGACAGGAGTTTGACATATACGTTCCCTCAACGTTACATACGTTTTGTCACTCAGATTGCTTCAAATCGGGAGATATTTGCCTTTAAAAATTGTCTTTCAAATAATCTCGAAAAATTAAAATGCCTCTATCCTCCAAACCCTTGGACATACAATGACGAGACTCTGCCATGATGTTGATATATGCGTTCCCTCAAAGTGACATAAGGTTTGTCTCACAGTTGCCTACAGATCGGGAGATATTTGCCCTTTAATAATTGACTTTCAAATAATCTCGAAAAATTCAAATGTCTCTATCCTGCAAACGCTTCGACATACATTGACGAGACTCTGACAGGAAATTGACATATACGTTCCCTCAAAGTGACATACGTTTTGTCACTCAGAGTCCTACAGATCGGGAGATATTTGCCTTTAAAAATTGTCTTTCGAATAATCTCTAAAAATTTAAATGTCTCTATCCTCCAAACCCTTGGACATACATTGACGTGACTCTGACAAGAGGTTGACATATACGTTCCCTCAAAGTGGCATAAGGTTTGTCTCTCAGAGTCCTACAGATCGGGAGATATTTGCCTTTAAAAATTGACTTTCGAATAATCTCGAAAAATTTAAATGTCTCTATCCTCGAAACCCTTGGACATACACTGACGAGACTCTGACATGAAGTTGACATGTACATTCCCTCAAAGTGACATAAGTTTTGTCTCTCAGATTCCTACTGATCGGGAGATATTTGCATTTTCAAAAATTGACTTTCGAATAATCTCGAAAAATTAAAATGTCTCTATCCTCCAAACCCTTGGACATACATTGATGTGACTCTGACATGAAGTTGACATATGCGTTCCCTCAAAGTGATATACGTTTTGTCTCTCAGATTGATACAGATCGGGAAATAATTGCTTTTCACAAATTGACTTTCGAATAATCTCGAGAAATTAATATGTCTCTATCCTCCAAACCCTTGGATATACATTGACGTGACTCGGACAGCAAGTTGACATATACGTTCCCTCAAAGTGACATAAGTTTTGTCTCTCAGATTCCTACAGATCTTGAGATATTTGCCCTTAAAAATTGACTTTCGATTAATCTCTAAAAATTTAAATGTCTCTATCCTTCAAACACTTGGACATACATTGACGTGACTCTGACAGAACGTTGACATATGCGTTACCTCAAAGTGACATAAGGTTTGTCTCTCAGATTCCTACAGATCGGGAGATATTTGCCTATTAATAATTGACTTTCGAATAATCTCTAAAAATTTAAATGTCTCTATCCTCCAAACCCTTCTACATACATTAACGTAACTCTGACAGGAAGTTGACATATACGTTCCCTCAAAGTGACATAAGTTTTGTCTCTCAGATTCCTACAGATCGGGAGATATTTGCCTTTTAAAAATTGACTTTCAAATAATCTCGTATAATTGAAATATCTCTATCCTCCAAACCCTTGGACATACGTTGGCGTGACTCTGACAGGAAGTTGACATATACGTTCCCTCAAAGTGACATAAGGTTTGTCTCTCAGATGCCTACAGATCGGGAGATCTTTGCCTTTTCAAAAATTGACTTTCGAATAATCTCTAAAAATTTAAATGTCTCTATCCTTCAAACCCTTGGACATACATTGACGTGACTATGACATGAAGTTGACATATACGTTCCCTCAAAGTGACATAAGTTTTGTCTCTCAGATTCCTACAGATCGGGAGATATTTGCCTTTAAAAATTGGCTTTCGTATAATCTCGAAAAATTAAAATGTCTCTATCCAAACCCTTGGACATACATTGGCCTGACTCTGACATGAAGTTGACATATGCGTTCCCTCAAAGTGACATAAGGTTTGTCTCTGAGATTCCTACAGATCGGGAGATATTTTCCTTTTCACAAATTGACTTTTGAATAATCTCGAAAAATTAAAATGTCTGTATCCTCCAAACCCTTGGACATACATTGACGTGACTCTGACAGGACGTTTACATATACGTTCCCTCAAAGTGACATAAGTTTTGTCTGTCAGATTCCTACACATCGGGAGATATTTGCCTTTTAAAAATTGTCTTTCGAATTATCTCTAAAAATTTAAATGTCTCTATCCTCCAAACCCTTCGACATACATTGACGTGACTATGACATGAAGTTGACATATACATTCCCTCAAAGTGGCATAAGTTTTGTCTGTCAGATTCCTACACATCGGGAGATATTTGCCTTTTAAAAATTGTCTTTCGAATTATCTCTAAAAATTTAAATGTCTCTATCCTCCAAACCCTTCGACATACATTGACGTGACTCTGACAGGAAGTTAACATATAAGTTCCCTCAAAGTGACATAAGTTTTGTCTCTCAGAGTCCTACAGATCGGGAGATATTTGCCTTTAAAAAATTGATTTTCGAATAATCTCGAAATATTAAAATGTCTCTATCCTCCAAAACCTTGGACATACATTGACGAGACTCTGACATGAAGTTGATATATGCGTTCCCAAAAAGTGACATAAGGTATATCTCTGAGATGCCTACAGATCGAGAGATATTTGCCCTTTAATAATTGACTTTCGAATAATCTCTAAAAATTCAAATGTCTCTATCCTCCAAACCTTTGGGCATATATTGACGAGACTCTGACAGGAAGTTCACATAAACGTTCCCTCAAAGTGACATAAGGTTTATCTCTCAGGTTCCTACAGATCGGGAGATATTTGCCTTTTAAAAATTGACTTTCGAGTAATCTCTAAAAATTTAAATGTCTCTATCCTCCAAACCCTTGGCCATAGATTGACATGACTATGCCATGAAGGTCACATATGTGTTCCCTCAAAGTGACATAAGTTTTGTCTCTCAGATTCCTACAGATCGGGAGATATTTGCATTTTAAAAAATGACATTCGAATAATCTCGAAAAATTAAAATGTCTCTATCATCCAAACCCTTCGACATACATTGACGTGACTCTGACAAGAGGTTGACATATACATTCCCTCAAAGTGACATAAGGTTTGTCTCTCAGGTGCCTACAGATAGGGAGATATTTGCCTTTTCATAAATTTGATTTCGAATAATCTCGAAAAATTCAAATGTCTCTATCCTCGAAACCCATTGACATACATTGCCGAGACTCTGACAGGAAATTGACATATACGTTCCCTCAAAGTGACATACGTTTTGTCACTCAGATTCCTACAAATCGGGAGATATTTGCCTTTAAAAATTGTCTTTCGTATAATCTCGAATAATTAAAATGCCTCTATCCTCCAAACCCTTGGACATTCATTGACGAGACTCTGACATGAAGTTGATATAGGCGTTCCCTCAAAGTGACATAAGGTTTGTCTCACAGATGCCTACAGATCGGGAGATATTTGCCCTTTAATAATTGACTTTCGAATAATCTCGAAAAATTTAAGTCTCTATCATCCAAACCCTTCGACATAATTTGACGTGACTCTGACAGGAGGTTGACATATACATTCCCTCAAAGTGACATAATGTTTGTCTCTCAGATGCCTACAGATAGGGAGATATTTGCCTTTTCATAAATTGACTTTCGAATAATCTCGAAAAATTCAAATGTCTCTATCCTCCAAACCCTTTGACATACATTGACGAGACTGCGACAGGAAATTGACATATACGTTCCCTCAAAGTGACATACGCGTTGTCACTCAGATTCCTACAGATCGGGAGATATTTGAATTTTAAAATTGACTTTCGAATAATCGCGAGAAATTAAAATGCCTCTATCCACCAAACCCTTGGACATACATTGACGAGACTCTAACATGAAGTTGATATATGCGTTCCCTCAAAGTGACATAAGGTTTGTCTCACAGATGCCTACAGATCGGGAGATATTTGCCCTTAAATAATTGACTTTCAAATAATCTCGAAAAATTCAAATATCTCTATCCTCCAAACCCTTGGACATACATTGACGAGACTCTGACATGAAGTTGACATATACGTTCCCTCAAAGTGACATAAGTTTTGCATCTCATATTCCTACAGATCGAGAAATATTTGCCTTTTAAAAATTGACTTTCGAATAATCTCTAAAAATTTAAATGTCTCTATCCTCCAAACCCTTGGACATACATTGACGTGACTATGACATGAAGTTGACATATACGTTCCCTCAAAGTGACATAAGTTTTGTCTCTCAGATTCCTACAGATCGGGGGATATTTGCCTTTTAAAAATTGACTTTCGAATAATCTCGAAAAATTCAAATGTCTCTATCCTCGAAACCCTTGGACATACATTGACGAGACTCTGACATGAAGTTGACAAGTGCATTCCCTCAAAGCTGCATAAGTTTTGTCTCTAAGATTCCCACTGATCGGGAGATATTTGCATTTTAAAAATTGACCTTCGAATAATCTCTAAAAATTTAAATGTCTCTATCCTCCAAACCCTTGGACATACATTGACGTGACTATGACATGAAGTTGACATATACGTTCCCTCAAAGTGGCATAAGTTTTGTCTCTCAGATTCCTACAGATCGGGAGATATTTGCTTTTCATAAATTGACTTTCGAATAATCTCGAGAAATTAATATGTCTCTATCCTCCAAACCCTTGGACATACATTGACGTGACTCTGACAGCAAGTTGACATATACGTTCCCTCAAAGTGGCATAAGGTTTGTCTCTCAGATGCCTACAGATCGGGAGATATTTGCCTTTTAAATTGACTTTCGCATAGTCTCTAAAAATTTAAATGTCTCTATCATCCAAACCCTTGTACATACATTGACGATACTCTGACATGAAGTTGACATATACGTTCCCTCAAAGTGACATAAGGTATGTCTCTCAGTTGCCTACAGATCGGGAGATATTTGCCCTTTAATAATTGACTTTAGAATAATTTCGAAAAATTTAAATGTCTCTTTCCTCCAAACCCTTGGACCTACATTGACGTGACTCTGATAGGAGGTTGACATATACATTCCCTCAAAGTGACATAAGGTTTGTCTCTCAGATGCCTACAGATAGGGAGATATTTGCCTTTTCATAAATTGACTTTCGAAGAATCTCGAAAAATTCAAATGTCTCTATCCTCCAAACGCTTTGACATACATTGACGAGACTCTGACAGGAAATTGACATATACGTTCCCTCAAAGAGACATAAGTTTTGTCTCTCAGATTCCTACAGATCGGGAGATATTTGCCTTTTAAAAATTGTCTTTCGAATAATCTCTAAAAATTTAAATTTCACTATACTCCAAACCCTTAGACATACATTGACGTGACTCTGACAGGAAGTTGACATATACGTTCCCTCAAAGTGACATTAGGTTTGTCTCTCAGATGCTTACAGATCGGGAGATATTTGCCCTTTAATAATTGACTTTCGAATAATCTCGAAAAATTCAAATGTCTCTATCCTCCAAACACTTGGACATAAATTGACGAGACACTGACATGAATTTGACAGATAAGTTCCCTCAAAGTGACATAAGGTTTATATCTCAGATGCCTACAGATCGGGAGATATTTGCCCTTTAATAATTGACTTTCGAATAATTTCGAAAAATTTAAATGTCTCTATCCTCCAAACCCTTGGACATACATTGACGTGACTCTGACAGGAGGTTGACATATACATTCCCTCAAAGTGACATGAGGTTTGTTTCTCAGATGCCTACAGATAGGGAGATATTTGCCTTTTCATAAATTGACTTTCGAATAATCTCGAGAAATTTAAATGTCTCTATCCTCCAAATCCTTTGACATACATTGACGAGACTCTGACATGAAGTTGACATAAGTGTTCCCTCAAAGTGGCATAAGGTTTGTTTGTCAGATTCCCACAGATCGGGAGATATTTGCCTTTAATAATTGACTTTCGAATAATCTCGAAAAATTCAAATGTCTCTATCCCCCAAACCCTAGGAATATACATTGACGAGACTATGACATGAAGTTGACATATACGTTCCCTCAAAGTGACATAAGTTTTGTCTCTCAGATTCCTACAAATCGGGACATATTTGCCTTTTCAAAAATTGACTTTCGAATAATCTCTAAAAAGTTAAATGTCTCTATCCTCCAAACGATTGGACATACATTAACGAGAGTCTGACAGGAAGTTCACATGTACGTTCCCTCATAGTGACATAAGTTTTGTCTCTCAGATTACTACAGATCGGGAGATATTTGCCTTTTAAAAATTGACTTTCGAATAATCTCGAAAAATTTAAATGTCTCTATCCTCCAACCCCTTGGACATACATTAACGTGACTCTGACATGAAGTTGACATATGCGTTCCCTCAAAGTGACATACGTTTTGTCTCTTAGATTCCTACAGATCGGGAGATATTTGCCTTTCCCAAATTGAAATTCGAATAATCTCGAAAAATTTAAATGTCTCTATCATCCAAACCCTTCGACATACATTGACGTGACTCTGACAGGAGGTTGAAATATACATTCCCTCAAAGTGACATAAGGTTTGTCTCTCAGATTCCTACAGATCGGGAGATATTTGCATTTTAAAAATTGACTTTCGAATAATCTCGAAAAATTAAAATGTCTCTATCCTCCAAACCCTTGGACATACATTGACGAGACTCTGACAGGAAGTTGACATATAAGTTCCCTCAAAGTGACATAAGTTTTGTCTCTCTGATTATTACAGATCGGGAGATATTTGCCTTTTAAGAATTGACTTTCGAATAATCTCTAAAAATTTATATGTCTCTATCCACCAAACCCTTAGACATACATTGACGGGACTATGACATGAAGTTGACATATACGTTGCCTCAAAGTGACATACGTTTTGTCTCTCAGATTCCTACAGATCGGGAGATATTTGCCTTTCCAAATTGACTTTCGAGTAATCTGGAAAAATTAAAATGTCTCTATCCTCCAAACCCTAGGACATACATTGATGTGACTCTGACAGGAAGTTTACATATACGTTCCCTCAAAGTGACATAAGTTTTGTCTCTCAGATTCCTACAGATCGGGAGATATTTGCCTTTTAAAAATTGACATTCGAATAATCTCGAAAAATTAAAATGTCTCTATCCTCCAAACCCTTGGACATACATTGACGAGACTATGACATGAAGTTGACATATATGTTCCCTCAAAGTGACATAAGTTTTGTCTCTCAGATTCCTACAGATCGGGAGATATTTGAATTTTAAAATTGACTTTCGAATAATCTCGAAAAATTAAAATGCCTCTATCCTCCAAACCCTTTGACATACATTGACGAGACTGCGACAGGAAATTGACATATACGTTCCCTCAAAGTGACATAAGGATTGTCTCACAGATGCCTACAGATCGGGAGATATTTGCCCTTAAATAATTGACTTTCAAATAATCTCGAAAAATTCAAATGTCTCTATCCTCCAAACCCTTGGACATACATTGACGAGACTCTGACATGAAGTTGACATATACGTTCCCTCAAAGTGACATAAGGTTTGTCTCTCAGATTCCTACAGATCGGGAGATATTTGCCTTTAAAAAATTGACTTTCGAATAATCTCGAAATATTAAAATGTCTCTATCCTCCAAAACCTTGGACATACACTGACGTGACTCTGACAGGAGGTTGACATATACATTCCCTCAAAGTGACATAATGTTTGCCTCTCATATTCCTACAGATCGAGAGATATTTGCCTTTTAAAAATTGACCTTCGAATAATCTCTAAAAATTTAAATGTCTCTATCCTTCAAACCCTTGGACATACATTGACGTGACTATGACATGAAGTTGACATTTATGTTCCCTCAAAGTGACATAAGTTTTGTCTCTCAGATTCCTACAGATCGGGGGATATTTTCCTTTTAAAAATTGACTTTCGAATAATCTCGAACAATTCAAATGTCTCTATACTCGAAATCCTTGGACATACATTGACGAGACTCTGACATGAAGTTGACATGTACATTCCTTCAAAGCGGCATAAGTTTTGTCTCTAAGATTCCTACAGATCGATAGATATTTGCCTTTTAATAATTGACTTTCGAATAATCTGTAAAAATTTAAATGTCTCTATACTCCAAACCCTTGGACATACTTTGAGGAGACTCTAACATGATGTTGACATATGCGTTTCCTCAATGTGACATAAGTTTTGTCTCTCAGATGCCTACAGATAGGGAGATATTTGCCTTTTCAAAAATTGACTTTCGAATAATCTCGAAAAATTTAAAAGTCTCTATCCTCCAAACCCTTGGACATACTTTGAGGAGACTCTGACATGACGTTGAAATTTGCGTTCCCTCAAAGTGACATAAGTTTTGTCTCTCAGATTCCTACAGATCGAGAGATATTTGCCTTTAATTATTGACTTTCGAATAATCTCTAAAAATTCAAATGTCTCTATCCTCCAAACCTTTGGGCATATATTGACGAGACTCTGACAGGAAGTTCACATAAACGTTCCCTCAAAGTGACTTAAGGTTTATCTCTCAGGTTCCTACAGATCGGGAGATATTTGCCTTTTAAAAATTGACTTTCGAGTAATCTCTAAAAATTTAAATGTCTCTATCCTCCAAACCCTTGGCCATAGATTGACATGACTATGCCATGAAGGTCACATATGTGTTCCCTCAAAGTGACATAAGTTTTGTCTCTCAGATTCCTACAGATCGGGAGATATTTGCATTTTAAAAAATGACATTCGAATAATCTCGAAAAATTAAAATGTCTCTATCATCCAAACCCTTCGACATACATTGACGTGACTCTGACAGGAGGTTGACATATACATTCCCTCAAAGTGACATAAGGTTTGTCTCTCAGGTGCCTACAGATAGGGAGATATTTGCCTTTTCATAAATTTGATTTCGAATAATCTCGAAAAATTCAAATGTCTCTATCCTCCAAACCCATTGACATACATTGACGAGACTATGACAGGAAATTGACATATACGTTCCCTCAAAGTGAAATACGTTTTGTCACTCAGATTCCTACAAATCGGGAGATATTTGACTTTAAAAATTGTCTTTCGAATAATCTCGAATAATTAAAATGCCTCTATCCTCCAAACCCTTGGACATACATTGACGAGACTCTGACATGAAGTTGATATAGGCTTTCCCTCAAAGTGACATAAGGTTTGTCTCACAGATGCCTACAGATCGGGAGATATTTGCCCTTTAATAATTGAATTTCGAATAATCTCGAAAAATTTAAGTCTCTATCATCCAAACCCTTCGACATAATTTGACGTGACTCTGACAGGAGTTTGACATATACATTCCCTCAAAGTGACATAATGTTTGTCTCTCAGATGCCTACAGATAGGGAGATATTTGCCTTTTCATAAATTGACTTTCGAATAATCTCGAAAAATTCAAATGTCTCTATCCTCCAAACCCTTTGACATACATTGACGAGACTGCGACAGGAAATTGACATATACGTTCCCTCAAAGTGACATACGCTTTGTCACTCAGATTCCTACAGATCGGGAGATATTTGCCTTTAAAAATTGTCTATCGAATAATCTCTAAAAATTTAAATGTCTCTATCCTCCAAACCCTTGGACATACACTGACGTGACTCTGACAGGAGGTTGACATATACATTCCCTCAAAGTGACATAATGTTTGCCTCTCATATTCCTACAGATCGAGAGATATTTGCCTTTTAAAATTGACTTTCGAATAATCTCTAAAAATTTAAATGTCTCTATCCTTCAAACCCTTGGACATACATTGACGTGACTATGACATGAAGTTGACATTTATGTTCCCTCAAAGTGACATAAGTTTTGTCTCTCAGATTCCTACAGATCGGGGGATATTTTCCTTTTAAAAATTGACTTTCGAATAATCTCGAACAATTCAAATGTCTCTATACTCGAAATCCTTGGACATACATTGACGAGACTCTGACATGAAGTTGACATGTACATTCCCTCAAAGCGGCATAAGTTTTGTCTCTAAGATTCCTACAGATCGATAGATATTTGCCTTTTAACAAATTGACTTTCGAATAATCTCAAAAAATTAAAATGCCTCTATCCTCCAAAACCTTGGACATACATTGACGAGATTCTGACATGAAGTTGATATATGCGTTCCCTCAAAGTGACATAAGGTTTATCTCTCAGATTCCTACAGATCGGGAGATATTTTCCCTTTAATAATTGACTTTCGAATAATCTCGAAAAATTCAAATGTCTCTATCCTCCAAACCCTTGGACATACATTGACGAGAGTCTGACAGGAAGTTCACATTTACGTTCCCTCAATGTGACATAAGTTCTGTCTCACAGATTCCTACAGATCGGAAGATATTTGCCTTTTAAAAATTCAATTTCGAGTAATCTCTAAAATTTTAAATGTCTCTATCCTCCAAACCCTTAGCCATACATTGACATGGCTATGCCATGAAGGTCACATATGCGTTCCCTCAAAGTGACATAAGGTTTATCTCTCAGATTCCTACAGATCGGGAGATATTTCCCCTTTAAAAATTGACTTTCTAATAATCTCGAAAAATTGAAATGTCTCTATTCTCCAAACCCTTGGACATACATTGACGTGACTCTGACATGAAGTTAACATATACGTTCCCTCAAGTGAAATAAGTTTTGTCTCTCAGATTCCTACAGATCGGGAGATATTTGCCTTTTCAAAAATTGACTTTCTAATAATCTCGAAAAATTAAAATGTCTCTATCCTCCAAACCCTTGGACATACATTGACGTGACTGTGACAGGAAGTTAACATATACGTTCCCTCAAAGTGAAATAAGTTTTGTCTCTCAGATTCCTACAGATCGGGAGATATTTGCCTTTTCAAAAATTGACTTTCGAATAATCTCTAAAAAGTTAAATGTCTCTATCCACCAAACCCTTAGACATACTTTGACGTGACTATGACATGAAGTTGACATATACGTTCCCTCAACGTGACATACGTTTTGTCTTTCAGATTCCTACAGATCGGGAGATATTTGGCTTTCCCAAATTGACTTTCGCATAATCTCGAAAAATTAAAATGTCTCTATCCTCGAAACCCTTGGACATACATTGACGTGACTATGACATGAAGTTAACATATACGTTCCCTCAAAGTGACATAAGTTTTGTCTCTCAGATTCCTACAGATCGGGAGGTATTTGAATTTTAAAATTGACTTTCGAATAATCTCGAAAAATTAAAATGCCTCTATCCACCAAACCCTTGGACATACATTGACGAGACTCTAACATGAAGTTGATATATGCGTTCCCTCAAAGTGACATAAGGTTTGTCTCACAGATGCCTACAGATCGGGAGATATTTGCCCTTAAATAATTGACTTTCAAATAATCTCGAAAAATTCAAATATCTCTATCCTCCAAACCCTTGGACATAGAATGACGAGACTCTAACATGAAGTTGATATATGCGTTCCCTCAAAGTGATATAAGGTTTGTCTCTCAGATTCCTACAGATCGGGAGATATTTGCCTTTAAAAATTGTCTTTCGAATAATCTCTAAAAATTTAAATGTCTCTATCCTCCAAACCCTTGGACATATATTGACGTGACTCTGACAGGATGTTGACATATACATTCCCTCAAAATGACATAAGGCTTGTCTCTCAGATGCCTACAGATAGAGAGATATTTGCCTTTTCATAAATTGCTTTCGAATAATCTCGAAAAATTAAAATGTTTCTATCCTTCAAACCCTTAGACCTACATTGACGTGACTCTGACAGGAAGTTGACATATACGTTCCCTCAAAGTGACATAAGTTTTGCATCTCATATTCCTACAGATCGAGAAATATTTGCCTTTAAAAATTGACTTTCGAATAATCTCTAAAAATTTAAATGTCTCTATCCTCCAAACCCTTGGACATACATTGACGTGACTATGACATGAAGTTGACATATACGTTCCCTCAAAGTGACATAAGTTTTGTCTCTCAGATTCCTACAGATCGGGGGATATTTGCCTTTTAAAAATTGACTTTCGAATAATCTCGAAAAATTCAAATGTCTCTATCCTCGAAACCCTTGGACATACATTGACGAGACTCTGACATGAAGTTGACAAGTGCATTCCCTCAAAGCTGCATAAGTTTTGTCTCTAAGATTCCCACTGATCGGGAGATATTTGCATTTTAAAAATTGACCTTCGAATAATCTCTAAAAATTTATATGTCTCTATCCTCCAAACCCTTGGACATACATTGACGTGACTATGACATGAAGTTGACATATACGTTCCCTCAAAGTGACATAAGTTTTGTCTCTCAGATTCCTACAGATCGGGAGATATTTGCTTTTCATAAATTGACTTTCGAATAATCTCGAGAAATTAATATGTCTCTATCCTCCAAACCCTTGGACATACATTGACGTGACTCTGACAGCAAGTTGACATATACGTTCCCTCAAAGTGAAATAAGGTTTGTCTCTCAGATGCCTACAGATCGGGAGATATTTGCCTTTTAAATTGACTTTCGCATAGTCTCTAAAAATTTAAATGTCTCTATCATCCAAACCCTTGTACATACATTGACGATACTCTGACATGAAGTTGACATATACGTTCCCTCAAAGTGACATAAGGTATGTCTCTCAGTTGCCTACAGATCGGGAGATATTTGCCCTTTAATAATTGACTTTAGAATAATTTCGAAAAATTTAAATGTCTCTATCCTCAAACCCCTTGGACCTACATTGACGAGACTCTGACAGGAAATTGACATATACGTTCCCTCAAAGAGACATAAGTTTTGTCTCTCAGATTCCTACAGATCGGGAGATATTTGCCTTTTAAAAATTGTCTTTCGAATAATCTCTAAAAATTTAAATTTCTCTATACTCCAAACCCTTAGACATACATTGACGTGACTCTGACAGGAAGTTGACATATACGTTCCCTCAAAGTGACATTAGGTTTGTCTCTCAGATGCTTACAGATCGGGAGATATTTGCCCTTTAATAATTGACTTTCGAATAATCTCGAAAAATTCAAATGTCTCTATCCACCAAACACTTGGACATAAATTGACGAGACACTGACATGAATTTGACAGATAAGTTCCCTCAAAGTGACATAAGGTTTGTATCTCAGATGCCTACAGATCGGGAGATATTTGCCCTTTAATAATTGACTTTCGAATAATCTCGAAAAATTTAAATGTCTCTATCATCCAAACCCTTCGACATACATTGACAAGACTCTGACAGGGGGTTGACATAAACATTCCCTCAAAGTGACATAAGGTTTGTCTTTCAGATGCCTACAGATAGGGAGATATTTGCCTTTTCATAAATTGACTTTCGAATAATCTCGAAAAATTCAAATGTCTCTATCCTCCAAACCCTTTGACATACATTGACGAGACTCTGACATGAAGTTGACATATGTGTTCCCTCAAAGTGGCATAAGGTTTGTCTGTCAGATTCCCACAGATCGGGAGATATTTGCCTTTTAATAATTGACTTTCGAATAATCTCGAAAAATTCAAATGTCTCTATCCCCCAAACCCTAGGAATATACATTGACGAGACTATGACATGAAGTTGACATTTACGTTCCCTCAAAGTGACATAAGTTTTGTCTCTCAGATTCCTACAGATCGGAAGATATTTGCCTTTTAAAAATTGACTTTCGTGTAATCTCTAAAAATTCAAATGTCTCTATCCTCCAAACCCTTAGACATACATTGACGAGACTCTGACAGAAAGTTCACATATACGTTACCTCAAAGTGAAATAAGTTTCGTCTCTCAGATTCCTACAGATCGGGACATATTTGCCTTTTCAAAAATTGACTTTCGAATAATCTCTAAAAAGTTAAATGTCTCTATCCTCCAAACGATTGGACATACATTAACGAGAGTCTGACAGGAAGTTCACATGTACGTTCCCTCATAGTGACATAAGTTTTGTCTCTCAGATTACTACAGATCGGGAGATATTTGCCTTTCAAAAATTGACTTTCGAATAATCTCGAAAAATTTAAATGTCTCTATCCTCCAACCCCTTGGACATACATTAACGTGACTCTGACATGAAGTTGACATATGCGTTCCCTCAAAGTGACATACGTTTTGTCTCTTAGATTCCTACAGATCGGGAGATATTTGCCTTTCCCAAATTGACTTTCGAATAATCTCGAAAAATTTAAATGTCTCTATCATCCAAACCCTTCGACATACATTGACGTGACTCTGACAGGAGGTTGACATATACATTCCCTCAAAGTGACATAAGGTTTGTCTCTCAGATGCCTACAGATAGGGAGATATTTGCCTTTTCATAAATTTGATTTCGGATAATCTCCAAAAATTCAAATGTCTCTATCCTCCAAACCCTTTGACATACATTGACGAGACTCTGACAGGAAATTGACATACACGTTCCCTCAAAGTGACAAAAGTTTTGTCTCTCATATTCCTACAGATCGGGAGATATTTGCCCTTTAAAAATTGACTTTCAATTAATTTCGAAAAATTTAAATGTCTCTATCCTCCAAACCCTTGGACATACATTGACGTGACACTGGCAGGAGGTTGACATATACATTCCCTCAAAGTGACATGAGGTTTGTCTCTCAGATGCCTACAGATAGGGAGATATTTGCCTTTTCATAAATTGACTTTCGAATAATCTCGAGATATTCAAATGTCTCTATCCTCCAAACCCTTTGACATACATTGACGAGACTCTGACATGAAGTTGACATATGTGTTCCCTCAAAGTGGCATAAGGTTTGTCTCTCAGATTAATACAGATCGGGAGATATTTGCCTTTTAATAATTGACTTTCGAATAATCTCGAAAAATTCAAATGTCTCTATCCCCCAAACCCTAGGAATATACATTGACGAGACTATGACATGAAGTTGACATATACGTTCCCTCAAAGTGACATAAGGTTTGTCTCTCAGATGGCTACAGATAGGGAGATATTTGCCTTTAAATAATTGACTTTCGAATAATGTCGAAAAATTCAAAAGTCTCTATCCTCCAAACCCTTGGACATACATTAAGGAGACTCTGACATGAAGTTGACATATACGTTCCCTCAAGGTCACATAAGATTTGTATCTCAGATTCCTACAGATCGTGAGATATTTGCTTTTAGAAATTGACTTTCGAATAATCTCGAAAAATTTAAATGTCTCTATCCTCCAAACCCTTGGACATACATTGACGTGACTCGGACATAAAGTTGACAAATGCGTTCCCTCAAAGTGACATAAGGGTTGTCTCTCAGATTCCTACAGATCGGGAGATATTTGCCTTTAACTAATTGACTTTCGAATAATCTCGAAAAATTTAAATGTTTCTATCCTCCAAACCCTTGGACATACATTAACGTAACTCTGACAGGAAGTTGACATATACGTTCCCTCAAAGTGGCATAAGTTTTGTCTCTCAGATTCCTACAGATCGGCAGATATTTGCCTTTTAAAAATTGACTTTCGATTAATCTCTAATAATTTAAATGTCTCTATCCTCCAAACCCTTGGACATACATTGACGTGACTCTGACAGGACGTTGACATATACGTTCCCTCAAAGTGACATAAGGTTTGTCTCTCAGATTCATACAGATCGAGAGATATTTGCCTTTCACAAATTGATTTTCGAATAATCTCTAAAAATTTAAATGTCTCTATCCACCAAACCCTTGGAAATAAATTGACGTGACTCTGACAGGATTTTGACATATACATTCCCTCAAAGTGACATAAGGTTTGTCTTTCAGATTCCTACAGATCGGGAGATATTTTCCCTTTAATAATTGACTTTCGAATAATCTCAAAAAATTTAAATGTCTCTATCCTCCAAACCCTAGGACATACATTGATGTGACTATGGCAGGAAGTTTACATATACGTTCCCTCAAAGTGAAATAAGTTTTGTCTCTCAGATTCCTACAGATCGGGAGATATTTGCATTTTAAAAATTGACATTCGAATAACCTCGAAAAATTAAAATGTCTCTATACTCCAAACCCTTGGACATACATTGACGTGACTAAGACATGAAGTTGACATATTCGTTCCCTCAAAGTGACATAAGTTTTGTCTCTCAGATTCCTACAGATCGGGAGATATTTGCCCTTTAATAATTGACTTTCAAATAATCTCGAAAAATTCAAATGTCTCTATCCTCCAAACCCTTGGACATACATTGACGAGACTCTGACATTAAGTTATATATGCGTTCCCTCAAAGTGACATAAGGTTTGTCTCACAGATGCCTACAGATCGGGAGATATTTGCCCTTTAATAATTGACTTTCGAATAATCTCGAAAAATTTAAATGTCACTATCATCCAAACCCTTCGACATACATTGACAAGACTCTGACAGGGGGTTGACATATACATTCCCTCAAAGTGACATAAGGTTTGTCTTTCAGATGCCTACAGATAGGGAGATATTTGCCTTTTCATAAATTTGATTTCGAATAATCTCAAAAAATTCAAATGTCTCTATCCTCCAAACCCTTTGACATAAATTGACGAGACTCTGACAGGAAATTGACATATACGTTCCCTCAATATGAAATACGTTTTGTCACTCAGATTCCTACAGATCGGGAGATATTTGCCTTTAAATATTGTCTTTCGAATAATCTCTAAAAATTTAAATGTCTCTATCCTCCAAACCCTTGGACATACATTGACGTGACTCTGACAGGAGGTTGACATATACATTCCTTCAAAGTGACATCAGGTTTGTCTCTAAGATGCCTACAGATATGGAGATATTTGCCTTTTCATAAATTGACTTTCGAATAATCTCGAAAATTTAAATCTTTCTATCCTCCAAACCCTCGGATGTACTTTGACGTGACTCTGACAGGAAGTTGACATATACGGTCCCTCAAAGTGACATATGTTTTTCCTCTCATATTCCTACAGATCGAGAGATATTTTCCTTTAAAAATTGACTTTAAATAATCTCTAAAAATTTTAATGTCTCTATCCTCCAAACCCTTGGACATACATTGACGTGACTATGACATGAAGTTTACATATACGTTCCCTCAAAGTGACATAAGTTTTGTCTCTCAGATTAGGACAGATCGGGAAATATTTGCTTTTCACAAATTGACATTCAAATAATTTCGAGAAATTAATATGTCTCTATCCTCCAAACCTTTGGACATACATTGACGTGACTCTGACAGGAAGTTCACATATACGTTCCCTCAAAGTGACATAAGGTTTGTCTCTCAGATTTCTACAGATCGGAAGATATTTGCCTTTTAAAAATTGACTTTCGAGTAATCTATAAAATTTTAAATATCTCTATCCTCCAAACCCTTGGCCATACATTGACATGACTATGCCATGAAGGTCACACATGCGTTCCCTCAAAGTGACATAAGTTTTGTCTCTCATATTCCTACAGATCGGGAGATATTTGCCCTTTAAAAATTGACTTGGATTAATTCGAAAAATTTAAATGTCTCTATCCTCCAAACCCTTGGACATACATTGACGTGACACTGACAGGAGGTTGACATATACATTCCCTCAAAGTGACATGAGGTTTGTCACTCAGATGCCTACAGATAGGGAGATATTTGCCTTTTGATAAATTGACTTTCGAATAATCTCGAGAAATTCAAATGTCTCTATCCTCCAAACCCTTTGACATACATTGACGAGACTCTGACATGAAGTTGACATATGTGTTCCCTCAAAGTAACATAAGGTTTGTTTCTCAGATTCCTACAGATCGGGAGATATTTGCCTTTAACTAATTGACTTTCGAAAAATCTCGATAAATTAAAATGTTTCTATCCTCCAAACCCTTATACATGCATTGACGAAACTCTGACAGGATGTTGCCATATACGGTCCTTCAAAGTGACATAAGTTTTGTCTCTCAGATTCCTATTGATCGGGAGATATTTGCCTTTAAAAATTGACTTTCGAATAATCTCGAAAAATTTAAATGTCTCTATCCTCCAAACCCTTGGACCTACATTGACGTGACTCTGACAGAAGGTTGACATATACATTCCCTCAAAGTGACATAAGGTTTGTCTCTCAGATGCCTACAGATAGGGAGATATTTGCCTTTACATAACTTGACTTTCGAAGAATCTCGAAAAATTCAATTGTCTCTATCCTCCAAACCCTTTGACATACATTGACGAGACTCTGACAGGAAATTGACATATACGTTCCCTCAAAGAGACATATGTTTTGTCTCTCAGATTCCTACAGATCGGTAGATATTTGCCTATTAAAAATTGTCTTTCGAATAATCTCTAAAAATTTAAATGTCTCTATCCTCCAAAGCCTTCTACATACATTGACGATACTCTGACACGAAGTTGACATATACGTTCCCTCAAAGTGACATAAGGTATGTCTCTCAGATGCCTACAGATCGGGAGATATTTGCCCTTTAATAATTGACTTTCGAATAATCTCGAAAAATTTAAATGTCTCTATCCTCCAAACCCTTGGACATACATTGACGTGACTCTGACAGGAGGTTGACATATACATTCCCTCAAAGTGACATGAGGTTTGTTTCTCAGATGTCTACAGATAGGGAGATATTTGCCGTTTCATAAATTGTTTTTCGAATAATCTCGAGAAATTCAAATGTCTCTATCCTCCAAACCCTTTGACATACATTGACGAGACTCTGACATGAAGTTGACATATGTGTTCCCTCAAAGTGGCATAAGGTTTGTCTCACAGGTTCCTACAGATCGGGAGATATTTGCCTTTAAATAATTGACTTTCGAATAATCTCGAAAAATTCAAATGTCTCTATCCCTTAAACCTTAGGAATATACATTAACGAGACTATGACATGAAGTTGACATATACGTTCCCTCAAAGTGACATAAGGTTTGTCTCTCAGATGCCTACAGATAGGGAGATATTTGCCTTTTAAAAATTGACTTTCGAATAATTTCGAAAAATTCAAAAGTCTCTATCCTCCAAACCCTTGGACATACATTAAGGAGACTCTGACATGAAGTTGACATATGCGTTCCCTCACAGTCACATAAGTTTTGTCTCTCAGATTCCTACAGATCGGGAGATATTTGCCTTTACAGAATTGGCTTTCGAATAATCTCGAAAAATTTAAATGTCTCTATCCTCCAAACCCTTTGACATACATTGACGAGACTCTGACATGAAGTTGACATTTGTGTTCCCTCAAAGTAACATAAGGTTTGTTTCTCAGATTCCTACAGATCGGGAGATATTTGCCTTTAACTAATTGACTTTCGAAAAATCTCGATAAATTAAAATGTTTCTATCCTCCAAACCCTTTGACATGCATTGACGAAACTCTGACAGGATGTTGCCATATACGGTCCTTCAAAGTGACATAAGTTTTGTATCTCAGATTCCTATTGATCGGGAGATATTTGCCTTTAAAAATTGACTTTCGAATAATCTCGAAAAATTTAAATGTCTCTATCCTCCAAAGCCTTCTACATACATTGACGTGACTCTGACATGAAGTTGACATATGCGTTCCCTCAAAGAGACATAAGGGTTGTCTCTTAGATTCCTACAGATCGGGAGATATTTGCCTTTTAAAAATTGACTTTCGAATAATCTCTAAAAATTTAAATGTCTCTATCCTCCAAACCCTTGGACGTACATTGACGATACTCTGACACGAAGTTGACATATACGTTCCCTCAAAGTGACATAAGGTATGTCTCTCAGATGCCTACAGATCGGGAGATATTTGCCCTTTAATAATTGACTTTAGAATAATTTCGAAAAATTTAAATGTCTCTATCCTCCAAACCCTTGTACCTACATTGACGTGACTCTGATAGAAGGTTGACATTTACATTCCCTCAAAGTGACATGAGGTTTGTTTCTCAGATGCCTACAGATAGGGAGATATTTGCCTTTTCATAAATTGTTTTTCGAATAATCTCGAGAAATTCAAATGTCTCTATCCTCCAAACCCTTTGACATACATTGACGAGACTCTGACATGAAGTTGACATATGTGTTCCATCAAAGTGGCATAAGGTTTGTCTCACAGATTCCTACAGATAGGGAGATATTTGCCTTTTAAAAATTGACTTTCGAATAATTTCGAAAAATTCAAAAGTCTCTATCCTCCAAACCCTTGGACATACATTAAGGAGACTCTGACATGAAGTTGACATATGCGTTCCCTCACAGTCACATAAGTTTTGTCTCTCAGATTACTACAGATCGTGAGATATTTGCCTTTAAAAAATTGACTTTCGAATAATCTCGAAAAAATTAAATGTCTCTATCCTCCAAACCCTTGGACATACATTGACGTGACTCTGACATAAAGTTGACATATGCGTTCCCTCAAAGTGACATAAGGGTTGTCTCTCAGATTCCTACAGATCGGGAGATATTTGCCTTTAACTCATTGACTTTCGAATAATCTCGAATAATTAAAAAGTTTCTATTCTCCAAACCCTTGGACATGCATTGACGAAACTCTGACAGGAAGTTGACATTTACGTTCCCTCAAAGTGACATAAGTTTTGTCTCTCAGATTCCTACAGATCGGGAGATATTTGCCTTTAAATAATTGGCTTTCGAATAATCTCGAAAAATTTAAATGTCTCTATCCTCCAAACCCTTTGACATACATTGACGAGACTCTGACATGAAGTTGACATATGTGTTCCCTCAAAGTAACATAAGGTGTGTTTCTCAGATTCCTACAGATCGGGAGATATTTGCCTTTAACTAATTGACTTTCGAAAAATCTCGATAAATTAAAATGTTTCTATCCTCCAAACCCTTGGACATGCATTGACGAAACTCTGACAGGATGTTGCCATATACGGTCCTTCAAAGTGACATAAGTTTTGTATCTCAGATTCCTATTGATCGGGAGATATTTGCCTTTAAAAATTGACT